>NC_139661.1:9012986-9337986 GCF_951799395.1 Argentina silus
GAAGACATCATCATCCTCTCCTCTCACAGACACTGGGTGTGGCATTACTGTGTTTCTCTCAGTCGTGTGTGGAGCACAGAGACGGTTTCCCCGTAGTGGAGCCAGTGAGTGTGTTTTCCCTTCTGGCAGGGGGAAGTGGGGCAGAATCAAACCCTGCTCTTACATTACCTTACTTCCCCTCTTCTATGGAGAGCAGAGGAGGGGAGGGAGGAGAGGAGAGGAGGGGCGAGAGAGAGGAGGGGAGAGGAGGGGAGGAGAGGAGAGGAGGGGAGAGGAGGGGAGGGAGGAGAGGAGGGGAGGGAGGAGAGGAGGGGAGAGGAGGGGAAGGAGGAGAGGAGGGGGAGGGGAAGGAGGAGAGGAGGGGAGGAGGGGAGAGGAAAGGAGAGGAGGGGGAAGAAAGGGGACCGAAGGGGGGAGGGGAGGGGGAAGGGAAGAGAAGAGTGAGAGGGTGGTAGGGGAGGGAAATGTATCTGTGGGCTTTTCATGCCAGAATGATCCCAAGTAATCTAATACCGCCTTCCTTGGCAGTGCGCTTCTCTCGCATTGACGCATGCAGATCGCACAAGCACATCCTCAAATGCATTCTCGTGTCTGTGTGTGTGGTGTGTGTGTGTGTGTGTGTGTGTGTGTGTGTGGTGTGTGTGTGTGTGTGTGTGTGTGTGTGTGTGTGTATATGTGAGTTAAGATATGAGTTCTGTGACTATGCCTGAAGTTGTGTGTATGAGTTGTGTTGATATGCAAGTCTCTGTGTGTTGTGTTTTCGTTTTCACCATAGAATGATAGAATGACACATGGAGTCATGCTACGCTGCAGACACTCCAGAGAGAAGAGGCATGTGTGCAGAGTTAAGTCAAGTATGACATAATTGTGTAGGGGTACTGGCTAAGCTAGGGGTCTGCACTCTACTGTCCAAGGTTTTTTACTCTTAAGACTATTGATCATAGGACTGGTGCATTGTCTTATGACAGGTAAGACTCTGTCCATACTGATAGTGCAGGCTATGCAGTGTCATGCTAGGATGACGACATCTGGTGTAAGACAATGTGGACAGGAGTACAGGGGGATTCCTACAGCCCTACTGGACCCTGTCTGTTGACATCATTGGTCATAGGTCAAAGCACTGCTCATGTCAAACATGTCAGTGTCAAAGTAGAAATGACCATGGAGCATTGATCAGGTGCAATCCTAATGGATGCATTGACATGTCGAGTCATTTCGATTATGCTAAGTGTCAAGACCGGCTTAATGATGCGTTTCCTGAAGGGAATACTAAATCAAGACAGGATGACGGAGCTTCAGAAGTAACAAACTGCAGCACATCCATACACCTATCTAATCTGTTGTAATGAAAACACCATTCATCTTCTCATAGGAGCCTCGACCACCATAATGATTTTGGCCATAATTGATTTAGCCAAGTTTAGCAAATTATTCTAATAGGAGGTTAATTACTGGAAGACGGATCTTAGCAGCTATTGAAAAACCGTTATAATTTGTCTTGAACCATAAATCCTTATTGCACTCAAAATAAGCATAATGATTTCACCATAAAACGAACTAGACACTATTAAAAGTGATTGATTGGGGTGCAGAGTACTTGTACAAAGACCTCAAGTTAGGCAGTCTGTACGTCTGACAACCAGAAATATGTCTTACAGTATCTATTCCAGAATGTATTCCCTTCAGCAATTACTTCCAACGACATTGTGATAATACCCACAGTAAGCAAGAAAAAAATGATGATCTCGATACCATTTGTGTCTATGCAAAGCGTGGGTGCCAATATATATGTATAGGGCAGAAACAGGGTGGCTGCATAAAAAGAACATAAGTGTGGATATACCATAGTTCTATATGCAGAGCATTAATTATCCTAAGAACAGCTCTGTAGGTACAGAAGCTCTACATGGCTCACAGCAAGGAAACAACCACCCACAGGCATCTATCACGTCGCTATAGGCAACACTTAGATAGACACATTTACCCTACAGTGCACTCACTACATTATGCAGATCCCCAAAAGACATAGAAATAGAGAATTTTCAGAAGTACAGTATGACGTCGGTATTTTCTTGACATTTCATGCTTTTTTAAATGGACCCAATTTATCTCCTTTATCTTGAATATCAATATTCGGGATCTAAATGAGAAGAAGAGCTCTCTGTAACGTCCGGTCCTGTGCGTTAGTGTTGTTTGTCTTTGTTTTTGTTATTCATTTAATTCCTGTTTTACTCACATTGTTTTTTCGTTTCTGTCACTTCGCTATCTGCCCTTGTGTATTTTCCCGCTTGTGTGATTGTCTACCCTGCCCAATTGATTTCACCTGTTCCTCCCCATCATTCCCTGTGTATATAGTCTGTGTGTTCCTCTGTCTCGATGCCAGTTCGTTTATTGTGCCTCCATGTCAATACATACCAGCAATTACCCTAGTGTCTAGTTTTCATGGTTTTGAACTTTGAGTGTTCTTTGCCTTCTCCATGTTGGACTATCTGCCTTGATCTTGGAATTTGACTACCTGTGTACCGTACTCTGTTTTGCCTACCCCTTTTCTGGATATACGCTACCTATTGACTGCCCACCTGTGTATCGAACCCTTTTGCTACTAAAAAACATTCTTTTGGATCAAGCCCGTGTCCTGCGTCATGCAATCGAGTCCTCTGCCCTAGTACTCATTATTATACTCTCTCTGACTACATACGAAGGCAAATAGGGTGAGAGAAGTAGTCTATATCTGAAGAGAGAAGTAGTCTATATCTGAAGAGAGAAGTAGTCTATATCTGAAGTTCTATAGAGGAGCTTTGGTGAATCCACACAGCAGTGAGCCACCTGTGGAACAGGCCTCTCCCACTCAGTGAGAGACGCCCCCAGGCCTACCCTCAGGCCAGACGGCCCCTGGGCCCGGGCCCCAGCTAGTCAATACTCAGTACTATCTCTCCTCCTCTATGCCAAAACACACACACACACACACACACACACACACACACACACACACACACACACACACACACACACACACACACACACGCAGGCAGGCAGGCACACACTTAACAATTATTTGCCTTTGCACTCCAATTAAATCTAAGTGTATCTTTATGTGATAAAAATGAAAACTGTTAACTGGTCATGCTGAAATTAAAAGTATTGCTTCCTGGTGTATGCAGAACGCACTCTGTTTCACCCCTCAGAACTGAAAGAAGTGAACTTAAGTGTTTCTCGGAGAAGGCCATCTGCTCATGAGTTGATGTTGTGACTAGCACCACTCACCATGGCCAGGGGCACGATGCCCCTCAGGTCTTCCTGCGCCAGCCGTATCTCTGTCTCGGCCTCCTGTGTGGTGGCGCGGCTGCCCGGGTACTCCACCTGCCACGCGATCCAGCGGCTGCCCACAGCGTCAGGAAAGCTGTCCACTTTCAGATCTACCTGCAGAACCCTCTGGACTCCCCCCTCTGACCTGCACACAAAGAGGGACACAGAGAACAGAATTTGAGTAGATTGTTCATTTATCTAGTCTAATCACTAAAAATAGTCCACACTGATGATTCAATCAATGACTAAAATCGGTGACATTTTGCAAGCTGTGGCTCGACAAAGGTCATCTCTCCGGTCCATGGCTATGATATCCTGTGTTAATGTTGGTCGGTGCTCCAAGCGTCACGTAGGAATGACGCCACCTGTAATATTTTATTCAGACCTGCAGTATGGAGCTGTATGCATCTCACACATCCTACACAGGTGATGCTGTTTTCTGTTCCTAAAGCATAGCTGAGTGCCCTATGGTACCGTATTAGTGAGAAGGAATTTACATAAGCATATCACCCCCGCCTAAGGAGATGAAGACTTGGTCTGTCATCACTGCCCCTGTTTGCAGGAGCACGGTGTAAATATATAGCATTCTATGGGAGGATATACGGCGGGGTTGAATTAAAGCCAGACAAATTGAGAGTGTTGATAATAAAATTTCCCGTGGCACCATAAGTCTGTGGTGCTCAGGGTTTAAATATAGCCTGGAGGCAGGAAAGGTCAGCTTTACACAGGAGCGGGAGGAGATGGGAAATGGCACAAGATCTGTTAGCCATGTCTCCCCATGTCAAATGGCAGGGCTCTGGGCCAATAAATTTCACACACTGTCTCTGTGCACAAAACAGCATCTCTTTCATTTGAGTCTGGCCAGAAAGAAAGAAAGAAAGAAAGAAAGAAAGAAAGAAAGGAGGTGAAGGGAGAGATATGCACTCTCTGAAGCTTTCGCCATGCTGCTTTGCCTAGGGACAATGACGCCAGTTCTTCTGCATATGGCATGTATGGCATAGTACTCTACAAGGGCAGAAATAATATTACTTTTACAGGTGTCATCCTATGCGGCCAATGTCTATTTTTCTTTTCTCTATAAGTCTACTTTTTCGAAAAGTATAATTTATTTTCAGTGTTATGCCAAACAAAGAGAGGCATGCGTGACACTTCTTGAAAAGACATCTGAGCAAATACTGCATAACGTTCTCAATTATGAATGTGAATCAGAAAACAGGAAAGCAGTAAATAATACACAAGACATTGTTGAATCACTGAACTCTCACACTCGCCCCTCATTCTGTCATTATTCATTTTCACTCAGAGAGAATGAATGATCTCTTGCATTCTAGAGTACAACAACCTAATTTCTCGAAGAAACAGAGGTTTGTATGCATAATTAAAATGACAACCAAATAATGTGTGTCGCTTTTCCAACAGTTGTACCCATCACATGCTAGAATATGGACTTACATAACAGCTCCACTGCACTCCAGCATGACTAAACAGATGCCAATGTGTGTTTGAAGACCAATAAAGCCCTGAGGTCAGCAGCCACAAACAAAGATGACAGCTGATGCACAGATTGACCAGAATCGAAAACCTTTGAACGACCCACAGCACAGTCACAGAAATGCACTTTGGGCTGTGTCAGTGGTGATCTGATATGGCCTAGTTTTCCCTCTCCTGGTACAGGATTTTACTGCAAACAAGATCCCTTTGTAAATATCACATATACAGGAGGACAGACAGAGTCAAAGTAATGGGGGTGACTATAGAGCCGTAGGATTTGGATGGGATATTTTGTGATCTCAAAAACTGAAACACCCCCGCCATGTGTCTCTTTACTCTGCGCAAATTCCTCTACAGAGGCACAGAGAATCATTTCACTTTTTTCGATTTAGAGATGTCAATTATTTCCCTCCCAACCGTATCAAATGTGGCAGTTTTTAATAACTGCTGTGAATATGAAGGTTTGTATGAGGTTTAATATTTTCTCCAAATGGTATGCCAACTCCTGAGATATCAGGGAGATAGGACAGTATTCTTTGAGCTTCACTTTAACTTGCAGACATTCTGCTAATTTAGCAATTTCATAACTGAAAAATCAAACCATCACAAGAGTGCTGAAGAAACCTTTTTGGATATCATGGAAATCCTACTGGAAGACAGGAGGAATATGGGGGAGGAGAGGGTGAGGAAAGACATAAGAAGAGAGATTGTGAGGAAAGAGAAATATCTAGGACAAGAGAAATGAAACATGCAAGCATTCTTTTGGCCATGACAGCATCTTGTGCATGAAGGCAGTGGAAACAATGACAGTAGCCAGTGTGTCAAATCAGCCCTGTCCATAATAACACTGGCATGGTGTTGAGAGGGATCTTTATCCTGCAGGCGGGGGCAGACAAGCTTGTTAAACATTATTCTACACCATAACCCTAACATTATTCTACAACATTCACTGAGAGTCACTGAACAGAATCAGAGGCAAAATGCCCAAATGCTGCCTAAAAGTGTGTGTGTGTGTGTGTGTGTGTGTGTGTGTGTGTGTGTGTGTGTGTGTGTGTGTGTGTGTGTGTGTGTGTGTGTGTGTGTGTGTGTGTGTGTGGGTGGGTGGGTGGGTGGTTGAGTGAGTGAGTGAGTGAGTGGGTGTCTGCCTGCCTGCCTGTCTATATGTGGGATGTTTGGAAGTTGATGGAAAGCATTTAATTATGTACAGTGATGTTTTAAGGCTTTAAGACAACTGTTGCCATGGAGTCTGCCTGACCTTTTGATGAATTAACACTCATCAACTGCCAAAACTACTAATGATGCTGCTGCTAAAGGATAGGATTTACTATGTAGCTAACCATTTAATATCCTCCAACTGCCATGAGTGGTGTGTGCATGTAAAAGAAGAGAATGGAAAAGAGGCACTAGGATGCTATTTTATAACACAGCAAATGCAATCCCACTGTGACTGTCTAGACTCAGTCATGTGTGCTGCACTAAAATGAGATGCCACAAAGTATCAACATACTCATCAAGTCTATTGACTGAGTCAGACAAACCAAGAGAGATCCACTATCTCCATCAAGGCTTTTCCCTCAAAGTCTGTTAATCACAGGCATCATCTATCCCATTTCAGCATGGAGTCTAATTCAATTAGCTACAAAAAGGCCTCTGGATGTGTTCCACACAGCTGGGCTGATAATTATCTGTAAACTGGCTGTGGTGTTACTGAGGCTAGGCCAGAACTCACAGACAGCAGTCTCAGCCAAGAGCTACCAGAGAAATGTCTGGGTAGATATGGGCCTTAGAGAAGGGAGCAGGTGGCATCCTGGCTAGGAGGGGAGGGTGGAGAGGGGACTTCACAAGGTGCTGAGGCTCCCTATTCTGGCACATAGACAACAGTATACAGAATGTAGCTGACAGAGGCAAGCAGGAGACGTCATCTCAACTCTCATCAATCAGTACAACAACAACAACAATAGCAGGTGACCAACAGGAAATAATTAAGACATACTGGCCCAATTGCAACCAAACGATCTGACTTGCCAATTAACTGAGCACTTCCATGCACTTCCAGACACCAGGGAGGCAGGAGATCGCAGTGAAAACAACACTTGATGACCATCAGCTGTGTGCAAAATTGAATTCACTTGCAGCCAAAAAGCCTCCCAAATTTAGCTGAGGAACAGCTAGTCTGATTCCTAGATATTCAAGTGTAAGTTTGCTTTCATAGCAGACTGCAGGAAAAGGTGTGTCTGAGGCTCTCTACCCCCACACATCTGAATCATCAACCATCAAAGTCACAAAGATGAAATAAAATGAATAAATGAATAATAGCCTATCACAGACCCATTGTTGGGTTTTATTGTTCTCAAACAGAATGGGGTTGATCAAATGGCTACATATTATTGTGACATGTTTGCAGATACGAATGCTCATTTAGTAATACAATGTATTTTGTCCCAGATGAAATGAAATGTCAAATGAAATTGGCTTGAAAAATATGCTATGATTGTCACAAGTCTATCACAGTGGTTCTCAACCTTTTTGGCTTGTGAATCCAAAAAGGTTAAGACTTGCAACCAGGTGTGTACAAATTGATGCTCTAGTCGCAGGGGACTCTTGGTTGCAATTTAGATAATCTCTTTCACACCTGTATCTGATTGAACAGTTTATGATCATCCCATTCAGGATGTTGCTTGCAATTAACCCACTAAGACCATAAACTGGTCTCTTGTTAGTTCATTAATTCAGATACAGGTGTGAAAGAGATTATCCTAATTGCAACCAATATTCCCCCTGTGACTAGAGCACTGGGCATAGTATACACCTGGGGCTCATCTTCTTTTTACATCATTCAGTTGCTCCCAAACATTTGCAAGCAACATGCATAAAGTGTCTTTCATCATACAGTAGTTGGAGAAAATCTATTTTCTAACAATATAATTGAATAGAAATTATAATTCAAGATAATTATGATAATGATTTACATTTTCCATGTGTACTTTCTCAGTAATTGAAAATAAAAACAATGTTTCAGAATCTATGTATTTCTTTTTGTCTAATCTTAGAATTTCATGTGATAAGACTAATGATTGTGACAATCATACAGTAGCATATTTTTCAAGCCAATTTGATTTCACATCTGAGACAAAAGAAATGTTATTACCACTGTAAATGAGCATTCCTACCTGCAAACATTTGACAGTAATATGTCGCCATTTGATCAACCCCCTTCTGTTTGAGGTTGACCAACAATGGGTCTATGTTAGGCTATTATTCGTTCATTCATCTTATTTTGTCCATTTCATACAGTAAGTGAGAAATTATTACAACGTGGATTACTTATTTATCAGATGTGTTAATGTTCATGAACTTCAACAGTCAACTTCCGGCCATCTGCTATAAAAGCAAATTCACACAGGAATATCTAGCAGACTCGCTGTTCTCCAGCAAAATATGTGTGGCCTTTTGGATGCAAGTGAATTCAATTTTGCACGCAGCTGATGGTCATCACCGGTTGTTCTCCCTGCGATCTCCAACTCCCTGGATTAACTAACCAGATGTAAGCACTCAGCTAATTGGCAAATCGGCCTGTTTGGTAGCAATTGACCCACTGTAGACAAGACCCCACCATCAGCAATGACTGGGGCCTATTTGTATAACGCTCAAACTATCTGTTAGATGTTTCAATAATTAAATGATTTACAATGCTTGCCTTCTGTTGATTGATTGATACATCGACATTGCTTGACTTAGTGTACAGCATATCTAACATTAAATCTACTATGAACAGTTCAGTGTATTCTAAGATGGCAAAGGAACTCTGTTGATCCCAAATGTCTTCCGAGTAGTGTTCAGATGAGCATCAGGGAGGAAAAAAGCAGAAAGTAGAAGCATCTACTGCTATATCACAACTGTATTTTTAACTGTCCCCCAAAAACACATTACGTTTTTTTTTACATACAGCTGTGATATTGTTGTGTCCCAGTAATTATTATACTGACTGAAACCCATAAGCATTTACCTGGGAGAGTTCAGCCACCGCTAACAATAGCCCTTCTTGGTAAGAACAGGTAATAGCTATTGAGTTAAAGCCCCTGAGGAGACTGAAGAAAGAAAGATTTAAATGTCACAGAAAATAAACTGACAGTAGGAATATAAAAAATAATCCCACCGAGGTAATTCAGTTCCTGCAGTCCTCTCTGGAGGAAGCCATCATTGAAACTGGCTCTATTGTCCTATTATCAGACCCAATGTTTCACAGTGACACTCTCATTTAATCTCTGAGATGTGATAGGGATTCTTCTCCCTCACCACTGGGGTTTATGCTGCTACAAAATCAGGGTGTGTGTGTATGTGTGTGTGTCCAAGTGTGTGTGTGTGTGTGTGTGTGTGTGTGTGTGTGTGTGTGTGTGCGTGTCCAAGTGTGTGTGTCTGTGTGTGTGTGTCAAAGTATGAGTGAAGGGGGTAGGTTGACATTTGGAGTGTCAATATCTATATTTCCACATCTCAAAGACCAAGTACCTCCATCCCTCTCCTGGTGCTGTGACATTAGAGTATCAGAATGACTTTACCTACGCCTGGCACAATCTCTGAAGTTCATGTCTGGCTCCATTTTTCATGAACACGTGTACAGCACACGTAAGAAAGTGAGCTAGAAAAAGTCAGGGTACAGCTGTGCTCAGCATCTGCAAGAGATGGGGAGATGTGATGAAGAGGGCCAGAGAGAGAGATTGGGGGGATGGACATTTTCTGCATGTAGCAGAGGAGAATACAATACACAACAGTCTGAGGGTCTGCAGCAGGAGGAGGTGGCCTCCTGTAAACTCCAAAGCACTTCTGAAGGAAAAAAATAATCAAATTTAGGGCTCCAGTGGTGCTTAAAAACAGCACCCTGAAACTCTGCTATTCCCATGCTCCTCCGGCTGGAACAGCGATATACCAGCCAACTGCATCACACACACACACGCACACGCACACACGCACACGCACACGCACACGCACACGCACACACACACACACACACACACACACACACACTAACTTATTTACTCTGGGAGGAGAGCTCCTCACTCATGCAAGATGACCTGTCATATGCTATCAAGAATGAATATGTCATAAACATCACCTTGCTTTACTGAACTCTACTGAAAACTACACTGTGCTGTTCATCCAAAATGTTAGTGGATAAATCCACACTATTATGCATATGACCAATAAAGAGAGAAATGATCATAGATTATACTCTAGGAAAATGTGTACAGTATACAGTATGTAACAATATCATAACATCTCTGCTTAACATTTGCTACTAATATCACTTTCATTGCACATAAAGGATGCAATACACTAGACTGTAGACTATAAAATAGACTATGCTCATTTTCCACTGCAATTCACCTGTTAGCCCACAGACTGATAAGTACTTCACTATTCACGCCAGTCATTCAAAGTCACCTGTCTTGTCTCTGAGCAAGCTACAGGCAATCATGAATATGCGCACAACTCTTTAACACCAAGAGGTAGCACCACTGCAATTTCCTCCCTCCATCCCCCAGCAAATTAAAACCATAAGAGTCACTCATAAAAAGTGCCATACTGTGCACACATACCTGCCTCTGCGAGAAAGAAACTGGCCATTTGTGATTGGTGCTGTGCTGGAAAGCAGCCTGTGAAACCTACAATTGCTCTCAGCGGCAGAGACAGAAATGATAACACTAAAATATAACAATTCTAACAAAAATGGGTCAAAAATCTATCCATACAAGCTTAAAGATGAATGGAGGGCCTGTAAATATAGATCTAAATGAGCCAGCCATAGCTACTGTGTATTCTTCCTATGAGCTGAGCTCCTGCATGAATACAAAAAGCAGCCAGCTTTGTTTTTCTACTTTTGCCCACTCTTTTCAAGTGTGGCTGCAATTTGGTTAGCTGTGACAATAATAATACATCAAAGGGGTAGAATAAATTCCACTTACAAAGGCCTTTTAGTCAAACCACAACTGCCAGAGAACAGGAGGAGGGTGCGTGTGGGGGCTGGGGGGGGGGGGGGGGGGGGGGGGGGTGGGACAGGACGGGCAGAAGCAGTGGAGGTAATAGCCAGTGGAGCCCAGCTGAAATTTCTCTAAGCTGTGGGGGGAATTTCATTTCACAGCCGGAGGGGAGCCCGTCAGAAGTGTATTAGCCTGGGCGGCTCTCGCCACGCACCCACCCCAGAGGTGAGAGTCTCTTGTTAGACCTGCATTGTGAGATGGGACCCCAACAGTCAGAGCATGAAACCCAATCTACCAGCTAGCTTGGGAGCACAGACTGGAGACTGTTCATTGAAAGTATATAGGCCTATGAGGTCCTCCCCATCTAACAAAATCGCTCAATGCTTGACTACAGCCCAGGAAATACTGCGCTTTCCGCAAGAAAAAAAAAAGAGCTTAAGATGGAACAATGAGTCAAACAAGAGAAAAACTAAGTTGAAAAGAAAAAAATAACACATAGCAACGTGTAACCGAGAGAGAGTGAAAAAAAGATGAAAAGCCACCTGGAATAAGATGTTGGCATGGATACAAAATCTGAAAATGGTATTTGTCATGCCCCTTTGAGTGTCCAGTGTGCTGAAAATAACACAGAAGCCTTCTCTGAATACAATATCTAAAAAGAAATGGAGGAACAACTAACGTGATGAGCGTGGTGAGTATATTAGTATTTCTACCTTCTACAGAGGCTCCCTCTCTCCACAGGGAGAACAAGAGAGACGGGGGAAACAAGCAATCCCCTCAGAGGCCAATACCCAACGGAGCTTTTCAATTCTTCCTGTCCAGAATAGAAAGAGAGGCAGCGACAGGAGGAGAAAAGACGTAAACTCCCACTGAAACACTGTCAAATAAAAGGAGGACAAGAGGGAGGAATAATAGTGATGAATGTCACTGAGATGTTGCTAGCCCCCGACGCTTTGGATGTCCATGGTTATGCAGTGAGAGATGTACTGTATGGAACACTAGCCGCTGGAGAGCCTCAGGAACAGATGGTGCAGTCAGTGTAGAGTTGTCAGTATGTTTTGGAGAAAACTCCAAAGGGCATTTTAGGCAAGTACTGTATCATACCATGTCAACAGGCGGAAGAGTGGTGGGTTGTAAGTCTTTTTCAGTATTTTACAGTACGGTACGGTGCGTGTTATGCTGTGGAATAACAGTGTGTGTGAGAGTGCGACAGCCAATGTGTCTAAATGGCTCCATGCTGAGCAGCAAGTCTGCGGTCACAGGGTCATACTTCCCCACTAAGTGGCTCTTGACTAGAGTCCATAAGCAGAAGGACCTGACATTCTCTGGAGAAAGCTGTTGGTATTCTCTAATGGCCAATGAGCCACACAAACCTTTACTGCTAAGACGACAAGTAGATGACTATAGATGTGATTATAGAGAGGGAGGGAATGAGATCTCATCCAGCAAAAAAGATTATGTGTGTGTGTGTGTGTGTGTGTGTGTGTGTGTGTGTGTGTGTGTGTGTGTGTGTGTGTGTGTGTGTGTGTGTGAGGGAGGGGGAAGAGAGAGAGAGAGAGAGAGAGAGAGAGAGAGAGAGAAAGAGAGATGAGAGAGAGAGAGAGTTTGAATCTATATTTCTGTGCCAGACATATTGAAGTGGATTTTAAAATCAAAGGTGGAAGATGAAGCAGTGGTATACAGGCCAAAGCATCCCTCATGCTGTTATCATTTCCTCCAAGATGCTAAACTAATACCTATGATTTATGGCATGTCTGCTGCCATTCACTTAGCCTTATTCGACACTGCTGAGAAAAACAAAATGAAAAATTGAATTGCCACGTGAAAAGAGGGGCTCCACTAAAATGGTTACCTTGGTAATATGAATGATACAAGGCTGCTTGCAGAGATTAATTTCCCACTTGAGATACAGTATCATAATTATTCTGAAATACAATGTAAGCCTATCAGATACAATTTACAAAGCATGTTCACTGTACTAGTACAGTATGCATACAAACAGGGATACAAGCACCAATCCATTGGAAGCACACTTGTCACTTTATACACAAATCCAACTTGCCCACCACTCTTCGCTTTCCTGTTATATTCAATATGGAAATACATTGGTTTAGAACAAAGATGGATTATTTACTATGTCAGAACATAGAGATAGAGATTTATTCTTGTGTTCTAGAGTGTGTGTGTGTGTGTGTGTGTGTCAGACTGTTACTACTGTACAATTGCCTCTATTTACTGTAAATCAAATATTTATAGAGGAAGCAGCTGTTCTACACTGCAATAGATTCAAGGTGGGTATTTTCTCAGAACAAGAAAGGTGGTGAAGAATTTAATTTCTATTCATCTTATTCTCCTGAAACATGTACAGAAAAGATTTGCCAATTAGATTTGGAATAATTTACTGTGCATGAATTAAATAACTGTTTTAATATGCATCAGATTCTTTAAATGAATCATTTATTCTCCAACCTATTCTAAGTGGTATTAATTATACGATTATAATGAACCGTGGGCGCAATCCAAAGGCTTCTTGGTAGTGTGTATAAAACTCAAATTTCCTATTAGCCTAACAGCATTCTGCAGCATTCGTCAGCTAACAAACTCAGCCGCCTCACCTCACGCAGTCCCTTACCCCTCCAACCTCTCTCTCTCTCTCTCTCTCTCTCGCACACACACACACACACACACACACACACACACACACACACACACACACACACAATCAGCATTCACACACACACACACACACACACACACGCACACACACACACACACACACGCACACACACACACACACACACACACACACACGCACACACACACACACACACACACACACACACACACACGGCATGCACCAGCACAGGCCATAGACTCACACATATGCAGAGAAAAGGAGAAGGAGAGAGAGACAGAGAGAGAGAGAGAGAGAGAGAGACAGAGAGAGAGAGAGAGAGAGAGAGAGAGAGAGAGAGAGCAAGAGCGAGAGAGACAGAGAGAACAGCTTTCTACAGAGTCATTGTCTCTGCTTGGAGTGAAGCCCATATTGATGACCATGATCCTGGCAGCGGGGACGTGAGGTACAGTAGCAAATGTAGTTTATTTACTTTGCAGGGTCATGCATTCAGATTACATTGTGATACTGTAGGGTACAATAAAAACACTTCAGGGCACACATACAAAAAAGTCATTATTCAAAGTGCTGCCACTTTATATTTTTCTCTCCCCTACATCTTGTTGGAAAATGCAAAACACAGTTAAGGCAAGCATATTTCATTCCAGTGCCATCTATATTCATAAGGAGGAAATATTTTGCAAATAGGCGACTGTACCACTTTGTAGTAAAGCAGGCAAGCAGTTTAAAGTTATGAGTTATGAGATAAACTGTAGCTGCAGACAGATGTTCAGTGTTGGATTTGCAATGCACAGCAACAGTACAGCCGTCTCCACATTCCGTAAGTAATCACGGAGGGGCCAATGAAATGCTCTGTGCCACCAGGTGTCCAATCAGAAATAAATGCTTTTGTACAGAAGAACGTCATTAGTGCCCATTAGTGGAATCACCTCTGCTGTTTTAATATACACCTAGTGACTGTGTGGAAATGATCAACTGACACCCCTTGACCTCAGCTTATCTAACCTATGTGGTGTTCTGGAATTGATCCCATATTCCATTTATCTGACACAAAGCATTCAGCTCCAACAGATCTCAGCTCCACCTCCTTCAACAAACTTCAGCTTGACCATGGGTGACCACAGGAGCTGTGGGTGGGCACAGCACTCATCCACACACTAGGGGGCAGCAGATACAAAACCCTGCTGCAGGAGTGATGATGTCTGGGCAGATAAACCACAGGCTCTCCAGGGGTATTTTTGAGTGACATTATGGCCTATCCTCGCACCTGCAACTGTGACACTGGGGAGAGCCTGTCCTCCTCCACTCCGCTAATAAGACTGGTCTTAAGAGATGTCCGCCGTTGTTGGCACGGCAACGGAACCCAGAGAACACACAAGGTCCATTGACACAGGGGGCCCAGAGTGTCAGATCAATGGCCACTCTTTAGCTAAAGCCAAATGCAAAAGGAAAAAGTTAACAACTTCCCGGTTAGTTCAGGCTCTCTGAGATAAAGAGGGGAAAAGATAGGGTGGGAATCAGTGTCAGTTCAGCCCTCAACGATGCGTTTCTCAATTAGGTCAGTGGTAAACAAGAAAATGCATCCATCCATGTAATGTGTCTTTAACAGAGAGCGAGAAATGGGCCCGCATCTTATGAATAGTGGTATCATGAACTAAATGGAGGCTATTCAGACACACATGTATGCTGTCCTCGAGGTTTACAGAATACCTTTTAAATAGACAAACAATGGCACGCTTACACACACACACACGCACACACACACACGCACGCACGCACGCACGGACACACACACGTGCGTGTGCGCACACACACGCGCGCACACACACACACACACACACACACACACACACACACACACACACACACAAACCCTTTGTGTTTGTGATAATGACAGTGGCAGTGAGAGACTGCTGCTGTGGCTGAGTGAGGAGAGGGTCCGGTCCCACCCTGGTACGGCTGTCTGTCTCACACCCACACGCTCACTGCAGTCAGTCAGGACCCAACCAGGCACCAGCCCCCTGAGAGGCACCAACCCCCTATTCCCCTTCTGTCCGCTTCTCAGATAGGAGCATCACACACACACACACACACACACACACACACACACACACACACACACACACACACACACACACACACACACACTCATGCATCCACACATACACACACACACACTCATGCATCCACACACACACACACACTCATGCATCCACACATACATAGGGCTCTATTTTAATGGCGTAAAAATCTGCCTTAGTGCTGGTGGAGGCTGCTAGGGGGCTGTGTCCGAAATATTAGAATTGACCTGCTCATTGTCATCAACACCTCTCTTACCGCTACTCCACCTCCAGGGCGCAGGTGAGACAGCACTCCAGCACTGGCGTCATTTCACCTGTTACCGCTGATTCAAATTGGCAATACACCTGCGTTTGGACTTGCCAGCTTAAAATAGAGCCCATACAGTACATGCTCCGATGCACACACGTGTACACACGCATGAGAACATTGGCAGAATATGAACACGGTTTAGGAGAGGAACAGATTCAATAACACGTTAACCAGTATACCACCACTCCTTGTACCATTCTCTCCATGTGTACATGGGTAAGAACATGACATGATAAAACACTGTTAGAATGTTACACCTGCCCAGCAGCAGAGATCTGACCATGATTACTCTACACGTGACACTTAAATCAGTTCTGTTATCGGAACATCATGAACGCATGTGGTTCGAGTGTGGTTTGATAGTATTCGGATCTGGCTGTGCCCCTAGCGATTCATTGTGTCACGATTTCTGCCTGGCGACCAAAAAGTACATCCAGCCAATACAGCGAGGGGAGGAAAACAATTTGCACACAATGTGGTCATGGGAGACCATAAGAAACGCAATTTTGAAAATGTGTAATATCAGGTGTGGACGCACTTACTGTGATGTGGATTGTGATCTGATCATCGTCCTCACGATAAGTGATTTAAGAGTCTAAGTGTAGATGAGGCCTAGAATGACCCATTATGATATTACCACGATGAACATTAGCTGTATGTATCTCTACACTTCCAGATGGCAGTAGGACCAGCAGCCAGGAGGATACTTGGCTGTGTTTTAAAGCTACTACAGTGGGGGACCAGAGTGAGTGAGCACCAACTCTGCACACAGCTGCATCTCTGTCACACAGCATGTCGGGAGTGTGCTTATGTATTTAACAGAATTTAGCCTCCTCTGTGGTGTGCCAGTTAATGAGCTCAGGGCTAAATTACTGCCAGAGCAATTAAACAGACATGTCGCACACACACACACACACACACACACACACACACACACACACACACACACACACACACACACACACACACATACACCCATATACACACACACACACACACACACACACACAGTACTGTACACATATAAACATGCATACACATAAATATTACACATACTTACAGTACTCATACAGTACACACCCACTAATACACACAAAATACACACACACAAGCACAGTAGGCTATTACAGAGAGTCTGGGGTGAGCTGTCTTCTCAGCAGTGGAGAAATTATGAAGCATTTCAAAACTGCAAAACTGCCTCCACTCACCCAGGGGTCCATCTGCAGAAATGAGACATTGATCCCTAATTGGAAGCACTCAGTCATGAAATCTGGAGACTAATTAAAGAAAGTGAATTTAATGGCAAATATTTACATATTTTGCACACTAAACATTGGTTAGGCCTCCGAGCTACAGCTACAGTCGAGAAAGAGGATTAAACATAGGCAGGAGGTGTTAATGGGCGGTTGAAACAGATAAGGGGTGTGATATGATGGCTAAAGCCATATAACAGTTTAACTACTGTATAACTACTGTGTGAGCTGCACTGTGTTTTGGAGAGTTTGATCATGTCAATAAATTCTTCAATAAAAACACATCCTCTACGACAAGAAGAAACCTTTTTTCCCTCCCACTATCAGATGCTTAATGCTGCCTGTTCATGATTGTGCTCATGTACAATATGCCTACTGTGAGTTTAAGTCAATGTGGTTGTTGTGAGTTTCTCATTTTGTAAATGACCTCAGAGGAGACCAGAGCCAGGATTGTTCAACATCACCTCAGGTCATAGTCGTCAACAACAACAACAACAACAACAACAACAACAACAACAACAACAACAACAACAACAACACAACCCTCGCCAGGCAAACACCTGTGTGTGTGTGTGTGTGTGTGTGTGTGTGTGTGTGTGTGTGTGTGTGTGCGTGTGTGTGTGTGTGTGTGTGTGTGTGTGCGTGTGTGTGTGTGTGTGTGTGTTTGCGTGCGTGTGTGTGTGTGTGTGTGTGTGTCGCTGGGCTGACTGAGGCAAGTGACATAAAAAGAGTGTGTCATCTCATCAAGAGCTGGTAAACATGGCTGGGGGGCCTGCAGTGGAGGGCCCTGTTAATGACTGGGCCCAGGGCGGGGGGGGGGGTGGGGGGTGGGTAGGGGTGCAGTACTGATACCCCTGTGGCCCCAGCCTCTGTACGCTGGCTGATTACATGTCAGAGCCGATAAATGCCTGCTAAGCGGCAGCAGCACTGAAGAAGTGAAGAGCGGTTAGCATTTGAGTTTTTACTGCATTTACATCCACCATCTACCAGACACCGATTCTACCTTGGAGGTCTGCTTGAATGGAATAAAACAGAGGAAGTGGTGTGTATGGCGGAGGCCACATCCCTGCTGCTCCTCCACTTCCCACTAGTCCTTTTATCCAAACTTATTTGCCATCCATTTCTCTTTTCTCTCTCTCGTTCCCTCCTAGTTGATTAATTCTGTAAGCGTGTCTGAGGAGAGAGCTCCCCGCATGTTATCAGGTGCCAACTCTCAGCATGAGCAAAGATGCAGTTTCCTGTCTTTTCACACGCTCACATGCCATATTTCCTCAACCATAATGTGTCTCTCATTCTGTACAACCCAGGCCTTCAACTTAATAGGGTCATTTGAATATCTCTGCTGCTCAGGTTACAGAAATGAGACAGTCCTGGTGCCAGGCAAGCAATCATATAGTGTTGGAATATGCTGTGCACCGCATTACAAAAGCCAATCATATCACAAGAGAGGGTGAGAGGGATTAATTGGAATCAACTGGAAGCCAAGGTTCTTTGCAACTTCGATAAATACAGGGAACAGTGCCTTGACCAGCACCATTACTCACGTGTTTAGTTACGTTTTCATCACAGCAAAGAGTTATGTGGAAGTCTTGAGAGTAAGATTGTTGAACAGCATCACAATTCAATCGTCACTTTAAGGGCACTGAGTATAGGTTTACCACTGTGTTCTACTGTACAGTATTTGTAATGTTTTTTTTAAAAATTCAATACTGTAGCTAAATAGAATAGGATGACAGTAGATTAAAAAGGCTTTGAGGGTGATAATACGGAACGTGTAAGTGCCCCATTAGCAATTTGCTGTTTGGCTAATAGGAATACAAGAGAATGTTCCAGGGGTTCATTCAAGCATGCATCTAAACTATAGGCATTGTTTATGTCTATATTGTCTTTCAAGCTTAGTGCCACCTGTAGCTTCCCCACAGCACACATCACAGACATTTTAGGACACTCTTTCCAAAACAACACAATTGTTCTCACCACAGGGCTCATTTCAAGAAAATTGTGTTTGGCTTTTCAGACAACATGAGGAAATGCTTGCAGGGGGACGTGATCATAAATCTGTTCATGGGCAGAATGTATGAGTAATAAATCCACGGAGGCTTATGCAGACCATGCTGTGCTTATTTCTGTTCTTTTGTTTCATACAGCAGCGTAGTTTTTGTTGTTTTTTTTACAACCAAATAATAGCCCTCCCTCAGTGAAGAATCTAGGTCTACTACGCAGTAGCAGGGAGGAGTTTGGATATCTCTGTGTTTTGTTAGCTGCAACACTGTCGTGTATACTAATGTGCGGGCACATTCAAATCCTCTGGGGATTAACCTCTAAGAGCAGGATACTCACTGACATAAACTCATAAACCCTTATAAATCTGAAACACATGAACCCGCGGGGCAGACCACATGCAAACTTCAATCTGTCTATCTGTCCTCTGCCGAGCCAGAAGTAGCCTGGCCCATATTTGCCACATACTGTTGGGGCAAAATGAAAATGGGCGCAAGATGGAGTGATTGGACTGAACCACGTGATCTCGTCCCAGAGCCACACAGAGCGATTCCATCCATAATAAGCCCCAATCAGAATGACTCTTTGACATGGACTTGTGTTCCTATGACGGCTGATCCCCATCATCATTTGTTCCCTAGGTCCTAATAGGAGTTATTACCTCCTGATTTCTATGTTTCCACCGGCACATTGTGACAGACCGGGCCATTGGTTCTCCATACGCTTTCCCAAGGCCGCGTAACAGGAGAAGAAGAGCACCGTGCCAGTCAGATGTAATCTCGAGGGAGATTGGTGTAATCACCAGGCTGTCCTAGAAAGGCCCTGCAGCACATCTCCGCTCCAACTCTGATAAAGGAAAGCTGATTCATTGCATAACATCCCATTTGAATGTTCCTTCCCCATTATCATTACATTATAGGAGAGTCTAATAAGAGAGCTGGGTTAACAAACGACCCAGTTCACTCATTCCCACTTAACAGAAAAGGCCGGAGTTAAGAGCTGTGACATGACTGGGCTGTCGTAGGGAAGTAAAGCATTGATCACGCGTCATCTCAATTGTGAGAGGTGCATACAAATGGAGCCAGTGCTGACGCCATTCTGCATTGGTGAAAATGCCAATAAGGCTTCGGAGAGAGAGCGGCTCTCAGTGAAAGCCTTGGGGGAGAAAATCCTGATTCATTATTAAGAGCGTTATCATTAAGACTGTCCTGTTAACGGCCCACTCCGGCCCTAATGTAATAGAGCCATTTCATTCCCGTCTTGATTTATACAACATTAAGGCCTATGGCATGCTGCTCATACCCCAGTGTTGTTCTGCTCACAGCCGCCTGATGATTTCCTTCCCTCTGTATCCCGCTGTGTAATTCCCAATGTAAAACAGTGGAGACACACAGTAAGGACTTTAAGGCTACATGGATATGACATGTACCATTTAGAATGATGCTTTTGGCATTTGAGGACGTTTAAATTAGTGAGGGGCGAGGGAGATGATAACGACAATCTGATCAATCACGTCAGTGTCGGTCTGTGTGTGGGTGAGCCCTGGGTATGGCCGGAGTGACTCGTTCTAGTACAATAAAGAGGCTGTTACAGCTCAACATGAGCTCTGTCCCAGTGGCCAGTCTCTGGGATTAATGAACCCGGTGCCACAGAGGGGATATCCATCTGTATCGAGACAGTCTTAATTAACTAGGTCCAGACATGGCACTTTTACGGAGAGGTGGAGGAGAGGAGAGGAGAAGAGAGGAGAGGAGAGGAGAGGAGAGGAGAGGAGAGGAGAGGAGAGGAGAGGAGAGGAGAGGAGCGAGGGCTCCACTTAGACTGGGTTATGACATGCTGAGGAAGCAGGACTGCTGTTGTTTTAAATGTGCTGCCTTTAATGGCACTGCTGTGCTGCCTAAGACTTTCCAATTTCACAGAGTGCTCTTTCGTCCATATCAGGTACTGTAGTGCTTCTGTACATTTCTATAGGAGCTTATTCCGATCCCTTATAAGAGTGTGTTACTGTATGTGCTGTATTGAAAAATCTGCAACTGAAATGCCCACTCTATGAAAGCAACAATGTGTGTGTTTTTTTCCGCATAACATGCAAGAGGTCAAGTTGGCCCATGGTATCAAGTTGAGTCAGTGATTGTGTCTTAGCCAAAAGTCACATCAGAACAAAATGCTATATTGTAACTCTTACTGGAGAAGTCTTGAGTACCTTTGAGTAGTTGATCATAATATCACTATAGTCATTCTGGTTTGAAATACAAAGCTGACTGTAAATATATACTGTAGAGCTAGGTTTACACCTGATGCAGGTTTGAGGCAATAAAAACAGTCAAATAGAAAATAATCAACTCTAATAAATCTTCTGTATTGATTGAACTGAAATGGAATTGAGCCCAACCGCGACCTGGTGACTCTTCAGTATTCCCCTTGGTCCTGTAGGGAGAGGGGAGGCAACTGCAACAACAACAACAACAACAACAACAACAACAACAACAACAACAACAACAACAACAAACCCGCTGCTCTCCTCATATACTCGGCATCGTAAACCCAGGGTCAAAGGTGCACACACAGGTAATAACACAAGTAATCACATTTCCTCTGGTGAAAGGTGACATAAAGAAGCACAAGGGAACTAGAGCCGTTTGACCTCCGAGTGCTCGCACAACCAGTCATCCCCCCATCCACAATAAAGGAGAAGAGAGTCATAGAGGAGAGGACGGAGACTCCGAGAAGTCACATTACAGTGTTGGACGACAGCTTCAACAGATGAGATTGCTGCGTCTAATCCTCTCCATAGGAGCTTCAATGAAAAGACTAGGAGTAGGGAGGCCAATCGGAAAAAAAAAAACGGGATCATTGTATAGCCTTAGCATCTTAGCGCTTCTCTCTAAAGCGACTTGGACAGCTGGGGGGATTAGGGAGCAGCCCATCGAACACGGCCCGACGGGCAGGGATTAG
Organism: Argentina silus; assembly: GCF_951799395.1. NCBI lineage: Eukaryota > Metazoa > Chordata > Actinopteri > Argentiniformes > Argentinidae > Argentina > Argentina silus. The sequence continues at coordinate 9,034,994 of NC_139661.1, forward strand.
ACTAAATATGCTCGCTCTTGTCTCTGACTCCCTCACTTAAATCAATAAAAACTGATTTAACTCTGCGCTCATGTGAGAAAGTCTTTGGTGTCGAGACGGAGCACAGAGAAGAATGCCTGTGTCAAGGGGATGACTGGAGCTAGATGCCTGGGTGGAGCTACATGCCAGGTTTTGGTGTTTGGTTTCTGTTTGCTGAATGTTTTCTTTCATGTTGTTCATGACAGTGCTGTAGCTGCTCTGCTTGGGGCCGTGAGGAGGAACCTCCCTGGATTTTGAACATCATATCAAACTAAGGGTACAACAGGCCTGAAAATACAACGTCTCTAGATATATCAAGGTTGTTCAGCACGATAACTGTTTATCTCTGTGAATATACAGCAATTATGTTCAAGTTCAGTACACCTGGAGTAACCGATCGATGCTTATGTCCTATTTCTTCATACAGAACGTTTCTTATGTCTACAACAGACAAACAATTTTTCTCAACAGTGGCTATCATTTTGGACATTAAGATAATAATACAAATTATCTCATGTATGTGGTTTTTAGAGTTAGGAATAGCTATTCTTGGACTGGATAATGTCAGGACATAAATCACTGAATAAATAGATTAGAATTACGTGCCTAGGCTTAAAGGCTAAATTCAAACAACCTCTGAAAAACATTGAATCTAATGGGAGAGTGGCAAACTTTAACTTTTCTATTTGCTCTAAAATAAGTGGAGTGGAATGATGGCCATGGGTTTAATAAGCAAAACTCCCCAACCTCCCAATCTTCCTCTAATCCGTAAAATTACACCTGTCACTGGAAAGTTAGATTTATTAACACAACTTCCTGATCCATAGCAAAAAACCATTACAACACACAAAGGCCCCCAATCTGTACTTAATTAACACTGAAACCTTTTTCACATCCTGGGAATCACATTCCTATTTAGCATATTAATTTGAGTATGTAAATACAGATAGGAAATGACCAAAACGACTTTAAGGGCATCTCAGTAGGGGAAATGAATATGCTAATCAAAATGAGCTGGAAACGGGCTGTTATGTAACCTCTTCCTCACTAGAGTGGGCCAGGCACCAATGATATGATGCTCTTGATATGATGCTCCTCTCACGCCAACACTTTGAAGTGAAGAGCAATCAACCAGGCAGACAGGTTATGGATGGCTGGGTGGTGATGTCGCTACAGTATATCAGTGATGGTAAAAGGCTGTGCAGCTGACCGTTGTCCATAGCTGGCCTCCTTCCTGCGGCAGTGGAGGGTGACCACCCTGTGGCCCTCACTCCTCACGTCCTGGCTCACCATCCACAAGGTGGGGTTACTGGGCCTGGCACCCAGAAACGTCATCCCCTCCTTCAACTTCACCCTGGGGAAGAAGAAACAACACATCCACAGACTCCGGGTTAGAGAGAGTGATTAAGAGGCAGCATGGTTTCGTTAAATCATGTGGTTACATCAAACAGATCCTGAATTGACTGAGTCATTAGATGCCTCCAGCTGAGACGACTGGCCTCTTAACAGCTGAGGTCAAAGAGACAATGATAGGGATGAGTCTTCCCTGTAGAGACACAGAACACAGGATCAGGTGGTTCCCCAAATCACCTTTTCTTCAAATGTGTCCCAGCTGTCTTCTCTTTTCTCCCAATCAAATAATTCTAACAAAAATCTGCCATTTACGTGTCAACATGTGCCATATCTACACCCTCATGTTTAGAGGACAATTAGGGATGGGGAACAATATTATGATTTCATTCAACTGCTGCTCTTTTGGTCCATACCAACTGCATTGTGGTAAACACAGTACTGTATTATGGGGAGACTAGCACAACCATCAACCACAGTAAAATCCAAATTACTTATTTTTTTGTTTCAACAAGTAAACATTATAGAAGTAGATATGTGAGAACATGTATCCAAAACATGCATTTGCATGACACAGGTAAAATCACATCGTCCAGCCATTCACTCCCATTACTTTGTTGCCATGTCTGAATTGCATGCCAAATCACACATAACATTGATACCTCTCCTCTCTCCTCTCTTGTCTCCTCTGTAATGGTTGTAATGATATAAAGTATTCTCTTCACTTTTTGTTGTGAATTCGAAGAGGCCACAATGAAAGGTGTTCTTTTACTGCAGCAAATGACAGTACCAATGTCCTTGGTGCAATGAGTACAAAAGGGGATAATGTTCAGAAGGAAAAACTACAATTGAAAATCTCAGTCATTAGTCATCAGTGTATTCACTGCACAGGCAGCAGAGACATTTCTGAAGGAAATTGTGGGCAAAAAATCTAATAGACTGCCTTTCTTCACACTGTGACTGCAGACCAGTGAGGTGCAGTCTGGGGCAGCTGGCTGTGTCCTACCACGGCCTTCCACCTCCGTACACCTTCCCAGCTCTGAACAGAGCCCAGCTGGGGCTCACTCCCATCAGCCTCAGCCCTTTAGAAAGATGCTGCTCTGCCTATTCATGTGGAAATGTGCCGGGGCGATATGAGGCTGACAGGATGATACTGTAAAAGGCATTGTGTTGACACAATCAAATAAAACCTTGAGTTTGTCTCACTGACTGAGTTTGTCTCACTGACTGAGTTTGTCTCACTGAGTCTCTGTAGCCTTACAGGAATCTCTGGTCGATGGCAGTGGTCCTTCCCAGGCACTGCCACACCAATATCATATAATCTTATATCACAGCCATAAACACAATGACAACCAAACTCATTCCCCAGTCAAAAGGTGCACTTTGATGTGAAATCGTAATAGCATGTGACAGGAGCAATGATTGAACTGCAGGCTGGGTAATAAGACAACAGATGGGGGGGAACAGTCTCTACACAGGATAGGAGAGGCACACTAGGGCTAATGATCACTTAGCATGCATGTGTGTTACTCCTCAGAAAAATGAGATCTCTTGACCAGCTGGTTCTTACTCTGGGTGGGTGTGAATAGATGAAAAGACATAGAAGCTGGTAGTGTTACCTGATGTGATTGGAGATCTGATGGATTGTTTATCTCTAGGAGCAGGAACTATATAGAGGTACAGGTAGGTACATACTGCACTGTAAAGTTGAAAAAACAGACATAGGAACACACTCTGTCTCCCCTCTCTCTCTCTCCCTCTCTCTCTCTCTCTCTCTCTCTCTCTCTCTCTCTCTCTCTCCCTCTCTCTCTCTCCCTCTCTGACATGCTTGAATAATCATGATGTCTCTCTGTGGTTTCTCAGCAAGAAATTTAGTTTTAGATTGTTTTGGACTGGGCTGAATCAAGCACCTGGGAATACAGGTCATTACCTCCCGAACCATGTCCAAGCTTGGAGAATAACACACGTATTGACGCCTGTATTGACTTAATGCTCAATATAGCCTTCTCCAGTTTGTTGAGGAAACTCCTGCAGCTCCTAATGTCCATGTAAGCTCCCAATGCCCATCTCCCCAAGTGGGAGCACTGCTTCAAATCTCACACTAGTTTTTATAATTTTACTTTTAAACTGATATTCAGCTTGATAATTCAAATTATGGGAATTTTGTGTCTCATGTTTCTTTAAGAGCTTGACATGAAATAACAAGAAATACATCAGGCTTCGTATCACCACCACCTTAAATAACATGATGGTCTCTCAATAATGTTGTAGACATCTTATTATGGGTTCTTCTTTCAATTATTCTTCTGCCGCTGGTCAAATATCTCAAGAACTGACTGGTCAAAAGTTTTAAATGTTTGGCAATATGAAAGTCCATGTCCAGTCTGACACATAAAGCACAAATGGCACCAATTGGCCTATAGGTGGCGCTATAATAAACACATAAAGTCAAAGTCGTAGTCTCATTTAAAAAAACGTTTCTTCATGAACCGCAAGTCCGATTAATTTGAAAGTTGTTACATTATGTTCACAGCACTTGTTTCTAACAACGGTGATAATAAAATCAACGATTCGTCAAAAAGATGACAAAATACCACGCAAATCAAAATTAATATTTCATATAGTAACCCAGATTCAAATACTTCTCAATCCAGGTCACTTTGGCCAACTCACATGAAACTTGGCATGGGCATCAAGGACATCACTCTGAAGACCTGTACCAAGTGGGGTGTTGTTTACTTGAAGATGAGCCTTACATGGCTTGAATCCTTTTTCATTGCTGCTCACAGCTATATATTGGTCGGTTCACAAAGAAACCATACAGCATGTTCAGCTGTGAATAGTCCCTTTCTATGTTGTCCTGTACATCTCGTCCTTCCAAATGCAATATCCCTCCCAGTTGTACTGGGAATTATACCATGACACCTCATAATAATGAGTAAGGTCAAGGGCCAGTCACTCACAGATTATGAACCGTAACAATCAAGTCACAGGCTCTATTACTCTCATTATATATTGCTGAAAAGATTCAACCTATATCAATACTCCTGGGCTCCAAGCTGTCTCTGAATAGGCTTTCTATGAAGTTACTGAGCTTTGTGGTAGACTGAATGCTCTGAATACCAAATAATGCACAGCGGGGAATGAATAAAACAATAAAATATAATCCCCATAGCAAAATGTTGTGAAATGAGGAGGGAATGTCATTTATATATGTGTGCTTGTAGAGGTTTATACAAGTAATACTTCATTATCAACATTGTACACAGCAGGGGCTCACTACACCACTCTTCTACTTGTACTCTCTTTATGGCCAGTGGCCACAGTTGTGAGCCTGAACAAAACAGAACTAAACATAGAGAAATAGTCGACCCTAGTCCTGAGGCAATCAGAAAGCCCAGTGCAGTCCACCCTCAATTCTAACATATTTTGAGCTTATCATGGTCTGATCGCAGGGTACAGAGGAAAAACATCAGCACCTCCCCACACTGCCAACCAGCTATCCACTTCTTCCCCTCTCGCTCAGCTCTGATTTTCTGCGGGACCCACTCTCGGACTCCTCGGTGGCTCCCTCAATAAATAATGATGAGATAACTAGGAATGGAAAGATGTCCCTCAGTGGGGCAGTGAAGGAAATAAACATCTTCAGAGGAAATCCAATAAGTTGGAAGCTGAGCGACAGTGGGAGTCCCCAGCCGGCGTTCCCCTGCCTGGGCTTGGGTTTCACTCCGTCTCCTCTCTCCGCTCCACCTGGCTCCATGCAGCACGGGGTTTGGTTGAGACGAGAGGGCTGTCTGGCACTCTGTTTCAACCGTTTCTCTCCATTACTCCTCTGAGGCCCATCTACATCCTCAATCAGAAGAGCCTGCCTGCAGGAGGCCATGTTTTACTGGGCCACCCCTGCCAACGTAAACAGTGTGTGGGGAATGAGACTGCTCAGCAGGGGAGGGGACAGGGACAGACAGTGGCTGTGGCATCAGTGGGACAGCGGGGGGACCGATGGTTTGTGGCTCGTGGCTAATGGACGCTGTGCTGAATCGTCTAGCAAGCAGCTGCCACCATCTGAAAGTCTGCAGTGCTGTGAACCAAGACCAAGAACAAGATCACCTACACACGCTCTTAACACAGACTGAACAACATTAGTCCACACACACACACCCACACTCTTATCCTAACATTCGGCCTATCGCAATACTCTTACTACCAGAACATTATTCCCTGTCTCATTTCATTTTGCACATCACATGAATGTGATGTTTTACAATGTCTCCACCCCCCTCCACATTAAACAGTACAGTATGATATACATTCTCTCGTATTAATGTTAATGTTAATGTGTGTTAACAGTAGATGTTTGCAGATCTATTGATATTATACATGTTAATGCATGTCTGTGAAAGCATGCATTCTCTTGGGAACACGAGAGTGACACACACAATATGGTGTGCCCTCTCCGCTCTAACGCCACGTGAGGTCACCGCGTGTTTGTTCGTGTGTGTGTGTTCATGAGTGTGCTTGTATGTGGATAAGTGAGTGTTTGCACTCACAGAGCGTGACTGTGCACTCGGTTGCTAGTTAAATCAATCTGTTGTGCTTCAAGGGGGAAAGAAAACAGATGCCATGCTATGTGAGTCACAAACAACTGCCGCCTGTATAGAACGGCACTTCTTATGTATTTAGTTATGTATAAAAAAACAGTTAAATGTGAATAGTTCAATAATTCAACATTATATCACAAATGCTGGACTTCGATAAAGGCATGAATCCAATGCATCAAGTCCCACTTTCAGCCCTGTATCGTCAGAGAGGCAGAATTAACTTGCTGTTGACAGCTCAGCAGCCACACCTCAGGAAGAACGGCCATATAAACACAATATCTTCCAGAACAGTCACTCTATCGGACCCACATCAGCCCCCACTTTTAATCTCAGCATTAATAATTCATCTGCTGTCTCTTTTAGCCATTCCAATGTCAACATGGATGATAAGAAAGCATTTAGAATTCTCCACCTGTGCCCATGTCTATATTTGCATCTATTAAAGCGCCTCATGTATTTGATCATTTTACTCAGAGTGACAGGGGCATGGCAGGCAGAGATGGGAGACGACCTGGAATGACTCAGGACCGCAACCAATGTGACAATGACGCACGTGAACCTTTGACTCCATTGCTCATAAACTCCACTGTGTACAACACAACAGACCCATGTCCACATCTACAACATCCATCTCCCAGCCACCGGCCCCTCCCCATCGCAACAAGGATAGATGTTTCATTGGTTTTTCTGAATCACACAGCAGAGCTTATGGCAGGCTCGACGATTGTTCTGCTGAATACACGTAAAAAAGAGGAGGAAATTGTTTCGCATGGATATCTGTTTGCCAATTACGCCACCCTTTGTGTAGAACATGGTGTGTGTGCAAAGAGAAGGAGCATTACAAACCCATATGAAGCATTCATATGCTTGCTATCATGGTGTGTGGTTTTGTGATTTTCTCGAAAATGTGTCGCCTTAATTGGATTTCGAGAACAGTCAGGAACACACAGTGGGAGAAAAAAGCATGCAGAGAGAAGCAGCAGGAAAAATATGAATACTACTAATAATAATACAAAATATGTGACTATTGTCAGACAGACGGTACAAGTACACTGTATGCAGAACATTCTCTCTCTTGCGCCATCAGATAAGACGGTTTTTTAATCTGAAAATAAATCCCCCCCCCGAAAAAAAACTGAACGTCGGAGGCATCGCCAGAAAGGTAGAGTAACCTCAACTACACAAGGAGGAAATCATTGACTTTAAGCAGTTAGCCTGTGATTTGTACAGTTACTAATTTCCATAGAGGATTAGTTCAACTGCTCCTATATCCTGGATATTGCGATATCTTCCAAGGTTCCAGGACATAAAAGTGTCGGCGTCTTTGAGAGGTGGTGATTTAGAGAGAGCAGGTAGAGAGGGGCTCAGAGGCTGCTGGGAGGTGTGGATTTCCACTGATTCCTAGGGCAGGGAGGCAGGCAGGCAGGCAGGCAGGCGCTGACTAATCTGCAGACGAACGTTCGCATACGGGTAAACATGCCTATCATTTACAGCCATAACAGCTCGACTCTGTACACACAAACACCCACACACGCACACACACACCCACACCCACACCCACACACACACACACACACACCCCCCCACACACACACACACACCTACACACACACACACACACACCCCACACACACACACACACACACACACACACCCCACACACACACACACACACACACTCACGAGAGCAGGCCTCCACTAAGCTGTGACAGAGAGATAATGCGGCGACGTCGCCTGCGGCAGGAGAGAGATTTACCCTCACACTTGTTCTCCCTTTTCCCTCACTCTATTTTTCACTTCATTTTATTTTTGAAATACGGCGGAATAAATAGTTCGGCACTGAAAGGAAATAGTTTGTAAACAGAGGGTCCATTGAAGGCTCCAGCTCTGCTCCTTGGATGTGGATGTTCAGGATGCTCTCCCAGACAGTCAGGAGGGCTGAGACGCTTCCTCAGAACCTGTCATGACTAATGAAGGATGGAGGTCCATCGATCCACTGCTATGAAGACTGGCATCGAGGCAGTGGCACACAGAGCCTGTCTGAGTTCTCACACTGGCAGTGAATACTAAAACTAAGACACCACGTGGGAACCTAGAGCTGGGCAAGGGGAAGGATGGGTGGCACAGGATTCTTCCTCGGTGACACTTGGTATTCTGCCTGGTGTCCGGGGCTTTATACACGGCCGTCGAAGCCCAGGGTTATTTACACCAGTGGCTTCCTCTCCTCGTTAATACAGACCCCTCCCAGGGCCTACACAACCCCCCCCCCCCTCTCTCAATCTCTACACCCACAGGGACAGGGAGTTGGTAAAAGATAAGCATTGTGTGGCAGCAGTGGTAACTGACACAGCTCCAGTGACATGAGGATTTAGCCTGAGAACAGAGAATTAATGCCCTGCACGTGATGGGAATCTCAGATAATCACACGCGTACATACACATGCACATGGACATGCACACACACGCGCACATGCACACACATGCACCCACACCCACACCCCACCCACACCCACATCCACACCCACAATCACACCCACTGCAAGCACACATACAGTAGACGTACAAGCATTCCCATTCCCATTTGCACGCACACACACACACACACACACACACACACACACACACACACACACACACACAGACACACAGACACACACACACACACACACACACACACACACACACACACACACACACACACACACACAGAGAGAGAGAGGTAATGAACAGCCTGCTGTGGTACAAGGCCCCCGGCATGGCTTACTCTAATGCTCACAAAATTGCTTTTAATTGGTGGAAGAGAATAAATCAATGCAAACCATGTTTGGAAGCTCCGAGGGAGAAAGAGGGGGAAGAGGATGGAAAAAAAATTGAGGAGATGAACAAAGTCTTGCGTGGGTGGATCAGCTGCCATATTCAGAAAATTCTGTCATGCCACTGTTCTCAAAATGACAAATGTTACTATTGTGGAGTATTTTAGAGACAGGAGACATGATGTGCTTGTGTGCGTGGGAACAGAACTCTTGACCATTTTCTTACTGTCCTATTTCCATGTGGCTGATACAGTGACAGGGCTGTTTCATCTCCCATTGTGAACAGTGATCAATGCTCCCATTGTGAACGGTGAGCAACACTCCAAGTGTTATCTGGATCACATTGTCACGGTTGAGTGTACAGGCCATCCTGTGGACCTGCTGCCCTGCCTGTTGATAACACTTTATTGTACATTCCATGCCATTGTAATGTATAGTTTGCCAAAAGGCTTCCCCCATTAGATACTGGTCTTTGATGTTGTATTGCTTGTTGGGATGGTATATAAGGAATGAAAAGGGATGCATTTGTTGAGTTTGGTTTCACATACCTCTCCTGTGTGTCCTTGACTCACATAGCCTAAGACTTTGCTCAAACTTCCATTTGTTTACAAGTCTTTTATCATTTGTCTGTATGTTTGAATTATGAAATTGATTATGTTGTATTGATACTCATTCATCTTATTTTGCCTCCATCTAATATTGTGTGCCAACGGTTCTGGTAAAACAGCACATACTTGTGACCAGGTTTTCACCTAGATTCACTTTAATGTTATTTGTGAGTGTAGATAGTCATCAGATTTCAGGTACTGTACCAAGTACTGTACACTAATAGTTGATAACACGTAGATAATCACCGGCTAAGGTATTTCACTGAGTACTGTAATCTTTATTGCAATTTATTGCAACTCTTGCACTGCAAAAGCATATTGTGATTCTGGTCTAAGCCCTAGGCTCAGGTATAAGTGTCTGTCATGCAGGGATGAGCGAATCATTATCAATCATATTACTCATATTATCTTTTGGAGTCAGATATAAGCATTGGAGCAAGACTGTGCAGCTTCTCTTTCTTTCTTTGAATTAACCCTATTATGTGGGGTCAGCATCATGTCCATAACCATCTGAAGTTAATTAGGGAATAAATGTACAGCTCATTAGCATTGTTGCATGTGTACCTCTCTTCTCTTCAAGATGATATTACCTAATTTCCATTGCATCACCATGAAAATACTAAAATCAGATGTTAAATATTGTATATGCATACAGTATACAACTACTACAACTACTGTAGTGCATATCAGACTTTATCTCCATTGTGAGCCAGTGGGTTTGATAGTACTGAGAGGTCCTGAGAGAGGGGGGCCCTGGGGGACCTTAGAGCCCTGCCTTCTTTATCCCAGACACACTGACCTATAGAAGCAGGAATGAAAGGAGGCTAGGCCACCTCACAGATGTGTGTGTGTGTGTGTATGTGTGTGTGTGTGTGTGTGTGTGTGTGTGTGTGTGTGTGTGTGTGTGTGTGTGTGTGTGTGTGTGTGTGTGTGTTTGTGTGTGTGGGTGTGGGTGTGGGTGTGTGTACTGTACGTGCGTGTGTGCAGGTATGTGTGTGTGTGTGTGTGTGTGTGCAAATGTGAATGTGAGTGTGTGTATGTGTATGTGTGTGCGGGGCCTCCGTGGTAGAATATATTAAATATCATAGGGGAGATAAAAGCCCAGCCCACAGACAAAAAGAACACTTATGAGGAGCTGAATCAAAAGTCAACTCACGTGGCTCAAGAAATAGATCATAATCTCCTGCATGTCACTGATTTGCTTCCAACCGCTCACAAAAGGAAAATTAGAGAAAAAATAGCTTTAAGCGGGTTTAATATGGCCTAAAATCGTACATTTTCAGGCCCACCAGGTAAAATCCATTAAAACCACACATTCATGTCAATTGAATTAGAACTGCTCCTATTAAAGCATTTCTCCATATTCTCTCACTGAGTGACTCTGCTCTGCTGGCTCCCTGTCTAACCACAGGACAAATGGGATTAGGAGGAAACCAGTGCAGCTAATGTGATGCCAGCACTTTTCAAATCATGTAAAACCACTGAGAGCTCCTAAGAGCCTATGAGAGAGTCTGCTGGAGTCAATTAAAGCCTGTCTAATCTTCAGAGGAGGAGAAAAGGTGAACGAGAGGAAGGGCCCGACAACAAAGTGTCATCTAATTAATGTTCTGGATTGGATGTTTGTAGTTAATCCTGAGGAAACCCAGTGACCCCCCCCCCTCCTCCACCACACTCTATTTCATTACAGTATGCATCCGTACATTAAGAAAATGAACAGAGGTGGTAAAGATTTTTCATGTTTCAAGACCTCTTGTCCTCACCCGACTAATCCCATTCTTTTCCAATTACAGACTCTCTCCAGTGGTCAAACCCTGATCATACTGTAGAGCTAGAGTTTGAGTACAGACCCAGTGTCACCTCCATTCTTCTGGTTACGGGCCTCAACAGAGTCAATAATTATGGGGACATAGCTGGTTCCTTCCTGCGGCCTTGGAAGAGAGCTTCACAATACGGCCCGATGAGTGGCAGGTGACAGAGCTAATGACAGTCCATGTGACTTGGAAGTAAGGTGAGTGTGTGGAGCTGGGACTGAGGCTGAGGCTGGGGCAGGGGAAAGACAGTTGCGTGTCCTTGTCCTTTGTGTGTGACCACTGCTGAGACGTGGTGGTGATAGACAGACCTGTCAGAACAGAGATCCCTCTGACTGTCCCCTGGGCTGTGGGCTCTTAAGCTGCACACAAAGGCTATCTTTATTTCCCCATAGAGGAAGTGTCTTTCAGTCTCCTTCCATCCTTCTCCTTCCCCACTCTCTCCCCTATCCTACAACAACAACCTCAGTACTCTGAAACAATAGGCGTTTGATGAGCTGGGGACGTCAGTGAAAGGAGAAGTGAACTCAATATGGACTCGGGGGCAGACTGTGCGCGTGTGCGTGTGTGTGTGTCACTCTAGAAGACAGAAGCGGTCACTCATTGTGAATTAGTATCGACAACTGCTTTGTTTGCAGAAACATCCACAACAGCTCGGTTCTTCCAGAACAAAGGTGACATGGACTTACATGAACTTTATCAAGCTCTTCATAAACGTTTAGACATTCATACACAGTCCCACACTTCCATCTCAATGTTTGTTTCATAGAAAATGTCTGATTTTCTAAACAGCACCAACTGTACCGAGAGAACATTGAGATTGTTGCCATGAATTGCGGTATTAGCCTTTGTACTATACAACTACTATATGGCTAGCCTCTTATGTTGCATTGACCTCATATGCAATACCAAGGACTTTAATGCTTCATAAATAATTTAACAGCTCTCAACATTATCTAATTGATCAAATGACCCAACAATATAGACATGGTCTAAAAGATGTCTGACATGGCAGAGGACAGGGAAGAGGAGTGGCCATGAACAGGCAGGTTGAGGCTGAGACTATTTTCAGGTCTCATTTGTGATCTTCATTACTTTGGTTATCAACCGTGGTAAAGCTAGTTTCATATTGGATATTCGTCATTTGACTCTTCAAATCTCATTAGCTCTTTAACAGTGCATTGAATTGACCTAATATTGAGCTCATTATGATGCTTTAACAGTGCATTCAATTGACCTAATATTGAGCTCATTATGATGGAAAAAATGTATGATGTTGCACATTATTTATTTTTTTATGTTAACTTCAATGCACTTTAGCCATACAATACAGAGCCATACATGCTAACCCTCACCCAGAGATTTAAACCAGAAGCACACTGGCAAGGTTGCACAGCCTTTGGTTTTACAAAAAAAAAGGCTTCTATGAATTTAGATTCATTTGTATTTCCTTTCAAATTCAATGGCATTCACTTAACCATTTAAACCGCACAATAGAAGGATCTAAAATAAAAAACTTAATTCAAACCAGAAACACACTGGCAAGATTGCACAGCTTTTACTTCTCTCAAAAAACAAAACATCTCTGCACTCTGCTATCTCCCATATTAACCACATAGATGTCATGAAGTCTTAAGGGTGTAGTAGTTTGTGGGTTTCACCTATCCCGTTCGGTATGAAGTGAAACTCGGTATTGCATACATTGAGCTTACCATGCTCCTTTGAAAATCAATTCCAAAAGTGCCTAATACTGCTACTGGCTAATAGCAATATACATGATCTCATATCATACAGTATCATACCGTTTTTGGCATGAACAGCATGGACCATGGGCTTGACGAGTAGAGTCATCGTGCACACATCCTGTGTGTGTCCTGTGTACGGCACCGAATGCAGACCTATGTGTAACCAGGTAGCCAACGTTAGCATCAATGTAGATGGTCTTATGTAGGTAAAAACAGCTTTACCTGTAAAGCACACAAAAGAAAACTACCTTGATACTTTTGTGAATGCTATAGGTCACTAGATTTCCACGTGTGCACAATCAAGTACCAAACCGGAGAGTCTGGATGTGCTTGATTTCTGATGCCACGTCTGCTGCATGCGCCAGATGGCACAAAGATGACACACATATTGGTAGAAAAATGACCTGATCAATATTTTCTTACCCACAGTTATTTGGAAATGTTGCAGTTTCAATTTCATTGAAATAATATACCTAATACGTCTCGTCTATCAATGATTCCAAGTGTAATTTAGAATATAAAAAACAGAAGAAACTGAACAAATCCGAAATTGGGAAAAATAAAGATTTTATAATATAATATGAGATTTTATAGGGCCCAATATAGAAGTGGGAAATAAAAAGTCCAACGGCTTGTGTGATTCTCATACAGGACTCATGTATAGAACGTTGGACTTTTTATTGCCTGATGATATAGAGGGATTTAGCGATTTCATTTGTTTTCTTTTTTTTGTTTGTTTCTTCTTTGTTGAACCAAGGTTTAACCCAATCGTGACTCAAACAACGAAATATGAACCATGGGCTTGGTGAAGCGTTCCACCCCTATAAAGTGTGATTTTGACTCATCAGTCCCATCCATCATATTTGCTGAAGAAAACCGTTTCTAAACATGGCAGTAGGGATTTGGTATTAGTAATGTAAGTGGATGCCTTGTTCTATGGGGATTAAGATGCTCATTAACTGATACTTATTTCATGGCTAGTTCCTCCATTGACAAGAGTGTGTTAATGAAGAGGCTGATTAATGGGGAGTGGAGTCATTCCCTAAAGCTGTGATGACTCAATGTCATGAAGGAGGTGAGGAGAAGGAAGTGCGTTGTAATCCTGTGTAGTCACAGTGTAACCAAATTCTCTCTCTTTCACACACACACACACACACACACACACACACACACACACACACACACACACACACACACACACACACACACACACACACTAACACACACACACACACACACACACACACACTAACACAAACACACCCTCCTTCCCACTGCCAAATGCACATTATTTACACAGTATGCTCCATTTCATTTCAACTAACGCTGTTTATTTGTAGACTCCAAGTTAATGAGACTGTGACAATTATTGTAGCTTGTTTACAAAAGAGCTGTGATGTAGCATGCAAGATCCCTCTGTTGAGACTATACAGCTCTCAGTGGCAGACAGTCTCCCAGTCAGATCCAGGCTGAGAGGGAGTGAGGAGAATCCAGCTCCTGGAATCAGCTGCAGCAGCAGCAGCCGCCCCCCTGCTGTGACAGCCTCTATGTTTGGGTGAGGAGGGGACGGTGACAGAGGCGGCTCAGGAGCTGGCACCAGCCCAGGGTACAAAGAGAAGACCTGCTGCAGTGCAGAGCACCGCACAGACCTGTCTCTGGGGTCTACCTAGGGTCTGGACCAGAGTCCACCACAGCATGACACACACGCATGATTAACTATGTCAGAACTCTGGGATTTCGAACATTTTACATCAAAAGGGTAGGTTGCTAGCAGCACAATGCCAATTGTGCACGACCGCTATGCCCTTGAGCCAGGCACTTAACCCTGCACTGTTCCAGAAGCACCACACCGTGGCTGATGGTGTGCAGCTTCCAGTCTATAATTGATACGTAAAAGATGTGTATGTATGTGTGTGTGTGTACACTGTGCGTCTTGGATAGGACAGCAAAATGATAATATCCGTTGTAAATTATGGACAAGAAAGATTGTATTGTATTCACAGTGTCTTATCACTGCGCATTTAATGCATTAGAACTGACATGATAACTTGAACCTCTCCACGTTGCTTTCATTGTTGCTTTGCCTGGCTTGTCAATTTTGGCTCAGAGGGAAATTGTGTGAAATAACTGTAACTTATTTACTCCAGTCTTTGACATGGTATCGTTCAATAGCCACAATAACTGAAAAAGCGTCAAAGTATTCCTGAACTCACCTTTTTTCTCTCAGACAAAACATCAGAGACATAGTGCCAAGTCTGTTTGAATGTCTAGCTGCACTTCAGTGCATTGTGGCTTGAAATTATTCCCCTAATGCTTAACTCAACATCTCTTTAGCTATGTCTAGAGGAGCAGAGCTCCAAAGGTTGTCCCTGGGCTGCCATCTGCTTTAAATACATATAAAGGCACGCAAATACTGTCACGGCCTTCTACATTACAGTCTCAACAGCCAGCTGCTTTCAACCGTATTTGTCCCCACGCTGAGCAGGGAGATACTGCAGCAGTGTTTGAAAAGACACTGTGGCATTTTATTGGGGCTCACAGTTGACACACACACACACGCGCGCGCAGGCATGCACATACACGCACACACGCACGCACGCGCACAGACACACACACACACACACACCCTCTGTTTTGTGGCAAGGAGAGAGGGATGTTACAGAGCAAACTGCATATTGTACAGGAAAGCAAGCTCAAATTTGCATTCTAAGGACTACAGAAGTGTTCTTCTGGCAACATGGAGGGAAGTTATTGAAACATAAAAAGGGCCAACTGCAGGCAGAATAGATTGGGAGGGGGGGATAGGTATGATTGACTACAGGAACAAGAGAGATAGTTGAAAACATCATGGTCCCTACTTTCACCCCTGTTTTACAGAATCACTTCTTCCTTACTCCCAGCAACATCAGCACATTCATAACCATATCCACTTGGGACTAGCCTCCAACTCTGCTGGTTTTGCAGGGATCTACAACTGTGTTGACAGCCCACTTACCCCCCTCCTCTGTCTTCATATATTGTGTGTGCTTTGACCCCTCTCCACTCTATAATTGCATTTTGCTCTTAACTCATTTTGTTTTCTGGCAGGGTTGTTGTTGATGTTTCCCCTTCTCCTCCACACAATATAGAAAATAGTCATCTTTGTATTTAGGGATGGCTTTTGTATTCCTTGTCATTCAATCGGAGATGCATTAAGTCTGAGAATTTTTAAGTTTTGCCATAGCAAGGGCTCCCTGAAGGCAGGTGATCAAATAAATCCATAATCTCTTTTCTTTGCCTTCAAGGTAACATCAGTTTTAAAGGAGCGCATTTAAAAGAGTGTTTTTAAAATCCAACTTTGCCAGACATCCTGTGTGTGTGTGTGGATGTGCCTTCTGTCTTTGCCAGACATCCTTTGTGTGTGTGTTTGTGTGTGCGTGCCTGCGTGCGTGCGTGCGTGCGTGCGTGCGTGCGTGCGTGCGTGCGTGTGTGCGTGCGTTTTTAGATTCGTCCCTCAGCCCTCACACAGCAGGAAGCTTGACCAAGACTGCTTGTCTGGAGTTCACGCAGCACCATTTTACAGTAAATACTAACTCTCAAATGACCAAGATGGTCGTTCAATTTTCCTCTGCTCATGCAGATGCTATCATCTGAAATGACAAGACATTATATCATAAACCACATACAGTACAGTAAGTATTAGTTGAGGTAACGGTAGACTGATTTGATAGTCCTGCATAGAAACGCTGCGTGGCCTGTTTGGGAGGCTGAGCACAACTAAGGGTGTCTCCCTGACCCAAACAGACAACCTACTCTCCTCCTCAATCTGTGGAAGAGAGAGGCTGCTTAACACAGGCTGTTCCTAATGGCATTCTGTAGCATCCCTGTCCCCAACCTGCTGTTGGGTCCCCCACCCCCCTCCCCTTGGAGTGGGACAGCTATCTCCCAGAATCAGCTGGAGGTGTGATGGATGACAGGTGGAGGGAGTGTGAACAGGGCTCCTCAGAGCCCGTCAGACCTGCTCCCTCTGCCCATTAGTCTTCCATTTAGCCCCAGCGCTGCTCCAGCCATCCTGATCACACACGCTTTGATTTTCTGCTCAGTGATGAATCCTCATTGTCCCTCTTGTAGGAGGGCGCCAGGCCATTCCTTTAACACCATACAAAAGACCACCGCGGTTCATCTCTCCCAGTCAACTCTGACCATCTAACCATTTCTCTGTGCTCCTCCTTCTCCCCAGCCACACAATGACTTATGCCAGAGGAAGCGCAATCTTATTCTGATTGTTTGGTACTTTGATACTCACTGTGAATGACAGGAACTTCCACTGAAAGGAAGGAATCATTTAAAGCAGACACAATTCAGAAGAGTCAAGGTGAGTGAGACGGCAGAGAACTTGAGAATTGTTAACGTGACAGTAAAGGTCAAGGCTATCCTTTTTTTTTGTAATGATGGTGTGTTAAGTAACACTTGTGCCACAAGGGGCCTTGTAGGTCTTTGTTCAGCTTCTCTCTTCCCCAGAGTGGCTGGGGGAATTGTGATTCTGCAGAGTTGAGTAGCTGGGTGTAGCCCCATCGATTAGTCCTGTGAGATCGGGGGGTGGGGAGTGACAGGTGGAAAAGATCATAGGGAGCTGGCTGAGAATCAATCCCTCCTGCTGATCAGCCATCTCTGCAGCCCTAACAGGGATCAGGCCACTGACACGGCACTGGAAAAACTGATGTTGAACACCCCAAACACTGACATCGAAGGCACCAGATGAACAAGGAAAGGCCATGACCTTTGAAAATGCCATCCTGTTAAATAACCAGACAAAATTTAGAAGCGCATGTAAAATGCCACACTGTTGTATGCCACAGCATCTCTTCAGTGGTCAGTCCCCATGGCCCTGTGGTAATGTCGGTGGAGAAGCAGAAACCAGCTGAAAATGATCTTGGCTGATAACTGAAATCTATGATTCTTATCATATGCTGAACTTTATTAACATATTGCACAATAAAGTTGAGAGGAAGAACATAATCTTCATATCAAATCAGATATGTATATTAAATCTTCCTGGCATGAAATCCAATCTCATACAGTCGTTTCACATTTCACCTCTATATTCCGGTGCTGCCTCTTTTACTGGACAAAGGTCTCCATAGTTTAATGACAGTTCCGTTTTTAGATTAGAACTAACCCGGAAGAAGTAGAGGAGAAAGGAAATAGATAATTGAGAGCTGAGTCTCCATTACGCACTCTTCTATTGCATGACAATATGAAGTCATCTCATTTGTATAATTAATCAAATAAAGTCATGACAGGTGTCACTGCATGTTATGATGAAATAGCGGATGTATGGTAAGGGAAAAAGTGTGGGAAATAATTGACCAATCCAACTTCAAGAGCTTGCCACTTTGCAAGAAGCACAGCAAATTTCCACTAGGTTGTGACAGCATTTTTTCGAGTGGAGCCATGTAAACCCTGGGGGATAGCACTCAGCTCTGGTCCAAACATATGTCCTGCTAGAGCCATCTATCTTCACAATGAGCAGAGAAACTCCAGGGGACCCACACCTTTCACATTGAAAAGGTGTCTTGAGTCCTTTCACAAACCATGTAATACAAGGCTGGATCCTCTATCATTTTCATGCGAACATTTTACCTAATTGTGGTTGAAGAATTACAGCGATACAGAATAATCCCAGTGGAGATCCACCATGGACACATTGTAAATCTGTTCTCTTTTTCAAATGGGCAATGTCAGACTAGACTTTTACAAGCAAACAAAAATACTGGTGGAAATGATAACTGAAGTCACAATACTGCACATTTTATAGGCTCTATCATGCTGTTTACTTACTTCTATATTCAAAGAGGTAATCCTCCACCTATATTTCAGAGAAGCAACAACAACAAAAATGGAATAGAATAGAATCTGCATCCGCAACCATGAACTTGAGCTAGGTGTATGATATGCAGCATTATAACGATTTACATGCAATTGAGAAACTAAAGGGTGGTGACCGAGCAATATCAGGAGATCCAACTTGCGAATGGGACACAGTAAACCAAGATAAACATCCTGTCATTGGAGAAGGTATAATTCCACCATATCTATTCTCTGACACAGTAGAGATACTGAAGAGTACACTGCATGAGCCTGTCTCTGATTGATGGTCAGAACGCAACCTGAAACAAAGAGTCATGTCACCTGTGGCTGAGTGAGATGAGGTGGTATCTCTGGAAACCAAACATGGAACAAATAATAGTAAAAAAAAAAACAAGATCTGCTTGGGAAAAATGAAAACGCATGGTTGAATCCAGTGTGATTGAATTATTTGCCAGATGAGATAGAATGCCACTACAAAATCGTAATTACGCACAGCACTTTTCTAAATTATATTTACCATATCAATGAGGGAGTAATTACATTATGAGCTTTTGGCCCCAGTGACATTTGGATGACAAAACCAAAGTAATCCTGTTTGGACTACTGATTGACAGCATGATACACAACCTTCACTGATCTGTAAACCTGTCTATACTTCTAACTCTCCAATAAAGATCTAGTCATATTTATAGCACCTATTGAACAAATACAAAAATCGATCAGGTCGATCACAAAAATCGATCAGGTATGAGGTGTGACAGAGCCTCTACTCTCTAAACCATATTTAATATAGATCAGAGAGGGAAGCAGGAAGGCTGTTGACTGTAAGCACAGAGGGTTATGCTTCTCCCAACAGAGGTGCATGGAAAGTATATCTGTCCTGATCTCCGGATGCAGGCAGGGAGATAAACAGCATTACTGTAGATAACACACAGTCTAGGGTTGATCTGGGTCAATCCTACTTTAGGAGGGGTTTCCAACAGGGACTACAGAGAGGTCATCAGCAGCAGGGCAGAGATTATATCCAGAGAATATGTCCAACAGGTTAGATATAAACCACCTTACAGAGAGGTGACTTGACCACAACATCCGCATGCTAAAAGTGCCAAAGTGCCAAATGCCATTGCTGAGTACAGAATATGCAAGGCAAAAAAACAACGACCCTCGCAAAGTGCTCATGCTTAAGCAAGATATAATGACTATATATTATGTAGGCTAAACAACCGGCTAGCCTAGCCCAGCCCAGCCTGTGTAAAGGTAATGATGCTGAAATCACAAGATAAACTCCCCATGCAGTCTCCAGAGTAGAAGTATCCACAGTGAAGTTAAAGAGGGTTAAATAAATTCAATACATCCCCTTTTGCCTGTGGCTAAACTTACAGAGCGCCCCTTTTAGAATCAATAGAGAAATAGAGCAGACAGTGATTATCTGGGCTCCCAGATGAGGTTGTGTCCTTGGGCTTTTCACACATCACATACCATCGTGACTCATTCTTTTAAGAGCTCATTCTTTTTCAAACTGCGGATTATAGCAAATAAATCTATTTTTCAACTCAGTGTACAGTTTGTATGTTTTTCTGAATCTATTCACAGATACAGTGGTGACAGGATACATTTGGAATTCAAAAGGAATTTGAAAACAATGTGTAAAGTAGGAGTCCTCACATTCATCTAATGAGGTCATACCACATATGCCAAATGACTGGCAAATGACTGAAGAATGTAAATGTATATCTTGTTCAGACATACGATGGCTGCTTGAGGTATGCAACCAAGAGATACCTGCAGAGATTTGTCTCATCGTACGACCCATCTTTCCCCTACAGTATTATTCAGGAACAATATTCTAGTTTCAATCATATCCATTCTCCAGTGACTTTCTGAATGTAGTGAGAAAAAGAACAGATTTGTAATGTCAAGCAAACACATTAAACAGAGAAACCTTGATTGCTCTGCTAATCAACATATTGTCATGCAGCTGTTGTCATGCAGTGAATCTTTGTCTGCATATGCTTGAAGATGATATTTGTAACATCATTATCTAATGAGAGAGACCATTTATTTGCTTCCCTCGTCCTGCCACCCCACCCCCCACCAACAACAAACGCACACAAACACACACACACACACACACACACACACACACACACACACACACACACACACACACACACACACACACACACACACACACACGCCCACACACACACACACACACACACACACACAACCCAAGGAGGAGAGTTGAATTGTGCTGCAGCCTATTTTACAAACTAATGGCCAGTGTGTGTTTGCTCTTTGAATCAGAACATTTTATCTGTTCAGCCAGTTAATAGACATTCTGCTTACTCTATTCATGTTTGGGTGGATGGTTATCTTTTGGGGCCCTTCATCTATTGGGCAAATATCAGATGGTTATTATAGTGATGTTTCCATAAAAGCTGTTTAATGAACAAGGGTTAGGGTGATCCTGATCCTGAAATGACTTAGCCAAAGGGTGTTTCATGTCACAACAGAATCAGAATCAGAATCAGAATTATTTTATTTGGCCAAGTATATTGGCACATACAGGAAATGTATTTGGTGAGGTTGGTGCATGGACATAAAAAACAAATAGCAAATATTGACAAGAAATTTACAAAATAGCAAAATATTAACAAAATAGCAATAACAACCAATAAGAAACTGTTCAGGAGGCATGAGGTTTTAGTCTTGATTGACCAGAACCTTTTGCTGGATGGAAGTGTCTTTTATGTGGTTATAGAACAATAATAATAATGATAATGATAATAATAATAATAATAATAATAATAATAATAATAATAATAATAATAATAATAATAATAATAATAATAATAAGAGTAAATGACAGAGATAATCAGCCCAAATAGACAAATAAATGGCAATGACAACAGTCCTTTTACCAGATGATGACAATCTCTAATCTAAATGCACCATGGTCAGTGGTAGCGCACACTGTTAATTATGTGATTCAACATGGACATCAAAGGTGGTCTTCAATTTATGACAAAAATCAGCAAAATAATTAAAGAAAGACTCACAAAGGGCATGGGAGTGTGGATTATAGATTGTAATTAATCATAAGAAAAATGCTTTGATCATGTATGTGCTGTAGAGAAAAAGAACATTTAAAAAGAAGCAACAGAGAAATACAACATTGTGATGACTGAATACATTGACCCGTTAATTAGCTCTCTATAAAGAACAGGATAGATTATCACAATATAATTAAGTTATACTGCAAAGAAATAATTAACGTTAACGCATGTATAATACGGAGATTGAAAACATGCTAAGATCCTCAGAGCTCCATTCTAATCAGTATTTTCATCAGCATCGAGAGCCTGGACTTTATTACCTTCAAATATAACACATCGACACTTGGGTGGTGTCAAACACTGGTCAACATTCAATTACCATATTTATATTATTTTTTTGAAGGGGGATATGTTAGGAAAACATGAACAGAAGAATTCAAACTCCATTCAAAGGCCATGTTACTGTAGCAGCTCTCCACGGTGTGGGTGCTTGCCGCTATCTTGAGTAGCCCAGCAGCACTCCTGCTAGCAGGTGTCTCTGCAGGTGATAAGGACCCCTGTGGAGCTGCATGGGAGAGCAGGTGGTTGGGGGAACAGGCAGCACGCTTCTCTGTTGTTCTGAGTGTTATTTTCTCTCTGGCCCAACTTTGTGTTTGTTAACAGGACCTCAGTCACCCGCTGGCTGAGGCACAGACGCACCGCATGTGATCCAATCTGCCAACTAATAAAAAATGTAAGAACTTAACGGGCTAAATTCCAATAGTCAAGCTCAGCAGAAAAGGTAGCGGCGGTTTTGACACCTTGTAGCGGCTTCCGTGCTGCCTTATTGAATACGTGAGGAGAATCTTTGCCACAAACCCTATCTGTGCCATGCTTAGATTTACTGGGGTTTGACTGTGTTTATGGTACACCTGTCGAAAATACTCCAGCACTCGGAGCAAATGGGCAGAACTAAAACTAATCAGTCTGATTATTTAATTTGTACCAGCGACAGTTTGTAATCGGTTATCACATAACCACACTACGCAAACTACTAAATCATACATACCAAAGCCCTCATCGTCAAGATTACATTGATCATCTAACTGTCGTTTCATATTAATCCAGATCAGGTTTGTATCCTTTATCTTATCTTAAACATCTGCTTTTGTTGTGCCAATTTCATGTTAAATGATAGCATCATCAGAATTCAGTAGGCTACATAGGCATTCATTTGGACTTTCATCTCATCATTTTCCACTTCAAGTCAAATATCTTCTGATTCCATGGCTGTTTATAGTAAATTATTAAATGAGATTACTCCGTTATAAGCCTGGCCTCACTGTCAGACCTCTGGCATACAGCAGACACTGGGATATGTTTATATACTAGCTGTTCTCTGGGAGCTCACCCATTTACTCTTTTAACACTTCAAGCCAAGTACTGTACAGTAATGGAGAGAAAAAAGACATTGCTTTCTGTTGTTCATTACTCTACATGAGCACTAAATCATATAAATCTGTTAATTATTCTCCTCATGGATGCTTTTTACTGCTGGTCTCTGTTGTTGTTGTTGTTGTTGTTGTTGTTGTTGTTGTAGTGAGAGAGGGATTGAATTAAGCTACAGCAGGGAATTAACTGTGTTTAAGTCTGGCCTCCTGTGCTGTAAGCACTCATACTGCCAGAGAGAGAGACCCTCCTCTATAAACCCAGAGCTGACAGTAAATCTGTCCGGAGCTTAAAGCAGTGTGCTATGTCAGACCCAGGCCACAGTAAAAGTCACTCGCAAACATAACAGCCTTGGATCACCCTCCTCCACTCATACAAAGCACTGACGTTGTAATACACCAGTATTATAGAGGATTGACATTGAGGTACAGTAACATCCCCTTTGGATCTATGATTCTTCAGCCTGCTCACTCTGAGATACGGACCCATGTTCCAATTGTTCATGCCACAGAATACGACCAATGTTTACGTATGCTTGACGTACACTTCCAGCAGCCGTGAGGGGAACTGCCGGAAAAACATGGGGTTTGCTGAATAAAGAGGTTGGCGGGGTGGTGGAGTGAGAAACCGCCTGACTTGCAACCCAAACATCGCTGGTTCAAATCACGCTTGGGACACAATTTTTTCCAACTTTTTTGGGGGTGCTAATTCTTGCTAATTCTTGTTGCTTATGCTAATATTTGATAATGCCTTCCTCGACAACTAACCCTAACTGTAACCAATCTAAGTTAATGCCTAATACTGCCTAACCGTCCCGCAATTCATAATTCACGTGCATACGTCAAGCATACGTACACATTGGTCGTTTTCTGTGGCATGAACAATTGGAACGTGTGTCCGTATCGGCGTAAGATCAGGTTGGAGTGTTATAGCTCACCAATACACAACACCATCACCCGGATGAGGGAGACAGGGATGAGTTGCATCACGATCAGGTTTCACACGTACTGGATGTGTTTGTTAAACATTGCAACAGCAGGAAGGTGTGATTCTCATCAAACAGTATGCCGATTAATGAGAAAGTAACAAGAAAGAATGATTGCAGCGGGCACTGCCAGGTGTCCATGGGGTTGATTAAAAGAGGACAGTAACAACAGACATGTAGCAGCAAAGGGGTGCAGAGGCAAACGCAGGGAATGGGAATAAAACTGCTTGGAATAGAAAGAGACGAACAATGACAAAAACAGCAAGCAATGTTACTGAAGCATTCACAGTTACTGAACATACTGAAGCATTCACAGTTACTGAACATACTGAAGCATTCACAGTTCCGATGTTGTATAGTCGGTTAGTGCTACGGTGCAAAGAAACGTTTTCCCGAAAGCAAAAGCTATTACTTAACATATCATCCAGTGCCTCTTCTCGTCCCAAGACATATACATAAGTATGCCATAGTCAACTGCCACAGCCTACACACCTGCCCAGCACAAGCCAGAAGCTTTAGTAAAGACATCCCACTTGCCCGCCCGCCCCCACCAGCAGGCTAGGCTGTGACTCATGGCACCCCGCACCTGCTGATTTGTCAGGCCATCGCTGCATTCATTAGTTCACTGTTGTCCATCAGTACACATAATGAAGCGTAATAGTAGATAATGTGCTCACTGATGCACTACCTTTTAAAGATGAGGTAAATTGATTCCCCCTAAGTAGTTCATGCTTTTGGTATTCAAAGTGTGCACTGTGTGTGTGTGTGTGTGTGTGTGTGTGGGTGGGTGGATGGGTGGGTGTGTGGGGGGGGGGGGGGGGTACTGTATGCACTCTCTCTCTCTCTTTCTCACACACACACACACACACACACACACACACACACACACACACACACACACACACACACACACACACACACACACACATTACCATAGGGCCAGCAAGGCCTTCTCTGCTGGCCTAGAGATCAGAACATTATATTATAACTTAATATATATTTTCATTAATGCTATATGCATTTTAAAAAGTTCGTTCCCATCAGTCTGTTCATGTCACGTGTGCCTTCATTCAATTATTACAAAGCAATGTGGTATGTTTATGATAAAGCATATTCATCCATCTGACATGATATATTCAACTCTACATGGTAAACATACTCTTCATAACATGTGTCACAGGCCTACACTGTCATTAGCGTTAATGCCATCGCTACTTGTCAAAGTCTTTGAAACTTTGCCAAACACAATGGTCAATCCTTGAATATCTATTCTCACCCAGATAAGCTGCGTAATGCTACGTCATCGAATATTGCAGTTGCGAGGAATCCGAATCCATCTCTTCGATAGAGCATCACAATAGAGACACATTCTTATAACTAATGAAGAACTCCATAAATTAGTTCTTCTTTGCTCGCAAACAAGACAGTCACACAGCGATAACCTTACATTTTACAATATTAATTACGGACGACAATGGACGACCATTACTTTTCAGGTGAGAATACGAAATTATAATTCAAATTGTAGTTTTAAAATGCAGACTTGTATAGAAAATGTAAACCTTAGTGCATGGGGTTATGTTTGAAATGTAGGTTAAATTGGCTCAAATCACTGTATACTGTTCTTTACCAAGCAATACAAGAAACAAATACTGTTAAATATCTCATGCATTGGTGTAGGGTTTATTATTAATGGCTTTTAAAATACTTTCTGTAGTTTTTAAGAGTTCAGAGAGGGGACAATTATACGTTTGTTGTCAAATATCTTTTGCCTGACAAAATCTGTTGTGTTTACCCTATGTTTCCATGGTGTTTCTTTCAGACTTCTCAGATGAGAGGGTGAATCAACTCAATGCCCTCAAAGGGCCTGACAGAGAATACATCGCCCAGAGCTATGCTGAGATGGTGGGAGAGAAGTATTACTATGCCCCAGCAGGCTGTGAGGACTTTCTACTCTGGGTGGATGACTGTTCCCCAGCCTCACCCCACACTCTGGCTGACTGTTCCTCAGCGTCACCCTCCACTCTGGAGGCCAACTTGCACGCTGCTGGCCAGGCAGCCCTTGACAGCATGGAGTGGGAGACGAAGATGACCGTGGATTCTGCTGAGTTTCAACTCCTCCTAGCGATGGGAGAGGAGTATGAACAGAGCTGTTCTGCTACCAGCCTGCTATCTGCTGGCGAGCACCTCAAGCCAGCGTCAATGGTTGACATCATCCTGCCCCACCCTGGTGAGGACATCACACCAGCAGTAGTCAGTGGTACCAGCCTGCTCCCCCAGGCCAAATCCATGTCCCAGTCCCTCTGTGAGCTACTAGGTGAGAAATACTTATATGCTCCAGCAGCCTGCGACAGCTCCCTGCTCAGGGTAGAGGAACGCTCCCCATCCTCAGCCCCCACTCTGGGCACCAGCCTCCAGCTTGGAGCCTCAGGTGTGGCAAGCCTTGACAGCATGGTGTGGGAGCCCATGGTGATAATGGACTCAGCTACGATTCAACTCCTGCTGGAGTTGGAAGAGGAACATGAGCAGAGCAGTTCTGTTACCAGCCTGGTGCAGTGCAGGACCTCAAGCCTGCTGCAGTGGTTGACACCAGCCTGCTCCACCCTGGCAAGGACCTCATGTCCAATGCAGCCAACCTGCTTCTGTCTGGTGAGGAGATCAAGTCTTCTGAAGCCAGCCTGCTTCAGTCTAGCCAGGACCTGAAGCCAGCAGTGACTGACACCAGCCTGGTCAACTCTAACCAGGACCTCAAACCTGCAGTGACTGATACCAGCCTTCTACAGGCAAGTGAGGACCTCAAGTCCAGTCCAGTCAGCCTGCTTCAGCCTAACCAGGACATCAAGCCTGCTGCAGTGGTCGACACCATCCTGGTAAAGCCTACTAAGGTGAAAGGGAGGAAGAAAGGAGGTGGATGCTTCTATGGCCTTTGGAGAGCCATTAGAAGGGGTCGAGGAAAAGACAAACCTGTAAGCTGTTTTTTGTTAGTTGTTTGTTATTATCTTGTAACACTGTGATTGTCTGTTACACTGTTGTACTATTTACTCTCATCATGCAAGTTATGCTTGGTTGATGCTGTTATCATCAGTGTGAACAAACTGTGTATATTGAAATGTGATGTGAAGAACATGTATAGTTGTTGTATAGAGTAACTGAAATAGCCAGTAAAAAGTGTCCTTTCTTTTTCTAAGGCTAACCTCGTTGCTACGGGAGCAGAAGACAGCCAGAGCATTGAGAGCAACACCTCAGGACATAGTCCAGGAGCAGAGCTGCAGCTCTCGTGACTGCAAGCCGTTCATTTTTGCAGAGTAATACCTGTTTCTTCTTTGTGTTTTACCCCTTCCTCCTTGCCCCCCGCTCCTCCTCCCCCACCTGTCACACCACATTTATATTTCTACTTCAGTAAAATTATTTCCTTGCATTAACATGTGTTTTGTCCAATATGTTTTGTCTTATTGACACTGTTATGAGTTTCTATTAGAAAGAGGCGGGCGGTCAGGGTCAGCAAGGCCTTCTCTGCTGGCCTAGAGATTGTCAGAATCAGAAAATTATATTTTTATAATTTAAGATATATTTTCATTAATGCTATATGTATTTTACAAAGTTCGTTCCCATCAGTCTATTAACGTCATTTCATTGCTACTCTCTCCCTCAGTTGCGCTGCTTCCATCGCAGCTCACATAAATTAGAGCTTTTATCCAATCAGATTTTCCACCTGTGCTGTCTCCGGGTGAAAAATCTCCCCTGAGGCCTTCAGAATTTCGAGTGAATCCCCTCTGCTGTTGAAGCAAATGGGGACGATGTTGTTGATTGTCATATTCTTTAACCAATCAGATTTCGAGTTTGCCATGTTGGGCGTATTCTTTGACACACCGGAGCCTTCTAGCTTGCCTACACCTGGCTTACAGCGTCGAAGGAACATTGTATTGTAACTCTCATAGGTGTTGAGCCTTGTGTTAAATCACTTTATTCCACTTGATAAAGGTTAATGTCACTGTGAATATGGGGTGGTTACATCGAATGACAATAGCCTATAGCTCTAGTGTCATGGTGAGGTTATTCGAAGGCGGTTTAATTGCGGGAGGATAACACTGAAGGCCTCGGTGTAAAATCCACGGCCCGCCACTGCACATTACCCACAACAACAACCCACACACAGACCCATAAATAACTTACTGTATGCACTTTAACACACACAAACCAGTGCATGCACACACATATCAGGTCTGCTGATGAGAATTTTCTTTACATGAAAGCATTGATGCATTGATGCCAATATTGACACAGAATTTGTTATCACAAGTACCCACTTATCAATCTGCCCTTCAGAAGTCAATTCGCTGTTGTCTAAGACAAAAGAAACCATGCAAAATACATTGAAAGTGGGCATTTTTAAGACTTGAACCCTTAACAATGTCTTAGTGTAATGTCTTGAAACACTTCATGGTGTTATTGAGCCAATTTAGATATAATGCATCTTTCCCTTCCTGCTGGAAATGGACTGGTTTTAATTAGACTATTTAAGTGTTATGTTCACTTTTTGGACCCTTTGGTACTGTTCGTTGGGTCAAATTGACCCAGGACATTATTGGGATTTTAAAGCAATACAGAAATAAAAATGTATGTCAAAATACTTAACAGATATTGTCTTTATCTCAATTCCAAACAATATAGATAACATATATGGTTAATGTTTGTGTATGTGTGTGTGTGTGTGTGTGTGTGTGTGTGTGTGTGTGTGTGTGTGTGTGTGTGCGTGTGTGTGTGTGTGTGTGGGACATTATATTTTGGCAATATTGTCTATAACATGATGAAATGCGCTGCAAATCTGATCTAAAACACAAAAGCGAAAGTCAAAAAGAATACATGTGTGCATAAGTGTGTGCATGCATGTGTGAGAGCAAATTAGAGATGAAGGTAGTGTGACAAGAAGTGAAGTCATTATTTGTTTCATATTTACAATGACCTGTCTGTTTTCACCCTTTTATTACTCTCGGCCAAATTCACCCAATGTGTACTCAATGAAAATGTGTTCTTTTACATGTTCTTCACAGAAAATAAGTCATGGAGTTTTAGGTTGAAAAAATAATTAATTGTATCATTTTTTCTTTTAGTAAACATTTTAAACGGGTCATTTTGACCCGAACATCACACAAGAGTTAAGTCAGGGACCAAGATAACTTGTCTACTTGCAAGCAATGGTCATCCCCCAAACACCTGGCCGATCACTCCGCTCTTCCACCTCGGCTGGCCGCCTGGCACCGCCGCCTCTACGTGGATGCAGCAGCCGCACTACTCGGTCACAGCTTTTCACTGTCCTGCTGCCCAGCTGGTGGAATGAGCTTCCCACTGCTGTCATGACTGCAGAGTCACTACCAATCTTCCGCCGTAGATTGAAGACCCATCTCTTCAGGCTACATCTTAACAGTCCCTCCTAAAGACCTCTTCACCCCCACTACCTCCCTGTACAAGTTTCTCTCTGTGACTGCCTATGGCCCCTGGTCCAAGTATTGATTACTTTATCTTATGATGACTGATGGATAGATGATTCACTTACTTAAACAAATGTATTTATTGTAAGTCGCTTTGGATAAAGGCGTCTGCTAAATGCCATAAATGTAAAATGTAAATGATAACCATTTACTTCTAAAAGGCTTCTTTCCTCTCAAAGCAAGTCGGTGGTGTGGCTTCCAGTAACTCAACATGCAAACTGTTTGGTGATGCAGAGAATCTATTGACAATGATCCACATACAAAGACAGTCTGGCTGGTGGTGAGCACACAGTAGGATTGAATTGCCTCTCTGAGCTTCGCTTTCTTTATGCCACAAAGTACTGTCTAGTGGAAAATATTATTTTACTGTAAGTCCGTTTCAGGCTTTCCCTGATTTGATTTGCATATAAACCATTTAATAATGAGGGTTAATGAATTATCAATGACTTAACACCATCCTAATGATAGTCTAACAATGATGAAAACAAATTATGTTCATGACTTCAGCATAATATTGCATATTAATGTTAATGAACCTTCACATTTTGGATGCTATTTCTGTCTTTTTTTTTTTCATTTTGTTCCTTTGAAAGGGGTGTAATTTGCCAGGTTTGCCAGAAATCCAATGTTCTCCAAGGACCATAAAAGCATAAATGGACTTGATAGGGCTAATAGGTGTAAACCATCCCTCAATCAGTGTCCGAAAGTCACCATGAGTTTCGGGAGGGGGGGGTCATGTATTTTATTTCAATTACATGATGATAAATATTTAGGCATACAACGCAGCTATTTGGAAATATCATGCAATGCTAGCATCACATTGCACCAATAACAGGATTAACTGAAATCTGATCATTTTACGAAGATTTGTTTATCACATTACCTTGACAACAGTGGTCCATTCGAGAACTATATTTCTAAGCATAGGGCAGAAACCACCACAATCTATCACGCAATAAATACTTACGGCAGTGTTTTCTTGTCACAATTCTCAGTTTAGTTTTGTAGCCGTTGTATAAAAGCAATAAGGCACTTGAGTCTGTGCTTTATCGTGAATAAAGTCACAGCCGAGGGGTTGCCGGCCCCTCAGCTGTGACTTTATTCACAATAAAGCACGGCGTCATTGCTTAATTGCATACCAGCCAGTATTTCCACAGACCCCCCCCCCCAACATTTCACTTGTGATGCTTTTAGGGGAGCTCAGCTCCCCCTGGATCCTCCTTTATTCGCACCCCTGCCCTAAACCAACGAAGCACAGCTGGGAAATACTAAACGATAATCAAAACAGAGGAATATACCATGATTAGGGCCTAATCCTGCTTAATCCAATTGAATCCACACTGATCATTTGGTGTATAGCAATGTTATTTGATCCAAAAAACGTGTTCAAACCATGCTCGGATATATAACAGTAATTACCAGGGGGAATTGCAAATCTCAACACATGTTTTGCATCTCATCAGCTTGTGTAGGTCTAGATCCAATTAATTACAACGAATACATGCAATAAGTCAGGGCTTTACAGTATTCATGATTCCACATTATACCTAGGTACACCTCCACTGTAGGGAGATGAGGGAGATGGGGAAACAATAGGATGGATCTCTGTCACTGTTTTACCAGTATGTGTACAGACTTGTGTAGTTTGTCATTCAGTGGTCCTCACCACTTGCCTTGTGGGTCTCATCAGCTCAGAGCAGTAGAAGAACAGGCCTTTGGTATGAGTCTGGTCAAGGATATACATGTAGCACCCACAAACCAAGGCAGAATTATGGTATAATGATGTTCTCTCAAACAAAGAGCTATTAAATGGAGACCATGTCAAATTGACTCAAATGCCTCAATCCAGATTCTTTCGGAATTTGAAAATATGCGAATAAGAATAAAGTCACAAACTTTTCCTTTCAAGCCTGACTTAACAGCCCACTTCTGAGTGTTTAACACCACAGGAAAATTGGCCAGATCCGAAATTGCTTTCCCTTCCAATCTAACATGACATGTTGTAACAAGACCCCAATATCCAAGTAGGTTCTAAATGATTGACTGTCAATCAAACAACAAATTGGCTGGATGATTTATCATTAAAACGTGAAATTAGCTCCCATCCCAGATTTCTGTCATATCATGTGTCTGAATCTGAATTAATATGGATTTGCGGAAGGTGAAGATTGAAAGTTGGAGCGGAAGAGGAAGTTGTTTACATTACTACTGTCAGTCTGTAATTACTTTTGCACTATCCTTGACCTGAACACTGGAAAATAGGTAACTGTGCAGAGAGAGGTTAATTATGTTCTTATCCTGCAAGATAGGAAAGATTAAAGAAAATATAAAAAGATTATTTGACATAGGAATAGGTACGTGATACCTGGAGGAAAGAAGGGTACTGCTAGCATGAACCTTACTGGAAGATATGTGTACAAATCAGAGCATCACATGAAGGACTTTTAAAACAAAACTGTAAAACCTCCCTAATAGAATGTCATTGTTGAAATTCGGCTATGTTTATTGGTTGACACATCTTATAAGTAGGCAGCCAATGTGGGACTGAGTGCAAAGAAGATAATAATGTTGTGGATAAAGAGATGTGAGATATCTCTTGTCTGGGTGCAACCAAACACATGTACTGTACACATGAGGACAGTCTTATCACCTTGTAACACACAGAGGCCTGAAACCAAAAACACCACAGGCACAATCTCTGTGGCCAGTTTGGACTGTTTTATTTGATGAAAAACTAGGATTAATCTAGTTTCTTAATTAAAAACTACCCATTACATCATCTCAGCAGCACACACACAGTATATGCGGAATTAATGTTAAGTTTTAGGAGAAGGATTTGATAAACGGGTTTGGTCTCAAGGCGGGTTTGGTCTCAAGACTTCAAATACTTCACTTATCACACGCCATTTAACTCTTCAACACCCAATCATAATCTCAATGAATACTACAAGTTAACTTTTATGCAGGCAACATTATTTACACAATCTTGACCATCAGACCACCGGGAAGAGACAACAATTATTCCGCTTTGTTCTCTGTTTTCATGGTTCATGATGAGAAAAGCATTGTGTAACAAACTTTAACTACACATCCTCAGCATTTCCACTCGCCCAAGCAGAAATCAATCCCATCAGCCCATTGACTTTTTTTCATTTACACAGGTTGACAAATTGGCCTGACCCCTACTCACAGCATCTCTTATGGTTTATAAATGTTTTCAACCAGCATAATTAAGATCAGGCCCAGTCATTACACTAATGGAAATGCGTTTTAATTAATGACATCCTCATTTGCATTGTGTGTTAATTATCCAAATCACTTAGTCTCATCTGCACATTCTAATTAGTACCTACAGCTCCAGTGAATCTGATGATTTCCCTTAGATGAAGATGTTCACTCCTTATTTGAGTTAAGAAGGCTCGGCTAAACTGAGTGAAGTGAACTTTAATTTTGGAGACCAGCCAAAAAAACTGCGACAACATAACGATCAAATCAGGGACAGACAGCTTCTTCCAAAAACTACAAATGCACTACACTCCTTGCCATACTATTACTTGTTTGTAATGACTTACTTGCATGCTTATAATTTAATTATAGCTGCATTGTTACATTGTTACAAGTGAGTATTACATTTCTATAAATCTTTGCTCAGTATTTCTATGAAGATATGCACAAACCATTTCTTATATGGAGTAAGAGCATGCTGAAGTAGCGTCTTACCTGAGGGTGAACATTTCCACAGGGGAGAAGGCAGACGCAGAGATGAAGGCAGAGACAGTGTCTCTTTGCCTCATGGGTGTGGCCGGCACCATGACCAAGAAGTTACTATCCAGTCTGTGTTCAGTCAGGGGCGGAGGGGCGGGGCTCTGGTACAGCCGCACACTGCCGATCCTCCTCATGGGGGTGGAGGTGGAAGAACCAAACAGCCCCTCCTGGTCTGAGCGGATGGAGTTGCCTTTCCGAGCCTCCCCCGAGTGGCACTCCCCTGTCTCGGTTGACTGCAGCAGGTAGTAGAGCTCCACGGTGGTCCCCTCAGACAGCTCCAGGGTCCTCTGGCGCCCAGGCACCACGCTGGGGGGGCTGAACCAACCGGCCAGGGGCTCCAGCTCAGCCACGCACAGCCCCAGCTCTCCCTTCAGTTGGCAGGTGCCACGCACCTCCTGGGTCTCGTGGAAGGCAAACATACGTACGCAGGGCAGCTTGTCGATGGTGCTGTAGTCATCCCAGTCCCTGCCTGCCACGTAGAACAGCACCTGAACTCTAGGCTTGGTCAGGTAGATCCTGTCATTGATGATGAAGGTCTGTACCTTCCAGTTGAAGGTGAACATAGAGGAGGCCACGAAGGCCCCGGGGCTCTGGATGAGTTCCAGGGGGACTTGCTGCTCCACAGACAGAGGCCCATAGCTGGCGTTGACTGAGGGCATGCTGCGAGCCTGGTAGATGAAGAAGGGCTCAGTCCGTGACAGCAGGCTAGAGTTCCTCATGAAATCCTGGTTGGCCTCCTTCAGGAAAAAGGCAGCGTCTGTGTTGAGCACCTGGTAGTTGACAGGCAAGTATGTGGGGATGGACGAAAATCTCTGCAATCCCTCCAAGACTCGACAGTCTGCTACTACAAGACAGAAAAGAAGAGCTGAGTCAGAACAAGCTCAGAGGAGAATCACTTGTTGTTTACATTTTCTCCAAACTGCCCTCCAGTAAAACTAGAATGGCTGTACTGAGTGACAGTCATTTGGAACAGGGCAGAGCTGCCAGGCCTAGTGCAACTGCACACATCAATTGCATTATCATACCTGCTAAAATACTTCCAGCTACGGACATGCCATTACAATGACATGCTGTACGGTAGCATGCTTCCATTATGTTGTGCATTGTGTTGTATGGTTGTTTTTGTTGTAAATGAAACTAATCCTATCAGGCTTATAGTATAAGCCATGTGGTGTTACAACATGACAATGTTAACACTGGCCAAGTTCATAAGCACAATCTGTCTGTTTAGATGAATGTCAATGTGACAAATGTATCGGTCAGGATTTCAAATCAACAGAGATGCCAGTGGCAACTTTTCTTGCCAAGTTCTCATCTTCAGTACTGTGAGCCAGCTTGTTCATACTTCACCTATCCACCTTCATTTCAACTGCAACCTAACAGTAAAGTAAAGATATTCTGCTCTAAAACTGGACGCGATCCAATTATCGGGAACAACTGGTAAATCAGTATGTTGACTCATGTTGACTATGTTGACTCTCCAGATGGATGGGAAATATGCAATATTCTGGTGTCAGAGCAAAGAGTAATGCCCAAAGCCAGAGGGGTAACGATAGAGAGTAGAGCCACCACAACAGGCACACCTTTATGACAACAAGCTTAAAAACAGGGATTAAGATGGATATAGGTACAAAATGTACTCAGCATAGAGCTCAGGTATCACTGTACAGTGTCTCAACTACCAATGTCAAGTGAAAGAAAATGTATGTATTGAATACACAATGAACAATCACTTAAAGATGAATTTAACTACTAATGCTGGAATTAAGTTGGTACAATCATATGGAGCGCTTGGGGGGGG
This sequence comes from Argentina silus, assembly GCF_951799395.1. Classification (NCBI taxonomy): domain Eukaryota; kingdom Metazoa; phylum Chordata; class Actinopteri; order Argentiniformes; family Argentinidae; genus Argentina; species Argentina silus. The sequence continues at coordinate 9,070,310 of NC_139661.1, forward strand.
GTCATCGTTAACAGGCCCCACTCCACGGTTGAATGTGATGAGGGAGAAAACACTACACGTGTAAAAAGGTTTTAATCACAGAGAGAGTGGGCTCTGACCTTCTTCTCAAGAGCAATCTGCTGTGTGATTACGCTCTCCCTGCACACTCCCATCTTCCATGGTGGCTGGGAGAGGATTTCATTCCTTAGCCCAGCCTTGTAAATCAATGTCCTGACAATTTACAAATCAGCCAGGGATTTGTGATTCATGGTGCCAACTTGACCTCGGGCCTGTCCCAGGGAGGCATGGAGGGGTGCAGCCAGCCTCCGCCCGCCTGCCTTTGAAGGGCAACGCCACACTGTTGAGGGACTCTCTGACCAATCACTACATAGAGGACTAGCGGTAACAGCTCTATTCAAACGTCAGTTAGCAGCTTCAAAGTAAACACTTAAACTCAGACTGTGCTTCTACAGCATAGAACAGAACTATTGAACAGTGCAACCCTGCACAGCAATTTGTTATTCTCTGAACAAACAGGAGAAGTATTGTTTGTACACAAGAAGCATTGTTGCAGATGTTATAAGGACAGTGACAAATGAAAAGCTTGATAGTCCAGCAATAGCAACACAAGACAGAACAATCAGGAACAAAGCCATCCTCTGCGGTCCCAGGGTGGCTATGTTTCTCCTCCCCTCTCAGGGCTTGTCTCACATCAACACATGCTCAAAGACAAAGCACTGCCTCCACAGGCCTCAGTGTCTTTCTATCTCACGATAATGAGATTTATTGTCTCTGCTTTGCAGATGACATAACATGCCTGTGAAGGAATTAAATGTGCCAATGTGTCACCACACACATACACATAAAAGTGATGAGCACATTCCAAAGCGTACACGTACACATATGAGACCAGGAACACTCATGTCTTTTTAAGTCAATCATGAAAGATTGTTTGCAAAATCAGACAGTTTTATTCCCTTGTTATGAGCTGTCGGATAGCCATTTCTTTAGCATTAGTCAAGTGACTGACAGATACAACACTGCATATGGAAGACATTTGGAAATCCATGAAGTCACCAAATTAGAGATACTATATTTATTTTTCTGAGAAAGAATTACCAGTCAAAGTAATATTTTAGCCCCAAGATCAGCTATTCAGTGTGTGCTCGGTGGCTTCGAGGTCTATTACTTCAAGGTTGGGTGATTTTGTTTAATTTCTGGAAGGCCCATTCAAGACTGTTATGAACATTTTGATACAAAGGAAAGAAGAAACAGTCAGGGACAACATGAATGATTCTACACTTAATTGTATTTACAAGCATAGCAAGGGTCTCTGAGGGAAACACATTTATCCACAATAATTTCCAGCTGTTGTATGTTGGTAATTAAGTAGAAGCAATTCAAAAATGAAAAGAAACGCCACTGAAGGTACAAATTGAAAAATATTTAATTCAAAGCAATTGAAAACCCTGCGGGCCGAGGTGGAACCTACAGAAAAGTATGAGCTGAACGTGTGTACAACTCTGAACATCTCAGTATTTCAGTAATTAAATATCAGTGCATTACACAGACCAAGGACAGTCAATTTCAAGGTCAGTCTGGTGCTGTCACTGACAGAGAGCTTGTCTTTATCTCTTCGAAGAGACAGTCAGCAGAGTAGTTACAGTCGTGCACGGGGGTCTCTTAACTTCACACTCGACAGGGTGAAGTGGCGTGATGTTCAAATCAGATATTACAGCTGTCCATGATTGATTTCCACTTATCCTAAACATATTACAACTTTTACAACTATAAATACTTAAAAGTTTATACATTACAAGTAAAGCCTTGTGCAGTAATGTTTTACAGAACATCCATTAAGATCCATTTATGTTGGGAAAAACATATCAAACTCAATCAGTCAATGATTTATTCCTTTAAATCTTTCAAAAAGCAGCTTAGAAGCAGCCACAGTATGGTGCAGCATTCTGAAGTCAACACATGCTGCCGCTTACAGACAACTGTGAGATCCTATTTCCCATACCTATGGCATACAGTACAGTATGTATGCAAATCTCTGTCGGAATCAGTCTCTGGTAAATTGGCTCTGAATTCATAACCTTCAAAAGATGAACGCAAGAGACACAGAGGAACAAGCAAGCCAGGAAAAAATCTGAACACAAATCCATGATAATCAGTGTCAGCAAGGCAGCGTTTGGAATTGAAATTAATCAAACATAGTACATGTATTAAACATACAGTATACACAGTGGACTGTGCTCCCCTTTGTGTGTACTGTATTAGAGTTGTTGGTCCATCCAATATGGGAGACTCAAGACTGCAAACTACAGCACGTAAACTTACAGTACAGTACTTCCCTTTCAAACTGACCTTATTCCTTCCCAGAAGAAGAAGGCATTATATTGTGAGGTGTTTGGTGCTACATTTTAGACCAAATTCCATTCCATTGTCCAGACAGCCAGAGTGCTGAGAGGCCAGCATGCGTGCAGAGCAGACACACTGCTGAGTATCCCTGGTCTAAAACTCACTAAGCCATATCAGCCAAGGCTGTCTGCATTATCCCCACACAGCCCCACCCTGACTGCTGACTCAGATACACTCAGACTAAGACACATACTGTACATGATAATTCAACTGAATATTGATAGAATATGACTATTCCATCATAAACTCTTGATTCATATCATACCGGTTGTAGCATTGTGTTGCTTTTAATCCAAAAGAGAGACATGATTATGCTAATTCAGTTGAATTAGGTTAATATTCAATAAGTTATTTGTTTTCTTTATCTTATTGCTACACAGGCGAATGTGAATATGGTATGGCAGATACATTGCGGTGCAGTTTCATCTGAACATGTTTCCTGGTCATGGTTATTAATGTTCACATCTCACATATACATTATATATTGGTAATAATTCATAATCAAATGGGAAATTGGAAAGTCTAATTTCCAATGGGAGATCATAAAACACTAAAAGCATGCAAATTATGGTGAGTCTGCATGTTTCTCTCAGAGCAGGTCCAAATCCTGATGAGACATTTTCTTTATTTTCCATTTCAGAGCTGACCACTCATCCCACAACTGACATGCTGATGGGCCCGGGGAGGGAGGGAGTGCTTCACACATTCTCTAAGCCGTCAGGACAGACAGGCTTCAGACAAGACTCTACAGAACCCAGGAAGGACCAGTCAGAGTCCTGACCAGCCAAGCAGCACCCCTCATACTAGAACTCACACATGCTCAGCAATCCTCTCACAGAGGCTCCAGAGTGTGTGTGTGTGTGTGTGTGTGTGTGTGTGTGTGTGTGTGTGTGTGTGTGTGTGTGTGTGTGTGTGTGTGTGTGTGTGTGTGTGTGTGTAGAGGTGCAGGACTGATAGAGCGAGCAGCAGCCTTCACACATGAAGGCTGTTATAAATGGCTGGCTACTGTTGAGGACACGAGGGATGGAGGCTATGTTCCTGCAGCCCATCTCCAGTCATAATGGTATAGGTGGCCACAGGAGGGACTGGTTGGATGGCTGCTCCTCCACACAGGTGAACAAGAATCAGAGACAAAGACAGAGAGCTCAATATGTGTACATTGAGAGCATGAGAGTGTTATACAAGAGAAAGAGTATGATTCAGATTAGGGTCGATATTACAACTACAGTAGGGCTGTGGCGCTAACCGTGCCACCATGTTTGTGTCAAGCCACCCACAGGGTTAGAGCAAAGAAACAATCGCCATTTTGTTCATGTTTTATCATTTGTAACTTGCAGCTGTCATTTTTAGTCGCTTGTACCCGTAAACATACATTGAGTTCTCATAACGGAAAGAGCCGGTTACAGTCGTGAGTATTACTGAACACTGATATGGAGAAATCCACTCCTGAAGTTCACCAACTATATTTGAGGTAACGATATCACTCGTGGCACCTCGGATGCTTGCACCGAAGCTCAAATGAAGACAGCCATTTTGTTTCTGACATTAAGCAAATTACATTGCTAGCGAGCTGGCTGTATTCACAGTTCAGCTAATGAGTTTGTCAGCTTGATTTTAACTGTAATTTAAGACAGCCAGTGAGTTTCAGTTGCAGTTAGCTACTATAAGGAGCTAGTAACTCCATCTCAAAATGAAAGCTCTATCCACCTTATTAAGGCATGAAAACATATTTACATTATAATTCCTTTTTAAAACAAAGTGAATTGGATTAAAAAAAAAACATGTTGTTCTCGTGAAATCTGTTAAAAAAGCAAGCCATGGTGTTGAGCCACTTACAGAAGCGCAACAGCCCAGCCCAAACTAAACTAGTCTAGGACCTAATGTCTTTCCTGATCACAGAGTCGGGAACTTCTGTCTGGGCCTACTCATAAGGAATGGTGGAGGTAGAAATCTGAGGACAGCTCATTGTAATGCATGGGATGGAATAAGGAATGGTATCAAACATGTGTGGGATATATACACTATACCGTAAAAGAAGTAAGAAATCTCTCCATTGGATCACACTGCTTTATGTTGCAGGACTCTGACACATGTTCTTTCCCTGTGCTCATACCTCTCTCTGACCCCAATGCACTCACAGTCAACAACCCTGCCTTTAATCCCCTATGGGTCAATCCTTAAGTATGAAAGATGAGAGAAAGCTTTCTCGTCCCAATGAATAACCATCATCATATTTTTCATCATATGTAATTAATAAGGGCTATCGAATTTGTGACCAAGTGTCAAGAATAATAAATACAATATTTCTTTCAAACATCATTTAAGAATGATTTATGTGGTTGAGTCACCAAGAAATGCAAGAAACTGGAAAAGGCACTAGAAATCGATACATGATACTGTACAATATTATATTACTTTTTACTTGTTTACTGTTTGCATACAATAGGCTACAATCTGTTGAGACTGCCCAAAGTAAATGTGTGTAAATAAGAGCCCTTTTGGAGCCCTGAGATATTGTCACCTTGCACAGAGTAATGATCACTTTAAAAGGCACATTTTCTCAAGGTGCTTTTACTCCTGTCAATCCACGAGATGAGCAGAATTAAATCCATAATAACTGCTCATGATTTAAGGACCGTGCAAATTGGTCTGTGTAGTACTGTTTCCTGGCAGGCTGCTGGAGGGCCTGCTGTGGCTGTTTGTTGCCTTGCCTCTAATGGATGGCCACATTTAAGACTCGTAGAGCTAATAAAGAGTAATGGACCAGTGGCCTCACTGAGGGGGAGAAGAGCTATTTTTGAGTTCATGAGAGAAAGCATCATCTTGGGGATTAAAGAGTATCGACCGAGTAAGAGTAAACACAGCAGCAGCACTCCCAGGCCTGTTTGGTAAAGCTGAGGATGGAGATGACCCCCAACCTCACACTGGTGCACAAGTGGGCATGGATGTGAGGAATAGTGGGCATGCAATTAAGGGCATGAGAGAAGCCCACAGGTGCTTTGCTTTTACAGGCAAGATATGTCTGTAACAGTGTTGTCACGGCAGGGTGTCAGAGATGGCAGAGTGGCCTGGCCCATGGGCATTACTGGCGTCCTGGGGGCAGGGAAGAATGACTCCTTTGTGCCAGGGCACACGGCTGGAGGGGAGGTGGGCAGGGAGCTTTTGGCCTGGACTGGGAGGATGAGACAAGCGCAGATTTGTGTGCCAATCAGTATTCTCAGGGCCGCTCCGGACTTTTCTAAAACATAAACTGGCCGTCCTAATGAATCTCTTCCCCTCACACTGCCCTTTATTGCGAAGCGATATCGTAAATCAGGGCAAACACAGGGCCTCTCGCAGGCAGAGTGAGTTGGCCTCTTTGTGAGTGCTGAGGGATCTCTAACAATGAGAGGAGAGCTCTGTCAGGACAAGGGGAACAAGTGGACACAAACCCACCAAAGATCTATGTACTCAGACAGATTCCAGTGCAGAGCAACAGTTGTAAAAAAATAAATAAATAAATAAATTAAACCACATAAAAATGTCATGGTAAACATTATAAAATGTTGAAAATGGTGCTTTGAGGTTGGAAACATTTTGCGTGTATAGTTGACTTCTCCCCAAGTCTCACTGCAGGAAACAGCACACTCTGAAATCCCTATTCTCATCACATCTGACTAAGCACAGGTCAATAAAATGCTGAATATACTTTCATTCACCCCAAAGGATTTCTCTCAAAACACAACTTGCTGCTCTGCAATATTCATTGCAGAAGGCTTACAATGCAAAATGTGAAAAAAAAATGAAATGAAAAATGAGCAGACACGTTGTAATGTAAGGATTTGTTCTGACTGTCATGGTACTACTGTACATTAGAGAGAGGGAAAAGTGAAACACTGCTCCACTATCCAACAAGTATGTATCTACTTTCACAGTGAGAGGCTTAGTGTTCAGATAGCAAGTATCCGACTATTCTTTGAGAATGCATGCATGTAAGACTTGCCAGACAGTTGTCTAAAAAAGATAGATTAATTAAAACTATCCAGCATTGTGAAAATGGGAAATACATATTCAATGGGCACTGTGATTTCAACAGATCTCTAATGATCCTGGAGGAAACCTCATCCATTTTTAAGCTAGTTACTGAGCTACAGGCTTCTTCAATGGAAGTTAAAAGTAGAGGGAAGCTCACCATTACAGTGACTGTATTCAGCTGTAGGATATTCTTTAGCACTAACTACTAACCAACATCCTCCCAGGCTGCCAGAGAGAGGTCAAATTTCACTCCATCTCAAAAAGTCAAACCATGGGGCAAGCTATTTTTGATCCTGACCAGATATTCCTTCCATCAATGTCCAATATTGAGTTTGTTAATATTCTGGCACTGTGGACTGTGGCTTCCTTTGGAACATGGATATAATACCTGTAAAAAAAAAACTGTAAACCTAATTATCTCAGGTTTCTCTGTTTGTGCTGAGAGAAGATTTTCCTCAAATCCTTTTATTCACAGCAATCCTTTAAATAAGGAGCTGGAGCATAAAGAGGTTGTGTGGCTCAGTGGCTCTGTATTCTCTCACACAGGATTTCTATATAGTGGTAAACCCATAGAAATATCCCCTAAAATCTATTTCTAAAAAAATCTATTTCTATGGGTAAACCTCCCTCAAGGTCACCCACATACAGGATAATAAATTCTACCTTGTCCTCCTGACAAGACTGCATTTCTGCACAGGAAACCAAACCACAAAACCATGCAGGTGTATTACCAGCGCTTCTTGAACTATACCTTTTCCATTGCTGAACCTCATGTCTCTTTCGATAGTGAAAGAGACATGAGTGACACTGACTTGGCATTCACTGCAACAGAACCTTAATATTGCATTTTATGAATAAATCTGGAAATATAGTTATTCTTTAAAAAAATAAGAAAGATCCGCGATGCGGAAGCCATTAAGAAATACAAAAATGCTGCTACGTTTGTTGTTTTTTTCTGACCCATTATAGAAGATGCAGTGGTTTTCTCTGCATTCACCTCACAGTGCACCTTCCCTTTTTTTCAAGAGCTTTTGTTGTGGCTCCAGATGGACTGGCTTTAAATCTGTGGTTAAACCGAAAAAGCTGTCAGTGTGGGTACTAACTCTATGGACACGTATCTCTATTTTTGTCTAGGAAAAGAAAGCCATTAAGGCAACAACAAGGGGAGAGGGAGGATTCTATTTCAGACTAGATCACAAGGAAAAGCAGCGTGCTGTCTTGCTTCCAACAATGTCTCTTAGTTAAAAAGAAGTAGTTGTGTGAGGGGCAATGCAGAGCACATTGTGTTTTCAAAGCCTTCTTGTCGAACTGCCAAGATGGACGGTCAAGCAGACTAGTCTAGAGGAATGCCACTGGAACAAGGCACTTATTTTACTCCATATTGTCCAGACATAGGAGCTTTTCATGACCAGGCAAAATAAGCAAATAAACAGTGCAGGTATACAAGTATTATAGTCCATAATAAGAAACAATAGGCCTTCTGGGATAGCTGCACTGAGTCATAACAGATTACTCTAAAATCCTCTCATTACCCTGCAACCCAGGATATACAGTAATGGCATATTTATTGTACAATGGGACCTTAAAACTCACTTCAACTACCAGATGTTTCAGTTTCACAGTTGAACGCATTTGTGTACCTCCAACATAGATTATAATAACAACTGGATAACATCTGGAACATAATACAATGCACTACAATAATACACATCAACTGAGTCAAATCCACATCAACAGAGCAGAAATTGGTAACCTGTTGAAAACATTTGCTGAGTGAGCTATAAAATAAGCTGGGTTCGAGAAGCAGAAAAACGTGGGAAACTCCAAGTTGCACTACAAAGAACTTTTTTGTGATTTAAAAAAAAAAAAAGGGCTTTAAAATGACAGTTCCCTCAAAAGACAATCCCATTCTTTTCATCTGTGCTGCTTTTATTCAGGGCCAGACAAGGTCTCTGTTCTTAACTCACGGCCCTTTGTATCAGTGGCTGAGGAGTGGTTGAGAGGGCTCGGAGAAGAAGAGGGGATGTAGAAGGGCCTCTAATGAGAGAGGGGAAAGAGTGGGCTATACTGGTCCAACAAAGCATTGCCTTTAGCATGACACTCTTCAATCCCTACCTCTGGTACTGCATGTGCTCCTTCCTCCTCTCATCACTACAGCCTAGTAGAGCTAGTATCCTTTCAAGCTCTAACTACTTTTCTCCAGCCTCCTGCATTATACAAAATGTAAATCCCTATTATATAATTCTTCTTATTTTCTTCTTATATATATTCTTTGCATGGCTTACTGCCGCTACTGCAGGGCAACAATTCCATGTGTTATCAAGTGATCGGTGGAGTTACTTGGTTAATGTAACTTTTGTTCTTGTGTACTGTGTGAGGATCTATGGTTTTGTTTTTTATGTCTCTGTGTTTGTCTCTGAGGTGTTCTGATGGTGTTTACTGTGCAATATCACAGCAGTGAGTGCCTCCTCTCCTCATCTATCTCCATTCACAGGGGGCCGCTACAGACTGCCGGCTCTCTTTTCCAGTCAACCCAGGCTTTATTTCCAGACAAATTACTCACTCAGCCAAAAGTCACTTGCTTGACATGCGGGTCAGAGCCCTGCATATCGCTCCAGTCTAACAGTGGCAGTGGCTCCCAACTCTGTGACAAGAGAAGATTATCTATACATCCGTTATTCTCCAAGAAACTGCCTGCCTGTTTCTACACTGAAAAAAATTCTTTGTGTATTTTAGTTAACGTTCTCTCATCTACACATTCTCTTTTATGTGTTCTTTTTCCACACTCTGTTTATGTGAAAATGGTCGTGAATACTGCGTAACTGCAAGAGAAGATCCTCTTTGTGTGACTGAATGAGTTTGTGCTGTTGAAAGAAAAAAATCATGAAAGCCCTGCAAAAGCAATCCACACTTGTGTAACTTGGGGGAGAGAGAGTAAACAAGTGGGAAAATGATACCTCCACAAGAGACGAGTGGTTCTCTACACAGAGATAAGCTTGGAAACACATCTTATTGAGCACTCCAAAGCAAACACAACACACACTCAGGCCAGACCAAACTAAACATTCACCCCCCACACTGACAATCCAATAAAAATACCAAAAATACAGATACTAATCTAATGGTTTTTCCTTGCTTTTCTGTTTTGTTCATAATTATACAAACCCACTCTCCCACATAACACACAGCAATAAAAACTCAAACATATGTTAGCCCAATCTGAATGTCAGTTAACTCAATATACCCTTCTCTAGAGCTCTGGGACCATGCTATACAAAACAAACAAAAACATACAAATTGATAGTAATCAAATGCTCCATGGCACTGTGAAAGGCACTGTGCTGAAGTCAAGTGTTTGTTTCCTTCCTCTCTGTTTTCATGAAGAACATTATGAATAACCGTACAGGCACAGCACTATCTGCAAAGGAAAGAGGACTCTGGTTCTCTGTTGTTTCAGAAGTGTTCATTTCAGCATTTCTCTTCACTAGGTTGTGAGGATCATTTGAAAATGAGAGTGTGAGAGAGAGAGAGTGAGTGTGAGAGAGTGAAGTGTGTGTGTGTGTGGTGACGATAATGATCTGTCCAATTACGATATACCAAGGTTATGAGTTCAGATTTTCCCATCAATTCCAATAGGATAGACCCCTAAAATAACTACAAACTTCCCATGCTCAATTACCTGGACCTGTTGTGTACCTGTACTACACTGACAATTCCATGAACCTTATCACTCAGAGCTGCTACCATTAACCCAGGGGAGGCTGTTCAGCACAGTTGACCTGGGTAGTCCTTAAAGGAACCCTACTCATAGTCTCATACAGCAGTATGTATCCTGTAACAGTCATCTACATGAAACTGAACCAGAATTGAATTGGGAAGACAGATAGAGAGGCAGAAAGGTCCTTAAATGAGCAGACAGTGATGCTCTAAATCCTTCATCCCGAACATGAACATCTTCATACATTTTTGCATCCAATTTGAACGAAATTGCAATAATTTTCTCAGACTAATCCTCTGTTATCCTTGGGTTCATTCATTCTCCCGCGTTCTGGAGGCCCCATCCAATTTGTGTTAAATAGGGGGCCCTGGGGTTAGGAGAAAGAGTCTGCAGGAGCAGATAGTGGTTCAGAGAGGGGAAGGTCGAGCTGGATGCCAAGGCTGCCTCCCCTGGCCTGTCCTCCCCTGGCCTGGCCTGCACGGAACCCACTGAGCCCTGTGGTGAGCTGGGCACTGCCAGGGGGCAGTTGAGTCACTAATGCCACATTGCCATGGCAGGACAGCATAAGAGTCACTGTCCCCTGGTACGACAAGAACCTGCGACCGCGTTATATGATCAAACGCAGCAGAGGGAGGCTGAGAGAGGGTGGCAGGAGGGGGGTGGGTGAAAGACAGATGAAATAGAATTTATGAAATTTGTTCAGGTTTTAGAATATGCTATGCAGAATGTAGTAGCACCTCTCTAGGATTTAGCTTAATAGAATTACATACATGATGTTAAACCAGTATTAGTCAGTACTGGGCATTGCAGCTCTGTGGCAGGTCGTAGCTACAGCAGCATTGGTGTTCTTAGCATAAAATGAGTGTAGGCGTGTGAACATTCACTCTTTGTTCATTAAAGAGAGTTCATTAAAGTCAAGCCATTGTTTTCTGTGAGGTCTTGTGCTTTGATTGTGCTCTGAGGTGGCCATTACCTCCGCTCCGAGGCACACTGATTGGTGATGCACAAACACCCTGACTTGCCAATTACACTAAAGCACCACCGTGTCACTAGTCAAGCCGAGTTACTCAGGCTGTGCACATGACACATGACTGATGTCAACAAAAACCTGTTTAATCAGTAAAGGTATTGCTGTTTAATACGCATACTGTACAGCAGAACGTCATTCTGAATACAGTAGATTTACAGTCCCTTGAAGACCACATCAAAAAAGCTGATGATATATTGACTCTGACCACACACCAGAGAAAATCAGAGAGGATGTATGGTGCAGATAGTGTGGAGGTGAGTCATGGCTTCATATATCCTACCCCAGTGAGTAAACACTTCTGCAGAGGAACTCTGATCCAAGTCAAATAAACTAACAGGGGAATGGCAGGGGCTAGAGGGAGGCTGTTTTGGCAGGAGGAGAGATATGAAAGTCCTGTAAAATTGAATAATAAAACCCCTCAATGTCAGTGGTATCTGTGGGTCCATGTCTGGCTTGACATTAAGGGCTATAATTTAACAGCGTAAAAACTGTCTTAGCGCAAACGCGGGCGCTGGTGCTATGGGGTGTGTTTGAAATATTAGTGCTTTTTCAAGGCCAGCATTTTTCAGCGTACCTGATGGCACTTAACCTGCTCCGTGTCATGAATGCTACTCCACCCACCTGAGCACAGGTGAGACCATTTCACCAGTCACTGCCGACACAAATTGCCAATATGCCTGTGTTTGGACTTGTGTCTGTTTTGTGGCGGCTGTAAATAGAGTTTTAAAACGAACACAAACAGGAGCAGATATACTTACCTCTCCCATGTAAGCCAATCTATTATAGTATGTAATGAAAACATCCATGTCAGTCTGTCTGCTGTCTCCTTCATAGGGCCTGCTCAAGTAACACCCTAACACCCTAACACCCTAACACCCTAACACCCTTTTAGCCACCACTATGTCACAGTCATGCTCATCCAAATCAAACAATGACCTAAAGGTGTGTTCCTTCATGAACAACACTGTGCATCCAAATATGACGTAAACCCTTTTATTTCTCTTCGGTGTGGACACAAGTTCTACATAATAACAATGTCAACCCGAATCACAGAGGTGTCAAGACTTCAAATGTAACATAATCCTGACAGTCGATCCACCCTACCACAAAGAAGTCAATGAGCCTTGAAAATATGCACCTGTCAGTTCAGTGATTCTTCTAATGCATTTAGCTCTGGTGTCTCCAATAGATGCTGACAGTAACTCACAGAGGACTCTCATGTGCTGGGAGCCTTTGTCCAGCCACCTGTGCATAATTTCAAATGGGAATGACATGTAGATGAATGTATCCAGCAGAAAAGCACGTTCGGTGAAGACACTTGGCATGTCTACACAGCGTGCCCTGCAACAGTATCATCATAGTCTGAAATCAATCTAGCGCCTGAGTGTATTCATATGGAGTTAAATGTACTGGTTAACTTAAAAGCCTCCAAGCACAACATACTGCATTAATATCTAATATCATGTTGTGCTGGCTTAGCATTTTTTTCCCACAGGAAGCTTCCAACACTAATAACATCTCTATTAATGCAGCAATGAAAACATAATACTCCAGCCGCTTCAAAGTCATATTTGAATATCACATAATAAGATATGTTTCGCATTATGCTGAAAGTATATTTTCTGTACATTGGACCCAAACACTGAAAGAGGAGTTCACTGTGCAGTTGGAAACCACAGAGGTGATAAGTAAAATCATCTGAGAGGGGTCTGTACCATTCAGCTTAGCAACACAACACACCATTGGTAACACTTAGATTGAACAATACCTGTGTGGTAATTCTGTAATTACAGAGCCAATCAGTGATATAGTTATAGTTGACTAAGGTGCTTCCTGTCCTATATGTTGTTCTCACTAAAGATCAATTTCAATAGGGGGGTATATCTGCCCTAATTTGGTTTTATTAGGCTACCATTTTATGTTTTCACTTATCAAGATTATTTCAATAATGACTGTAGCTTTACTGGCTTGTACAGTCTTGCATGAGTTGTGGTTTTCCTGTGTTTCCCTGATCCAACACCCAGCTATGAGAGCATAGAGCTGTATCACTGCATTGTAAAACTACAGCTTTGAACCCATACAGATTCATGAGTGTGAGGTCCTGTGTTTGACCCCACAAGGCTGGCATGCAGTGAAAGCACAAACACTGAATCAGCATCATCATCAATTATTACAATGAATTGCCCTCAGTTCAAGCATTCACACATATTTAATCCCATCAGTTCTCAGATGACCATGACATTCCATTAACAAATGTGGTTGAAGGATCTAACCCAATTAAATGAACCAGTTAACAAACCTCTTTGCATAATACATGAATAGACAGTGCCTTTTTAGTATCTGGAATTATTATAATATATGATATTATTATCAACTTTATTGCCTCCTGACTGCTAAGTGTAATGAATCAAAGAACATGTTGGATTCCAAAAAATTCCACTAACTGCCCTTTAACCACAGCAATCACAGGAGAGAGAGTGCGATCATGGGGAACCATTTTGCTTCGCATCATGATTTAGGAAGTCCTTTACACAGCCAGAGTCACACTGACGCCTCTCATGTCAGTGTTTTTGTGTTGAGCAAACTTCACATTCATCTGTCATGGATGAGATGCAGGATCATCTGGCAGATCATAATTGAATAATCACAGCTAAAAAAAAAACAATTAAATTAAGAGGAGTGACAATGAGCTCAGTGTAAGTGAGCATGTCACAGACAGCCTCTCTTCATTAGGACAAAGACATGCAGAGCTGATGAGGGAAGAATGAGCCTCCACCTACTCACATACAATCTTCATTAGACAAACAAACGTGGATCACATCAACGTTCCCACACACGGTTGCTCCAGAAGACCGCTTACTTAGAGTTACACTTGGAAACAAAACAGAATATTCCACCTCTGCTCTATTTGTGTCTCATGTCACATTAAACATGTATCAACGTGCGGTACCTAACGCTGACAGCATATGTGCCTCAGCTTTGGTAACCATACAAATCTGTGACCTGGGTTTTTTTTATGAGCTTTTTGTAACATTTCAGTAGTCATAAACACAAACACAAGGGAACCGAGAAGACAGCAGCAGACAGTACAGAAGCCAATCTAGAACAGCTCTAATAATAACTCATAATACCAGTTTTAGCCAAACATCTATATAGTACGAACAATAAACTCGAATAGGCCCACAGGAATTCTAACTTTAAAAGGAAATCTTTCATTTACAATGGGCAGCACTCAACTTTTGCAGTTTTTCTTTTTTTGGACTCTGCTAGTGCAATCAATAGCACTGTGTGGTATAATTAAAATCAATTGGCTAGACAGGTTTGAAGGCAAACCAAAGGGCAATCAAGGACAAACCTGCATAGTCTAGAGAGCAAAGGCATCATTTTGACATAAGTTGTCTCAAATAAATAACCAACCTACAGTCCTAATATCCCCCCTTCAGATCTCCCATCTACAGTATGTGCTGGAGGTTCCAAAGATGCTGTGCCATTGAGATTACACACAGAGGGCACAGTTACCTTCGGAGTACAAATGGACCCTCAGCTAAAACTCAGAGTGAAACAAAGGGGATTTTACAATTGCCTTTTAATCCATTGGCTTTGGCCATGTTTCCCACCTCGAGGCATCTCTAAAAACCATTCAATCTCCTGTTTATATTTCATTTCCCTTTTTCATTGCAGGCTCTCTGCCTATTAAAGGGGTGCCAGTAGCAGCTCTTATCAGAACAGGCAGGGGCAACGAGGAGTGGCCTGCTTTGGGCACTGGGTGATGGATCACAGAGGAGTGCATCACAGCGGGAACAATGATAGATCCATAGAGATAGAACAGTTGTTCTATTGTATATACACTGTCTGAGTCGATTACACTAACTGTATAGTACACAGTATCAGAGAATCTACTGGACCATTGTTGAGTGGCCCAATCAGCACGTGCATTGTTGAGAATCAGAACAGCCTGAGAGTCACGTTCAGGGTTAATACGGTGATAGTGTTCACATTGTGACTGTCAGAGAAAGCCTAAAAGCACACAGAAGTTTCTCTACAGTCAATAAGAAAACGGATACAGCAGCGGAAGGATGAGACAGGATGGTTGGTGTCCTCAGTACTTAGGTAGATTTTGGATCCATGGTTGACCTCCTGCTGGATCTTGTTAAGCTGATGGATGGGAGGTAGGGATGGAATATCGGTTCTTTTTCCCAGCCATGGTTACAGAGATACAGTTCAGTTTAAATAAAAAAAACTAACAGTAGGATTCAATTCTCTCTCATTATCGAGCTCACACACACGCACACGCGCACACGCACACGCACACGCACACGCACACGCACACACACACTAATGAATTTACTTCATTACAGTAAATGTGGAAATCCATGCTCCTATAATGTTTGCTAATAAAAATCTACAATTTACAACAGGCACCATGCCAAAGCAGATAGGAGAGACACTGACCGACAGATACTTTAACAAGCTGAAGAATTACACTATATTTCTAAACATACTCTACAATATAAAATATATTCAGTCTATTTGAGATCATCAAATAACAAAAGTTAACAAAAGTCTTCCAATTATATGTTCCTTGATTCCTCCCAAGCTGAGAGCATGTCACTGATGACTGAGAGCATTTCAGTCACAGATATGACATTGAAATTACATGGGAAATCATGTTTTACATGCACACACAGCGCTGCCAATTATTCATGATTTGTTTAACTCCCTTTAAAAAACAGTAAATGCTTAACTAACTTACATTCCCATATAGTCTACTGAGAGAACTTATCAGAGACCATTGATATTGAGGATCAGTACAGTACAGTAAATAGTAAATACATCAGAAACCATTCTAACATTTGAATAAAGAAACATAAAGAAAACAATAGCGGCAGTTTTCCATGTGTCAACCAATTATCAACCTGAGATGTCTAGTTATGATAGTGGAAGGCTCTTTGTCATCTGCTATCCATTCTCTATCCTGTTGTTGTTGTTGTTGTTGTTGTTATAGTTGTTGTTATAGTTGTTGTTTGCATTTGGAGATATATCAGAATAAATGATCCCTACTATGTAAGTGCCCTCCTTGAACAATGTGTATAAAGACATACAGCACAGAATAACATAATTGCCTCAAAACTAGATAATTTATATTATGTTCTGTCCATTGTGAATCCATTTAGGACAGAATGTTGTTTTTGCTGTTACTGTAAATTGAACATAATGCACTATCCATGTGTTGTAGATAAAGATGTAAATCGTTCTGTCGTTCCACTACCATGTTTACAGATTGAACCACAGGGGGCAATCTGCTGCATAATTGCACATTTATGACAACCATGATAAATGTGCCTACCCACTTCCACTGAGAGACAGTTCTAACACTAGGTCTGAGATCAAAGTGATGGTGATGACAGGCACAACTCTAGTTGAGTGACTACAACAGGCCTTTATTTTGCTGAGGTTGATGATGATGTCCATCTGAATCAAGCAGTTGTTACAAGTTGGCTTCACCAGGAAATGTTGTGTTTCTTGGATGCATGCAGGAATTGGACAAGACTACTTCTAGTACTGAGGGAGAGATGAACAAATACTACTAGAGCTAGGCAAGATCTTGTGACAACACTGAGGACGTTTGACATGCTCAAGTACAGGAAATCTCACAGGGAACAGTCAATCAGTTCTAATCCAGCGAAGAGAAAGGATTCCCACTCTGCCGTCAGCTTGCTGTTCTGAACTGGTTATTCTTTGGGCAACTAAACACTGTGACCTCCCTGGGGCTCCAAGCAGAATGCAAATGTGTAATTTGAGGCGATATGGGATTTTACACATTATTCACTGATTCTGCCGTAAAGTGGAAGAAGTGTTGCCTAGTGCAGATGAACTAAGTTACACACTTTGCACCACTATATTGATGGGTTTCCATCTTCTTGCTTTGACCTATGAAGAAAGTCTGGTAGTCGATGATAAGCTATCAGTCTGCCTGCCACATAAGGCCTAAATGTGAGAGTGGGTGCAGGGATCTCAGTAACTATTTATGAAAGGTTACACAGGTAATGCAGGGTGAGGTGGCCTTAGGGCATATGTCAAAGCTTTTGGCAACAATTCCCAATTGAAAAACATGAGTGGTAGCTTTAAATGGACAACTGAAGTGCCACATCTTTCAATTGCTCTACTACTGTTTGCTAGAGTATAAGGTAAGCTAATGCTATCCCTGAACAGGGGAAATTCAGTCAGTAATGTTGCTCATCTCTGCCAATGTGCAGTGTTCACAGTTATCAGAATACCTAGGCGTAAATGCTATATATAAGAGCTGACTAAAAGAACCTCAGAAACATGTATTTTCCATATCAAGCCTCATTGACCTCCATAAGCATCAGAGAGATCCGTTTGGTGATGAAAGAGGGAGAAGTGAGTGAGGTGTCACACAACGTGACTGTGTTGAAAAATAATGCATATACAATCCAGCAAACCAGTTATTTAGCATGGTCCATAACCAATACCGAACGCAAACTATACAACCTTACTATTGTTCAGTCGTATCTCATATTCCCTAATGTACAATGGACTGTAGGGAAATGTTCTGACTTGACAGAGCATTGACACGTACTTGAATTTATTTATCTTGAGATTTATGATGGACATCCATGAGGATGCACACCACATTAAGGGTTAACAAATGTGATATAATGTATATATAAAAGCATATAGAAGCACACACAATTGCACAACACTAAAGCATAGTCTAAGCTCTGACGAATAAATAGATGTCATCATTTAATGTAAAAATCAAAGCTTTGAGACGTACTATTGTCGAATATTTGTGGTAGGTTTACTTACCCCCTAAAAGTACAATAATTGATTGTAGAGCACGGAGATGCAACATGTTTCCTTTCACCTCTTGAAAAAAATCCATTTAGGCTAAATAAGTGATTTCGGATATCTTAATAAAAGAAGAATCATACGCTCGGCTGTATCAGAAACTCACTGTCGGGATTTCACTTATGACCACTGAACATCCAAAAGGCAGCTTATTAAGTTCAAAATAAAAACTCATGCCCGTTTCTCTCATCCAATATATGACAGCTCTCAGCAAAATATGTCGATTGCTGAAGGACGATGGTGAGGGAAAATGTGGCAATATTTTCAATCTTTTGAAGCTTGTCATGTGTTGACAATTGTTTGGTGTTATCCTAGAGAAATATAACGAATGGTGATTTGAGCGCTTCCTTGCTAGGCTATATTACGCCTCGAAGTAACCCAAGCCTTTTGGGGTAGGAAAGGGAAAAATATGCATTGTTGCGAAATGTTGAATGTGTTTTATTTTTCCTCTAAATAAGAATCATCATGGAAGCCGTAGTTCTAAAAAGTCACATGGAGATTATAGTAGGCTATGACTCAAAATCATTCTCATAGGTTTATTATCTCTGTCTCCTCCGCATTATTTGTCGACTGTAATGATGACTCCGGTTGCTGAAGTTTCTTGACGCTGCATTATGGACAAAGTCCGAAAGAATGTTTTCATTGAATCCCCTCTCACTGAACATTAGCCTGCAGAAGTCACATGTAGTGGTAGAAATAAACAAAAAGTAGCCTTCTTCAGGTGTCCTAGTCCGCCCCGTGGAAAAATAAAGATTCAAATCACGCCTAACTCCAGCATAGGTTGAGTACGGCGAGAACAAAAATGAGATTCCATTTTTACGCAGTACCTTTGTGTTCAATTAGTTTTTGAGGTTAGGTATAATGTTTGGTATCCTTACTTCTAAAACTTATGCACGCCATGTGGCTGTTGATTACAGAATTATGAATTCACTATTTGCATTGTCTCCGCTTATGTCCATGCGCCTTGCAGCAGATGAAGTCAAGTTAAGGGGGACCTGACTTTCCGCCCTAATATCCATCCTTGTGCTACAAAGCACGCCGACCTTGTACACATCGAAGAGTGAATACAACCAAGAAGTGTCAACTAGGATTGGCACATTTTGGTCTAGGGGGCGTGTAGTGTCCTCAGCACCCCAACACGCTGCGCCGATGAGATGTGCCAACATTTACTGCATTTTACGCATGACAGTTGCATACACCTCAGCGCACTCACACTTAAGACCTTTGATTCTGCCTTTGTATCTGTATTGTATGTGATATCACGATGTTGCCCAACGTGTAAAAGGGGAGACAATAGGCACTGCATCATATAGCAGTGCTATATACCAAATATCGACCATGTGATTTTTGTCCAATTAAATAAAGTAGGCTAGTCTTCTTCAGATTTGACAGACGTGATATGCTGCTTAGTTGATACTCGAATATAGTAAACTATCAATCTGTTTGCCACATTCTTCAGTTCTCAGGAGTCAGGTAACAGGTTGGACATTATTAGCGAGTTTCTAATCCATTGTCAAGGGTCCTTCTGTCCGTTTCACAAGATTATGCAGGTCGACAAACAACAGCGACCTCATGTGGATTTATACATGCATTTAGCCTCACTTGTCCGACTGTTGCCTTTATGGGAAACATAGCAGAAGTGATGATAAGGGTATCTGAATGGCATAACACAATACTGTAATTCCTACTGGATTATGTATTCATATGCATGTTTGCTGTAGGTTCTTGTAAGTGTTTTTTACGGTTAAGGTTAATCACACACACTTCAAAACACAACTAAATTGTCCAACTTGAATTCAAGCTATCAAATTTCCGCTCCCATTAACCCTCCTAGAACTAGAAGTAGAACATGCATCCTACAGCCTGTCAACATACACAATATCAAGGGACACGTTAAAGGTGTAGACTATTAGAAACCCATCCATCGATTTTATTCATGACAAATTCACCAGGGATTAACCTTCATTCTGTAGAACCATTGCCACTAATAGATTAATCAAAACTGAAATTGTTTCATCACACATAATGACATGAAGTGTGTCTGCTTATTCTCAACTGATAGTTAACTCATCAAAACCATACAGTTCATGATAAAAAAAAGACTGTTCCCTGTTTTGAATGACAAGGAGAAACCCAAGCAAAAGCCTATTGAAAAGGAACACAAACATGCAATTAAAATCATGTGCCTCAACTTCAGTACAACCATTCTTTTCACGTGGGTCTTTTGGTGCTCTATTTCTTTCTGAATTTGTTTTTGATTTTTGTATGTCTCTTTTTCATGCCCAACACATCAGATATGGATTACATCAGCAGGATAGACAGAATCTGGTCTGCAGTTTCAAAGGAAAGATCAAAAGTCTAAAGAAGTATCCTATGTCACAAATAATTTGGATCAATGGGCAATATCTTCAGTTATGTCAGTCAAGACCTATTACTCCCCTATTTGTGTTGGGCATCTCATGTTCAGCCACTGCATTTGAACATCCTCTGCATTAATTTACTCTTCATTTACTCATCTATGATGGTGCTACCATATCTAGGATCCTGCATGAAATTGCATTGACCAGCCTAGAATCTCAGTTAGAACCACCACTGCACTTCAATATGTTGTCCTCATTGTACAATGCATTCACACTATGACTGTTTTTATGATATATATTACTTCCAGATTCACTCAGAATTCTATCCTTCCCACAAGAAACCTATGTTTGGGTTCCCTCTGAATGTATGAAATACGATCTCTGGTAAGGAAACAAATTCACTCTTGAACAGCTGCAAAAAGCATTAGAGTTAGAGGGAAAATGCGTCTGCACAAGAAGGGTCGATTTCCTCTCAGCAGTAATGGTGGACTGGCGTGTCATTCACAGGAAAGCTGGCGCCAGTCCAAAGGCAGTGCCGCTGTATGGGCTCTCAGTCAAATCCCTGCAAGCCAATACTACACTGAGATCCATTCAACTTCTGAACGTCTGTGTATGAACCAGACATAGGCCGCAGTGTATAAGATTACAATGTCTGTGGCTGCAAGTCATTTGAAAAGACAATAATACACCTTTAAGTCCCTCGAGTCCTACACCTGGTAAGTATATTACTCAGGCCCTATGGCTAAAGGAACATTTTCTACATGTGGTTAGGTTCTTAACATGGGCAGCAGCAGCAGCAGCAGCAGCAATATGTTCACCGCATCAATCTTATTGAGGCTGATGTGAGGAAACGTGAGATTCAAAAGTATGGGGAGGTGTAATAAAAAACAACAAATTAGATACACATTCTGTGGACCATTCATAATGTATGCTTGGGGAAAACATGTCTCTTATGCACAACTCTAGGTTACACAAAGTGTATAACTAGAAGTTGACAGACGTGAACTTTTCTGCTGTCATTTTGTTTACCCTGTGACCTTCAGTTCAAGCCTTCAGATATATTATACCCTCTATATGCGTAATTCGGTGAGTAGGTCTCTTGTGGCCGCCATGACCTTAGCCAGGCTCCCCTGCCTGTCCTGACAGTTCCAGAGAAGTAGACAGGAGCCCCAAATTCATCATCACACTTCATTCTCTGCCTCTATCTGATCTATGATAGCGCTAATAATAACCAGTGCAGACTGCCCTGTCTCCCTGGGTGCCCTGCACACCTTGAGCTTGTGATTAGCACCGCCCATTCAGAGCCCATTAAAGCTGTATTTACTTATCATCTTCCCCGGGGCCATCACTCTGTTTGCCAGGCAGATGCCCACAGGGGAGAAGTAGAGTGACCTTCCCATAGCCAACCATAAGTCACTGTAGGGACACTACAGCTCCCCCTCTGATGCTGTGTTTTTGTTGCCTAACCTTTAAAAAGCTCAAGTGACTCACACACAAACGACAGCACACAATAACATCTTGCATTTGGAATGACATAAACTCTGCATAGCATGTCGTCCTGATGTGGACAAACTCTATGATGATGAGTCATGGTAGCACAATAACTACAGTATGCATAATAGCAGCCTTGGGCTTTACTTAAATTAGAGACAAATGTTGAAACAACGGCAACAGTTGACAGTATAAGCACTATGGGTTATTTTAAACCGTTCTATATCAAAAGTAACTTCCACATGCGGGTTTCAGGCCTTTTGATTGACTGACTATTATTTTGACTGACAGTTCAGCAATTGTGATAGCACAAATGGGACAAGGTGATCTCTATTCCTCATTCTCCCTTCCATGCACAGTTATTCCTTATCGGCGGGGAAGAGTCATGACCTGCTTAGGGCATGCTTAACTTTCCCTGACCTTTCATACCCATGATTATTTCTATCCACATTCTATTCTCTTCGATATGCTGCCAGCACAAAAGGACATTAGGCAAAGACCCACTGGACTGATAAATCTGAGCGCTCAGAGTGCAGAGCACTGAACAAACCGTCCCGAATCGTTCCCTCACTTTATTATCATTTCACTGCCACCACCTTCATCTTGCCAAGGGCACCCCATTATCTCTCCGTTGGCCATCGTCTGCAGCTTTACTGTAATGGGAATAAGCAAAGAGTTGAATGTGTGAATGCAAATAACCAATGCAAAAAAACGTTTGCTAATATTTAATTCATTGCGTTGTTATAGTATCTCTTAATTCATGTTTGTTTTTTCATGACTCCTTATTCAGTACCCTCTCGGGGAAAATGACACCCAGCTGAACAGACCCTAATTAGATTGTTACCCAATGTCCTGGGAACGTCTGTCGTTGGTTTGCTGGGCGTGCATTAGTCTCCCAAGTCTCCAGTCTCCCTCCCTGGTAGCCTTGTTTGATGAAAGAGGGAGAATCCGAAAGAGGCCCAACAGCATTAAATGATGGGTCTAATGGGTTCCTGCTTTACTTGTGGTAATCTGGTAATCAGAGGTTCAAGGGGGGCACATCTATCACTGAGGGAACAAATAAAGGTCTTAATACGTCCTGCTTCCTCTCACCCTGGGAGGAAATGTGAGCAGATAAACGACGGCCTTGTTTTAAAGAGAAATCAGATCTATTGCCAACCATTTGTGGCCAACAAAGTAATTTCGATACTCGTCTCTGTATTGATAGATGGGACCTACATTTAATAAGGGGCCAATTTACCAGTAGGTGGTATAGGAATGGAATTGCCGTTATCTTCGCTTTCTCTGCTCTTTTCTCGCAATCCAGCCCAAAATTAGATGAGAGAAAATGAAACAAACAACACCAAAGAAAGGTTCCTAATAAATGGCTATGGCATGGCTGCTACCTTTTCAGATAGTTTTTATCGACACCAAAAATACTTTAGTAGACTTTAGTTTTGGTATGTTTTCTCCACAGACATGGACAACTCACATTGAATAAAAGGATGATATTTATTTTCTGGAAGCAGTATTGTGACCCCATTTACTGGCACAGCAATGTTTTGTGAAAGACGTCGATATGTGAATATGATGTGCTGATGTTGACAGATCATGATGTTGACAGTGTTCTTTTTCACACCTATATTGATGCTGAGACACAGGAGGGGGGCACAAATACAATGTACAGAACTGTTTTCTCAAATATCAAGCGCTGTATGTGTCGCACCACCCACTGTTATATTTGTCTGACAAGCAACAGTGTGTTCCAGCCCACCATGGAGCCTAGGATATAAGTTAATTGAAAACAGGGAAGTGAGATCTGTTGTTACATCAGAGATTCTAGACCAGCCTCCTAGACAGGTGTGCGCACAAAGACTGAGAAACTAATCTCTGGCAAATTGGCAAAAATGTGAGGCAAAGCTGATAATTCATGACCACATGGCATGAAAATGGGGAGTAAATTGACTATGGTGGGAAATCACAGGAGACTGCAGCCACATCAGTGGGATTTAGAGCAATCTGTCAACCCTGCAGTGAACAATGCTTTATTGAATGCCTGGGTGGGATGTGATTATAATAAAGCTTGGCCTGAAAGTGATGAAATTAGAATTATTAATCAGCCATTGATTGAACTGCTGTGTTCCTCCTTCCCTTGCAGGAAAGAGCTTGTATGTCCACTGGGTATTTATGATAGATGAATACACATAAAAACATAAAAGTCATGGAGGCAAAGTGCAGAGCTATGTGTTTTGTGTGTGTGTGGTGTGGTGTGGTGTGGTGTGGTGTGTGTGTGTGTGTGTGTGTGTGTGTGTGTGTGTGTGTGTGTGTGTGTGTGTGTGTGTGTGTGTGTGTGTGTGGGTGGCTATCTACATACAGTTTATTAGCAACATTATATTCTACATTGTTGGTCTATCCAAAGACGCAAAATGTCAGGACCAATGCTATAGGAGTTCTTGCTACAAGTAGGTCTGTGCTGCCACCTAAAGAGGCATTAGGTTAATGTCATGTCCTGATAGGCTAGCAAGGAGTAAAAAAATAAATGGGGGCCTTTGACTTGACTAGTGTCATTGTTGCCTCCAGTTAGACATGGGTTGGGTGTCCTACGGGGAAGTGTGACGAGTACACATGCAACTGTTGCTGAAGTCAGCTATCATACGCACTTGATGGATGTGTCCTTGAATCAGTCTTGACTGAATGTCTGTTTTATGTTTATGCCCTAAATTCATTTTCCAGAAGAAAGAAAAACATTGAATTTGCAGTCATGTCATCATCTTTGGTGAGTAAACAGTAGATACATCTTAAATGTCAAATCTTGATTTTCTGAAGAGGCTCTTAGCTGATGTGTTGATTGATAATTGAGTGTTCTTCCAGGACCAGCTTAAAGTGGAGTGGACGGTTAAGTCTCTCAAACAGCAATGTGCAGAGATGACAACAGGAATGAATGAAAAACCTGTCAAGGTAGCAGTACAGTCAGCTGATATGAATGCTGTGATTTTCTCTCATTGATTTTGTCACAATGTTGCTATACTAAAGAAAATGGTTATTTAAGACATCTTGTCTCTGTGATAACAGCATTAGAGTAAAAAAATATATTGCTTGTTCACAGATTATGGTAAACAATGCATAAATGTGAACCACCAAATCACCAGTCAAATTGAATATTCAAGAACACAGTGCAGAGGCGTGCCTGTCAGGAAACAAAAACACAACCCTCTGTTCCTAACCAGATGCAGCTGTGTCCTTATGTCGTATAGATGTCAGAGAGGATCAGCCTGGTGCTGTTTCAGGCTGATGTAGACAATGTGTTACTGTGACCGTCTGGACAGACAGCCATAAGGACAGCTGCAAGACTTGTGCAGATGCTTCCAAACTACTATAACTGATCCTCAAGTTCCTTGGGCAGACAACCCACTATTGGTTATTTTCAGTGTCATATTGACAAGGAAGCCATACACTGTATTAATCCTGCTGTTGGGTTTCCATACAGGAGCTGTGTGTAATCTTCCCCTGGTTTGTGGAGAGGGTTGTTGGCAGCTTGGATGGCATCATTGTTGGCTGGAGTCTTTCCTCCCTGCATGCACACAGCAGTGACTACAACACTGCACTGGAGTTCCTCCAACCAAGGTGGACCTGTCTGTAAATGACCATCAGCATTGACTATAGTATCCATAATACAGTTTCCATTATTTATCCATTTGTAGTTTCATATGACACCGTGCGTCGAGTGGCTTTGAATAGAACATATTATACAATGTTTTGCAGTGGTCCAATGATGGAACTTGTTTATAAACTTCAAGTGGAAGACTACAAGTTTGAGATCCCAATCACCTCTTTGCCTGTAAGGGTTCAATACTTATTTCACTGTGAAAGTTATTACATTAGTAAACGTTATTCCAATATCAGCAATGCATTGCCAAATTGGTTGAGTTTCTTTGACAGAATGAAAATTAATGTGGTCGTTATGTGATTGTTAAGATGTCTTTGTGTTTCATTACTCACAGGATCCTGTGAAGGTATCTATGCAGGATGGTCTCGCAGATTGTCAGATTTTCTACAGCAAATTACAGTCTCAGAATCAGAGATTGTCACTCAGTATCTTTTGCAAAGTTTTACAATTTCTGTATGTTTGGTTTACGATTTATCAGCATTAGTGAAAGTCTTTCACAATATGCTACAGTTTCAGTGCGATAATTATGCAGCTGTTTCTCTACTTCAAAGATATGCGTTGCCCTTAACTGTAACAAGACGCTTTTGAATATTACTTGTTTTATTTTGCCGCAAGCCTCATTACACAGGTATGTAGTGTTCACCAGAGTTCCATTCTTATTTAATGTCAAGTCATTCACGCTATAATCCATTGCCTGAGGGCTATTATTGTACGACCTGTGTGCTTTTGTTTTGTTTTAGAATCACTCTTCAGGGCAGCACAACAACATCTCTGACAGTGTCTACTTTGCCCTGGTGGATGCATATCTCAATTACTTCTTGCCAACAGAGGGTTCCTCTCCCTCAGATATCAAAGGCACCATATTCTCATCTGTCCCCCGGTATATAAGCTTACACAGTGTACAGTATAATCAGACCAGAACAAGAGCGTCCCATTGTTTATTACAAATGTAAGGAAACAATGATGATGATGATGATGATGATGATGATGATGATGATGATGATGAAGCCTGTTATGATCTGGCATTGCTCCCCAGGTCCTCTTGTGTGCCTGCAGCTGGGTATAGTAAGACAAGCAAAGGCCTGCTGAAGCACCAGTGCTCCATTAGCTCTGAGATGGCACACCAGAAGATCTGGAGACCAGAGACTATGCTGCAGGTGAGTTGAATAACTGAGCATGGTTACAATATGGTCTACTGTGGATGGTTTGATATGAAATGACATTGGCAATGGTGCAAACGAGTTATTCTGTCAATATTCCCCACCCAGATATTTTTGGAGATATGGTTGCCACATTATCCCTTGGAAACACACCATAAACTTCAGTCTTCTTCGATAATCATGGGTTCATGGTAACATCATGGGTTCTTTGCTGCCTGCTTTCAAAGACTCGTTCTTCATAGCCAACATTCACTTTTGTTCCTTGGCAAGCGTTATGATGCTGTGTTAAATATACAACACTTCTCTGTAAATGTGCAGGCCTCTGTAACCATCACAGAGAAGCACATGCTGGTGGTCAGGCTGCTGGTGAAGCATCTACATGCCCTCTCTGGTAGCCCAGAACCAGACCAGACATCTCCCTTACCGTCTGCCCACTCACAAACACTTCACTCAGAAGATTTCAAGAGGTAAGCACCTTCCTTACAGAGCAGCATTCCAACAACGTCATTATAGCCACAGCTGGGTAATGATGATGATGATGATGATGATGATGATGATGATGATGATGACGGTGATAACCTCCTGGTCTTGATTTTGAAACCCAGAGTGGTCACATCACACTATGTACAGAGACTGTATGCTCTCCTTCTGCACTGCTTCAACCACTGGCCTATGGAGACTTCCTTCAGAGCAGTGAGTGCAATCCTTCCATCTCACCCATTTACGGTTGGCTTGTCTTAGATATTTGGACATGTTTAGGTAATTATATGGGATGCAATTGTGAGTTATGTGGTGTTTCTCCACTGCAGGTGTTAGAAACGTGGCTTAGTTATATTCAGCCATGGAGATACCAAAAACACATAGACAGTGAAAACAAGAGTGTACCAGAGAAATGGTAAGATAATTACTATGTACAATATTGTCACAGTCTACACAACATCAGTGAGGTGAATATTCTTTCCGTCTCTCTATCAGGGCCTCCTTTGTGCAAGAGAACATTCTTATGTACACCACAATCTTTCACTGCTTCCTGAAGAGAGTTGCACATGCTGACCTGATCAACAGCGACAACGCATCCATGGTTTTCAGGATAACAAAAGTCTTTGCCCAATCCAACCTTCCAGAGTTGATTCAAAGAGGTAACCGCAATTATTCTTGTGGTGGTCACAGGTATCACAATGACTGTGTAACAATGTGCAATTACAGCGTAATTACATTGTAAAGTGCATCACTGTAAAGTGGGACCTGTGCAGTTAAAGGGTTTGTCAGATTCAAATTCACAAACACAAAGTCATATTTTTGCTCCCCATGAACAGTGACCAATTCAACAAGTGTGGAGTTTTTAAGTTGTAACACTTTTTTGTTGTTGTTGCTGTTTTCAGCAGAGAATAAGCAATTACATCAGCAACAGCAGCGTTCCCTCCTCTCTTCCACTCTGATGAGTTTGACATCTCCCATGGAGATAGGTTCCCTCTCCAAGGCTCAGCCTAACATGGGCAATCAGGAACTGCATACCTGTCAATACACACAGATGTTTGGAATAGAAATGCGTGCTGAGGTAAGTTCAGCAAGATCAAGAGAATGATACTTTTGACTGACTGACTGACAAAACCTTCTGAAGTGAGAGTGATAGAGTGCACAGCACACAAAAATACAAGACCACATTGAAAGTGATCACTGATGCCTTCAGAAACAAACTTTGTAGATGCTGAAACTGGTCCAGAGGCTAATGCAAGCCCAACAGACAGCTAAAGGTATGTTGAATCAGCAAGCCACTGCAGCAGTGCTCCAGTCCCTTTGTTCCTGGTTCAGCATTAGACCGACTCTGATCAAAACCAACACAGAGGAGGGGGTGAATAACAAGAACAAGTCTGACAAGAAGACCGTGGAGCTCCTGGATAAAGCCATAGACTACCTCAGTCAGATTTTCAAAGTGAGATTAATGTACAGTGTGACATTGTTCATGATGTAGCCTGTGACATGTTGAAGAGTTTGGTCTAACATAGATTCTGTTATATGTGTAGCTAAATACAGGTGATCTATCTCATATGAGACTGAACATGAGATCAGTGGAGTACAATGAGGAATCCAGACAGATCCCAGACTGCATTCAGAGTGACAATGGGCTGGTCCTCACAGACCTTGGCAGAATGCAAGTGAGAACAACATATGTAATAGCAACAATGTAATCATTTGCAACTCCCCCATCTCAGAAGATAGTAAGACGTCATTATGTTCTTATTGCAGATGATCAATGGGCTTCGCAGGTTTGATATTGAATATCAAGGGGACCCACAGCTGCAGCCTGTGAGAAGCTATGAGAATGCAGCCTTAGTCCACTTCATGTTTTGGATTGCAACACTAATCAATAACAGGGTAAGTAGGGAGGGGAGTCGATCTCTGCCTGCAATTCAATATTGCACTTTTTACAGTTTGATGAATTAACTTTTTTGCAATGGCCTACAGTATAATGAGATTTTGATAATGATATGGCAAGACATGTATTGACTAGAATATTGTCCTGCAGTTGGCAGGACATATGAGCAATCTGTGCTCACGACAGGACCTCCTAGGAAGGTTGGGGCAGCACTATCTCATCACCTCCACGACAACGGGAAGGTTTCCAAAGAGTGCAGTGCCAAGCCAAAGACTGGACCACCACCAGCGACCACGCCTTAGCCTGCGCTTTCTTGCCAGTTATCGCACATTACTTGCTGTCTTCTTGCTCTTCATGTTGGGGTCTCTGTTTTCTATTTGCCCACTGTTCAGCACATGTCTCATCATAATGGCAAGCTTTTTACATGGACTATTCATGATTGTCTATATGGCAAATTAAACACCTTGTTAAAAATCTAAGGAATCTTATTCCTCTGGATATGTCAAATGTCTGTTTCAATGTGTCTTTAGACCAAATATTGCAGGATTGAGCGTGTGTGTGTGTATGTGCGTTCGTGCGTGCGTGTGTGTGTGTGTGTGTGTGTGTGTGTGTGTGTGTGTGTGTGTGTGTGTGTGTGTGTGTGTGTGTGTGTGTGTTTTGTAAACTTTCAATAAAACGAAGGCATCAATTGAATTTCATCTCTGTCATGTGTGGATGGGCTCATTTCGATGTCATTAAGGTGACTCTAATACTGACTATTGAACAATACTGCTGCTGATCTCTTTAGACAGGGTTAACTCATCGGGTTAACTAAGAACCTCAAGTGCCAGTAAACGTTCTACTGGGGGGTAAACAAAACTGAAGGACCATTGTGGGCGTGGTAGTTTCCGGTACTAAAGGTAGGGTGGCGCTTGTCAGCAGCAGAATTTAGAATCCTTTATCAGTTTTTGCTCTATTTTACACAACGCCATTGTATATCTATTGTTATTAGCTAGTTGCTATGACTTTATATCAAATCCAGTGCCTTATGAGGTAATCTGCGTTGCTAAATAACACGGCTCCAGCCAACAACGATGAACTAGCTGGTTAGCTAAAGTTGGCTAGCCAGTTAGCTTACTCCACATTTCAAACTTGTCAACGCTAACATAACTTGCAGAATGATAAACTAGTAATGCACGCATCTGTTCTTTGCTTGAGGGCGTCTACCAACAACCTTGCTAGATACATACCTAGAAGCGTTCTCTTCACAGCATGAAACCTCCTGATAAGGACTGTCTGATAATAGTAACTGTTGAAACGTCCTGTAGCTGTGTAAATTCATGCAGCTTGCTAGCTTGTTAAGCTCTTCATTTGGGTGTTTGTCCAGTATTCTTCTAGAGCGAGGAGAAGGTGGCACATCAGCCAGGAGCATGCCTTTCCTCCATGGCTTTCGCAGGATCATCTATGAGTATCAGCCACTGGTGGACGCTGTGCTGTGTGTTGTTGGATTGGAAGAAGGGGCAAGCACTCAGGAGAGGTAGGAACACATATATTCGGTTATGATGGAATAAGTGGTCCCATGTGATGTGTAGAATTGAAGTTTGCAACGATTATAATGCGATTCGACAGCCATAACCTGTGAAAGCACACAGACTTTCAACAAAGCTCAATGCAGTTCAAGTTTCACTGTCACCAGTTGGCATACATAGGCCATAGTCTAAACACTAAATGTATGTTTTCTCTTTTTTCCTCTCCATGAATTTGTGTTGCCAGGAGCAGTCGCCCTGAGGATGAGGACAGCCTGTGTGGGTCTTTAGTGGAGCTACTGGAGAGAGAATCCCAGTCAGCTGTGTTTGAAGAGGGTATAAGCTATTCTCTATTTAAGGTGGCTGAGCGGGGACTGGTCTGTGCAGCTGAAGTCCTGCTACGCTACGGAGCTGATCTCAACTTTGAGGGTAAGGGGATTCATGTGTTGCCAGTCAAATATTTGAGAGTGATCATATTTCTGTATGTACAGTGTAAGTCAAAAGTTTGGACGCACCTTCTCATTCAATGAGAGTTTTTCTTTCTTTTTATAATTTTCTACATTGTAGATTAATACTGAAGACATCACAACTATGAAGGAACACATTTGGTTACTTATGTAGTAAACAAAAAAGTGTTAAAACCAACCAGAATATGACTTATATTTTAGATTCTTCAAAGTAGCCACCTTTTGCTTTGATGACAGCTTTGCACACTCTTGGAAAGGTGTGTCCAAACTTTTGACTGGTACTGTAGATTGACCCAAATGGTTCTTCTCCTTCAGACCCTGTATCCTACTACAACCCACTGCACATCGCAGTGCTGAGGAACAGACCTAGCATGGTGAGAATGCTGGTTGGACATGGAGCTGATGTTGACAAGCGAGACAGGGTGAGTTCAACTGGTTGTACTTAGCAAACTATAGAAATGTATTTTGAGTCCTTTCTGAGATGGGAGTTCTTCCCCTCGCTGTCTTTGCTTGTTTGACATTTCTGATATACGCTTTTGATCTTTGTAACATAGTATATTTTATGCAGATCCATGAAAGTAGCCCCTTGGACCTGGCTAGTGAAGAGTCAGAGAGACTTCCCTGCATGCGCACCCTGCTGGACATGGGAGCTGACGTGAATGCAAGGGATAAGAATGGTGAGTTGAATTGGTTTGATGTAAAAACCCAACAAAGTAAAAGTGTTACTGATATATATGTTTTGCCAGACTAGACTGTCAAGACTGATTGTTTTTGTGCCCAAAGGAAAAACACCCTTGCTCCACGCCTTGGCAAGCAGTGATGGACTCACTGTGCACAACACAGAGAACATCAGGCTCCTACTTCAGAGAGGTATTGGACTGTGAAATAGTCTTGACATAGGGTGCTCTTACCTTGCCTTGTTGCTTAAGCATAGGACTCTGCAGCTGAGAGGAATGGCGTCAGTGGGACAGAAATGGCCTAAACAGTGCATCTCCAGACATTCTTATATTCAGGGAAAGGGAATATCAATATATGCAGATAAACAGCTTATGCAGAGCAGAGGTTCTGAATTCATCTAGGCCAAAAAGCTAGATTTTCCAATTGAATTCTATATGTACACATTGTCACCAAGAACATACCTGTGCTTTAATAGTTCTATCTTTGTTCCCTCGCTAAGGTGCTGATGTGAATGCTGCCACCCTGGATGGAGAGACGGCTGTGTCCTCGCTGGTGTTCCTGGTGAAGGAGGCTCTGGAGGGCACTGCGGAGGACGCAGCCGAGATTGGCCGCTTCTGTCTTAGGGCTACCCGTCTGCTGCTGACCCACGGGGCTGACCCCAGCTGCTGCCTGGCTTCTAGCGATGGGGAGGAGGACGTAGAGGCCTCTCTGACTCAAACCAGCCTGGAGAACTTTGACCTGCTCTTCCCTTTGGCTGTACTGCTACTCCAGAGCGGTGCCTCCTTCCTCTGCCCTCGCCACGGCGCCTCCTGCTGGACAGGTTACAGGCTGGTGTTCCAGAGGCTTCAGACGGCCCTACGGCAGTGCTCTGATCCAGAGCAGGCTACC
This sequence comes from Argentina silus, assembly GCF_951799395.1. Taxonomy (NCBI): domain Eukaryota; kingdom Metazoa; phylum Chordata; class Actinopteri; order Argentiniformes; family Argentinidae; genus Argentina; species Argentina silus. The sequence goes on from NC_139661.1 coordinate 9,102,920, forward strand.
GAGCTCCTGGAACAGGCTGAGGTGCTCCTAGACTTCGCACGGGTGTCCTCCCCCAGACTAATCCTACCTCCAAGACTGGAGCTGCCTGTGCCGAACCAGGATGCTCACCCCCACTCCCAGGCACTGCTGGAGCTCCATGGGCGTGTGGTGGAGCAGGAGACCAATCCTCCATCTCTACGCTGCTTCTGCAGGACCTTTATCAGAGGCCATCTGCAGCCCTGGCCCCTGGACGACAGGGTGAAGGCCCTGCCTCTACCTGACAGACTGAAAGACTACCTGCTTCCTGAACACACGTTGGGCGCCAAGCCTGGGTGGGACTGCTTCAGGCCCCTGCGTACCTTACGCTGAGGACCATATTGAGATGCATTATGGGCAAATGACCGTTAGATGAAGATTAACTTTACTGTTGTCATTTGTAATGCTGCGGTTTAGACATTAGCACAGTAAGTTAAAGTAAGTAGCTTTGTGTGCCGGAACACACGAGCCAGAACAGCCCTATAGGGCAGAAGCCTATTGCTGTTTCTGTAGCGTGAGGCCAGCTTGATGTACAAGTACACACCCCTGAGTAGGACGGTAGGCATTAGAACAACAATCTGTAAATGAAATCAAAAACATGCCATAGAGGCCTTTTTGTTGTTGAAGTGCTATTTTGTGTTTTGGTCTGTGTGCCAAATTACAGACAAAAAAAGTTGTTGATATGTTTACTATGAGATATACAATCATGAATATGTTTACTATTAAGTATTAAATCATTGAACTCTGACTGTGATATTGGTTAAAAAAAATCAAAAAAACTGCCATACATGATTTCCCTGGAAAAGTGCAGCAGATTAAATCATTGTAATATTCATTGAAAAGGTTGTGCCATTTGACCTTGATGTTGTCTTAATAAACTCGTCTTTCCTCTGTGCTTAATGAGATTTTGGTGTTGTAATGTAATAATGTACCACCAGATGGCAGTGCTGCTCTATAAAGATGACACACAAGCTTAGTAGGCAGATCAAAGGGTCCATTTCACATTTTGTTGGATATCTGTTCTTGACATTGTCAACATGGCCTCACTCAGTCATCACTGTGCATATTAAGCTTTTTGTTTTACTAACTACAGTATACTCTCAAGTATATTCTGTATTCCAGGGGAGGTTGGCGGAGGTAGAAACCGGGGGACAGGCTCATTGTAATGCATGGAATGAAATGAGGAAGGGTATCAAACGTGTTTGATACCATTTCATGCATTACATGGAGCCCGTCCTCCGATTTCTACCTCCACCAGCCTCCCCTACCGTATTCTCTCTGTGTACTGTGTACATTATGAGCCAATCAAAGGGGCATTGCACTAGTGTGCTCTGACACACTGGATGGCAGTGCAACACAATGATGAGACAAATCAGTGTTGGATTCCACTGTAGCAGAACAACAAGAATCCAATTCTACTACCTTTTTTGCCGATATTTTTGTTGTAGACTAAATCCTTCAAACTCACTTTCCGTTTCAGCCATTTAAATTGTCCCCCTCGCTACACATAGCATCATAACATGGCCAAAATGCAAGAAATAGTTGGGTGCAGGGTTAGACTGTCTGTCCTCCGGAGGACAACGTGTAGGCCTGTCAGTTTTGATGAAACATGCAGACACTAGTTTCAATGAAATAGAGAGATTGAAAAGTATTGTGTTATATGAGGTTCTAAACCTATACCACAGTCAAAGAGTATACAGAACAGTACAGCACTTTCTAACCTCCGCTGCGTGTCTACAAACAGCCAGACTGGATGGCAGTGCCAATGAATGCAGACGTCTTGGCTTAGGAGACTGGGTGACATAATGAGCTCTAATTGCTTCTGGTGTGGAAAGGTTACTTAGAGTTTATGCTAAGACAAATCTGATGTGTTAGGATTCTCTCTCACATACGCACACAGGCACGCACAGTATTTCTACTGTACACATTGTGGACATCATTCATCATCTCCTGAGCCAAAGTAGTTACACTCTTAGAGCTGGCTATGGACACTGGTGAATAAATACATCATTAAAATGCTGTGTGGACACTGTGTGTGTGTGTGTGTGTGTGTGTGTGTGTGTGTGTGTGTGTGTGTGTGTGTGTGTGTGTGTGTGCGTGCGTGGGTGCGTGTGTGTGTGTGCATGCGTGTGTGTGTGTGCGTGGGTGCGTGTGTGTGTGCGTGCGTGCGTGCGTGGGTGTGTGTGGGTGCGTGTGTGTGCGTGTGCGTGCGTGGGTGTGTGTGTGTGCGTGTGAGGGACTAGCCAAATAAATAGGACAGTGTGTTACACAACTAACCCCTTCCTGACATTGCTGGCCGGGGTTGGAGTGGCTCCCTGGCTCGCAGGCGCTTTGACTCCTCTTCTTTATCTAGGTCACAGCTCCTCTGAAGAGAAGAGGCAGCCACAGTGGCAGCAGCGCTGCACGCACTTCACTCTCCTGTCTGCCTGAATCACACTGCACACGTTGACGAAACCCCAACATCAGCCAGGGAGGAAGGGGGGGAGCGAGAGAGAATTGGAGGAGAAAGAAAAAAGAAAAGAGAAGGGAGAAAATGTAGAAGATACAGACACAGAATATGGCTGGGAACTTATCTCATGAACTTAAGGTTTAACTTCGCCTAAGAGTTGTGCAAAGACATAACATAGTATTTGCCAATGGTGAACCAATGCTGCCAGAAAAAGGTGAAAGGAGAGCCAAGAGAGAGGGGGGGGGGGGTGGGGGGCGTGTTTCAGCCAGGGCTCTTTGTCCGGCATTTATTGGAAAACAGTGTGACTGAAGCTCAGTACTGAAATTAGTTATTGATCTATTCTATCCCCCAAGCTCAAGGTCTACACAACCCCACTCATTCTGTTGTGGTTTCTTCTTTCGCCCCCCCGGCACCCCCCCACCCCGACATGCACTTATTCTCCACTATCTTCCTCACCTCACCCATCCCCAGCCCTCCTACATGGGCTCTATTGCTCAAAGAGGTTGTAACAGGGACACGGACACTGCTGGTTGTAAGCAACAATGTTGTGTGGAAGCCCTAGTAGCCTGTTTTTATGTCTTGACATAAAGATGTTTACAAGCACACATCCACACATATCTCAACCTGTCAGCACTGCCACTGAACACCATCTAACAACCACAACTGTTTATACTGTATATTGGTTTTAGATATTGGTGTTGGTGATTGTGTATCTGTGGCCACAAACTGTGGCCATATTCCCTGTTGGTTGATAAACACTGCTGCAGATAACACACATACAGTATACAGTACCTCATACTGTCCTCACAGGTAACAGGTAGTCTGGGTAAACAATGTAAGGAAAATAACAAAATAAATCCCTCCACCACTCTGCCTTGTCTGCCTGGGAAACTGAATAGAAACACATTGTTCAAAAGAGAGTCAAGTAGTGCTCTATCATGACAATGTTCTCCCCTCCCTCTATCTTTACCTCAGGCTTTCTTTTGCTGTGGAATCAAAATACTTTCTTGACATCAGAAGCTGCAACGGGAGCTTGTTTAGAATCGTGGGACGTGTGTTGGACACTGTAAACCTGTGTTTGTAACTCAATCCTACAAGGCTGGTTCTGAATCATAACAGTTCCCCTTTTCTCAGTAAAACTGTGGTTATACATTGGTTTGTGCTCTTAATAGAATGGTGGTTAGAATAGACGTTATGTATTTGTGCTGTTGGCTGCAGAAGGTGTGAAAAACAGAAAAAATAAAAATGGGAAAGTACAATAACGGTCTCAACACAGTGTATGGCCATTTTGATTGATAGGTTAATAAAGACAGGTTATGCCTCTCAACTTTCAGTAGGACGTGGATATAATTGGTCACCACACATACAAGCAGTTGTTGTGTTTCAAGGGCGGTCGATGACACATCATACTGAGGCATTTCTCATGTCTTAGGTGACACTGGCACAATTATAAGACCAACATTACTAAAGGTCCTGCGTACACTCCCTCAATGTGTGTGTGTGTGTGTGTGTGTGTGTGTGTGTGTGTGTGTGTGTGTGTGTTTGAGTGAGTGAGTGAGTGAGTGAGTGAGTGAGTGAGTGAGTGAGTGAGTGAGTGAGTGAGTGCGTGTCTTTCACCAGACGATGTCTAGACGTCATGTAATTACAGACACCACTGAACACTCAGCTGCAGCCTGAAGCCATGAGGGAGTCAGAATGGCCTTGGAGAAAGATAGTGAGAGAGGATAACTGTGGAACGACACAGGACAGGGAGCATCGGGGATCAGTGGATGACTGTTCAGATAAGAGGCAACATATTTAGATTTGTTTTTTTACTAAATATGTTTTACACTTAAACTTGTGTGTGTGTGTGTGTGTGTGTGTGTGTGTGTGTGTGTGTGTGTGTGTATGTGTGTGTGTTTGTAAGAGCTGTATGCGTGCGCAGTGGGTTGAGTGCAGACAGACAGTGCTGAGCTCCCATAACCACAGATGTGGTGACCTCATCAGAGAAGAACGTAGGCCTACTCTGGCTCAGTGCTGCAGTTTATTCATCACTTCCACAAAGTAATTAATGTTCCAGCTTTAGAACTGTAGAAAGGTTCAAGTAAACTAATACATAGAATTCCAACAGATTTTAACCCATGTTGAAGTAACAGAAATGATGACTTAGAGATATACATATGCCTACAGTACTTGGTTTTGAGGGTCGTTCATAAGGCTTAAGACAGAAACCAATGTGACTCTTTGACTGGGGGTTGGCTGTTTCTGTGTGCACCAAGGGAGGCTGCTGGAGGTAGAAATCGGAGGATGGGCTCATTGTAATGCATGGAATCTAATGAGGAATGGTGTTAAACATGTGTGTTCATGTGTGTTTGATACCATTCCCGATTCCATTCCATGCGTTCCAATGAGCCCATCCTCCGATTTCTGCCTCCAGCAGCCTCCCCTGATGCGCACTGCAAATCCAGCAGTGGGAGACGGCCTTAGGCCGCACCAGTTTCACCCAGGTCACATGACCCAGCTCACTGGGGCTGAACCCTGTCTCCCCAGCTCTCTCTGATTCTGCACTGGGAGAGGTCTTAGTCAGAAGGAGGGCAACCATAGGACTGTTTCACATATTAGCTGCCCATTAGCTGTTCAGATTCAAGCACTGTGGGTTATGTCTGCTTTACCCTGCAATATACTGTAGGATTAGAACTTGTGCCTGCTACACATCTATCGTGATATAGACTCCATGACATTCAACCATCTTGTCTCCACTGAACGGTCTTAACATGAAACTGCTTCCCTATAGTAGGACCGTACAGTATGTGCAACTAAAACATTCTTCATTTCTTGAATGACATACATACCAAGATCTTGGTCTCTATAACCATGTTCGGAAAATTCCAGACAACTGGCGCCAGACAGAAAAAAAAAAGAAGGAATAGAATTTATAGAGACACACACAAAGTCAGACTGCATCATGAACACAATGTAACCATTGGCTATGATTAGTGATAGTGGTATAGTAACCATAGACATACATGCAATGGAACCATAGACATACAATGACATCACTGGGTGTAGCATGGATTTCCTGAATTAACAAATGAATTAGGCAAACTGGAAAAGCATCTTCGTTTTCTGTCTACTTTTAAAAAGTTGCTCTTCCTCTGTCTTCCCTCTCATGCAGTACTAGACCTTGCAAAACACAGAATACACTGAGACACAAGAAGAGAGCTACTCCTACAGTCCCGGCTTCCTCATCGACCTCTTTGTTGTGATCTGTGCATGCTTGTTCTAGTCACATGACTGCGTTTCTATGGCAACCAGGGTTTGAGTAATGATTTGCGTTATGACCTCTATTCCCTTGAGGAAAGAGGAGGGGGAGGTTAGACTCAGCCTGGAGAAGGAGAGAGATGAAAGCAAAGAGAGTGGAGAGAGAGAGAGAGAGAATGAGAGAAAGAGACAGAGAGAGCTGGGAGAAGCCACGGTAGAGTAGAGTGGCAAAGACAAGCATTGTTGGGGGAAAAGAGAATCCAGTAAGCTGTGTTCACTATTTAAATTGCGCATTGGGGAACTAACATAGAAGAAATGTGAGGAAATGATCTTTCTCTTACTGATTATGTCCTACTCTTACTTACCCCTGAATTGAAGGAAACATCTGAGTAGAATTCAAAGGTGCACTTGATATAAGCAAACCAACCACTAAATGGCGAGTTACAAGCTTCATCAAAACCCTTGCATGCCTTGCCAGTTGCACGCCTTACTGGCTCCAGCACCTCTGGTGGAAATGACCCTAATTGGGTCGAGCAGAGAGAGCCGGCTGGCATGCATGTTTAATAAGGGCCTGTCTACACCTCTCCTCTCCTCTCCTCTCCTCTCCTCTCCTCTCCTCTCCCTCACTCTACCCTGAGCTCTTTGAGGGAAGGCAGCGCACAGCCACATGTGCGAGTCTCAGCAGAAACACACTCTATTTTTCTCCTGTTTCTGGCTCTCCTGGCCACGTTGTCATGGTTACCGCGCTAGTTCACCAAGGCATGTGTCTCCTCTTCTCTCTCTCACCGCACTGAGCATCAGTTGAGTTGAATCATTTGTGTCTCGGCTCTATTCCTACTGGTATACGTGCCATACGCGTGTAGATGTTAATGGGGAGAAATGGTTTTCGTGTGACAGATTACACAGCTCGTTCTAATAGGTTAAAAATGTGTTAGAATTGGAGGACAGTTGAGTTAGACAGTGGCTTTGGCCAAATCATATCATCCCTCGGATCCTTGGGTGACTTCATCGACCTTGCCAGAACATCCTCCACCATGGCTATATTTCACTGTATAGAGGAGCGTGGCTTCATTCTGCAGGGTCCTGAGCTGAGAGGCCATAACAGAGAGCTACAGCTCCTTTTAATCAGACCCACTATGCCCAGGCCAGCATCCACCCCAGGGGAGAGACAGTACCAAACAACCTCCATCCAAAGCAATTACCCCCAGCTCCGGCAAGCACGCCGCCCCCCTAACCTAACACTCTTTTATATGGGGTGGGATGGTGTGTGGATGACAGATGGATGGTGTGTGCTTGCATTTGTGTGTTGTGAAAAGTATGATTTACTTTTCACTTACACTCAGGAGGGAGAACATTATTACATCCTTACTGGAGCTGTGTATGTGTGTGTGTGTGTGTGTGTGTGTGTGTGTGTGTGTGTGTGTGTGTGTGTGTGTGTACAGTATGTGTGTGTGTGTGTGTGTGTGTGTGTGTACAGTATGTGTGTTTGTGTGTGTGTGTGTGTGTGTGTGTGTGTGTGTGTGTTTGTCTTCAATCTAAAATGTAAAAAGCTTCATTGAGTTGTTAGTGTTTTGTTCAGTGTCTGAGCAGCAACAGAGGGAGATTCCAGCCATGACAGAAGGTGGGACAGTGATAGGCAGGCACCATGGGGGTTGTCGGATGGAGGTGGTGGCTGCAAGGAGGTGCTGGTGACTGAATATGGATGAGAGACCTGGTTCTCCGGAGATGGCTGTAGTGGTGAGATAGATGCTCTGGAGGCAGGTGGAAGCCCAGAGACCCCCATAAGCTCTGCTGACAGGAGCCGGCCATCACTTTAATTAACGCTTTCCCTCACACAATGCCAAACAGGAGAGAGAGGGTGAGATGGGGGGTGGTGTCTGTTTCACAGACAAGCCTCAACACACGAGACACAGTATGGTTTATTCATGAGGTGTGTGTGTGTGTGTGTGTGTGTGTGTGTGTGTGTGTGTGTGTGTGTGTATGAGTGAGTGTGTGTGTGTGTGTGTGTGTGAGAGAGAGAGTGTGTGTGTGTGTGTGTGTGTGTGTGTGTGTGTGTGTGTGTGTGTGTGTGTAAAATAGATATGTGTTTATCTACACAATGTTTTGGATGTTATTTTTCTGATTTCACCACTGTTACTGCTCTGCACATCACTCTGCAGACAACTTTCATTTCCTTGTCGCTGTTTCTCCTCTCTTCCACGTCTCTCCTGTCTCTGAACTGCTGCCAACCCGTGGAAATGTTGTCTTGGCAATGCTTGTCAATCAGATATGAGAAAATAACACATAATTTCATGAAAAACATATACTTTTCCTAGTATGTCAAGACAGTCTAGTGCTAGTGTTACTCTGCTGGGATGGTAAACACACTCCTAAAGTTGAAATACCCCCACCAGCGGCATCAGATTGTGAGCTTTTCACTGGTTGTAGCTTCTTAACTTTGGGTATTTCGGTGATGGTCACATGTGGCAATACAGAGGACACAATATACTTGTGTGAGCTTACAGTGTGTGGAAGCAATACTGTTTGCATCAGCATGACCACTGTTACACTATCCCATGAAGACTTGATGTTGTCATACAGTATGTTTCAATGTTTCATTGGCCTGTCTATTCTAATATCAGGCCTATAACATTTTGATTCTACTTTTGATTTTGCTTTAACGTTGATCCAACCATTTTTGTTTGGTTTGATCTAACACATCATGCCAAGTAGGGAGGAAGCTCTCACCAAATTAAATTGGGACCTAAAGTGGTACACCATGAAAAAAACAATCCTGACACAAAAGCCTTAATGTTGAGTAAGCACACTCATTTCTGAGAAATGATCTGGGTAAAACGCCTGTATCTAGTGCTACCAGGACATTATTGATCCCGGCCCTTCTGAGCCCTACTTGGTGAAGCAGTAGACTGATGAGATGGGTGAAGGGAAGCTCTCTGCTGGGTGACCTGACCTTGTCTCATCAGGTTTACCACCAGACAGTGATGTTCATCCCTTAGTGATCCACTGGATCAATAACTTGGGCTTTTACCCACACCAATCACTGAGAAGGCCACAGCCATGACAGCAGCTTCGGAGGCAAACAGACACATTGATAAGAGACAACATGGACGGCTCCATGCTCTGACTTGGTTTATTACATTAGTCTATCAGCATTTCTCTGACTGTGCTCACTGCTCAGATCACAAACTGTCAGTCAGTCAGGCACACACATGCGATCAAGGCTCTGGCTCTCTTGAATTTAGACAGCTTGTGATAATTAGAGAGCGGAGGACTGATATATGACAGCATAATATATGTTTCATATGGATGTATGGAAGCAGTATGTTTTGACTCACTTGACATCTTTGAGAGGAAATCTGCATTTTACTGACATGAATGGGGTTGATAAACCACATCACTGTCAAAGGCGAATCTCAAGTCTTCAACTTGAAGGGCAAGCCACTACACATGGCATTGAAAGACATCTGGACAATCTGGACCCAATCTAGACAGAATGGTTGAAGCAGTCAAGACATCTCCTTGACATGTCTCCTCTCCCATTCATAATGGAGCTCTACTCGACTGTAACCCCCCTTCCCTTACGATTCGCCAACACAATGCCAATTTGTTGAGTCATTAACTCACCCTTCCATTGAGCATTGATATTCATATAATGTCAATATACTGCACAGTGAAGTCCTATTCATTGAATACACAATTCATACTGTATGTTCTAATCACTGAAGGCAATGCATTGTATTCTGATTTATCACGATAGGTCAAATTCCAAAATATATCTAAAATGTCCTACTCCAAGACATGAACCTTTTCATGAAGTCAGGTATACTCACTCAGAGGTGGGAAAGAGAGCGAGTATGTGAGGTTACTATAAACGATGGCCTCCTCTTTTCATTAATAACCACCATGACTTCCACAGTGGCATGCCCACACTCTGCACTGCGGCCCCTGCACTGCGGAGACTCTGCCAGTCACGCTCACATTAGGCTGGCAGGGCCTGATGCCTCATAAATATAAACACTTTCCACACCGCCTGACTGCAGGACGCCACACAATCAAGCCATGGAGCACAGGCCATTTGCATACATATTAAAGTGACGCTTCAGAAAAAAAAAGACTGGGAGATGAGGAGAGAGAAAAGGGGAGAGGGAGATAGAGCGTAAGAGAGAGGGTATATGCAAACAAGCCTTTCATTAAATATGCAGGAGCTAACATCGCTCAGGCATAAATCTGCATCCTTGCCCAGGCTAGCAGGCTCCACTTGACAGTGAGGCGTCTGACTGTCATGGCTGAGATGCACATGGCCAAGGGGACACCCTACAGGGCACTGTGATATTGATAAGTCTGACCAGGTAAAACACGACAGATATAGCACCACAGAGCAGAGCAACAACAGTGATAGCTGTTATGTTTGACTGGGTGAAGCCACTGATTTGAGGTGGAAGTGAGAGAGTAAGGTATAAGTGGCATTCTTGAGCACTGCAGTGAGGGGAATTGGAGAACAAAGAATCTTGATTATGGAAACAGAACCTCAATTCAATGTAGTGTGCATTGCGTTGGGTTGGGTTGTGTTGCACACGGTGTAATGGAACAGTATGCTTCTAAAACATTATGTACTGTTCTCAGAATTGGGAGTACTGCCATGAATTGTGGGTTTCCCCTCCATCTGAATTAGTGAGGAGTACGTTGAGACACTCTTGAACTTTCCTTCCTGTTTTCCCTGCCTGAGCATGTCGCCAGGAACCAGAACATTCTGCGCAGGTGATCCTCCTGTATGTGCAGGAAATGGAAACTGTGTGTGGCGAAAAAAAAGGGGAAAAAAGGAACTAGAAACAGGATATCTTGGGAATAACATAAAGGGCAAAAAGAGTGTCACATGATCTCAAACACAGGGTTGATTTATATGGCTTCAGAAAAGTTCATTTCATGTGGTTTGGAGTAGAGAATGTTTTCCTTCTTTTGCTCTCAGTGTGCACATACTGTAGACAACACATGGAAACATTTTGTGTCAGCCTTAGGTCTGTGGAAAGAGGCTTCATTTCCAGACTTTTTACTCAATTCTCCCTTTTTTTCATAGCACTTGTGTTAAATTTCCCATATGTTTTATATGTCAATGGATTGAATTACATACATCTGTTTCCCACATGTAACAGCAAATGCCTTTCACTAGCAAATCTTATTTTAGTATCATGTCACCAATGTGTGGTAATTAACACCAATATTTGAGTTAAAATCACTAACTTACAGTACATTAGTGTGATAGGCAAATGATAAGAGCTTCTCTTTAGGAGAGCTTTAAAGCTTTTTGTAATGCGTGCGTGCGTGCGTGCGTGCGTATGTGCGTGCGTGCGTGCGTGCGTGAATGTGTGCTTGCCTGGTGCGTGCATACATGCGTGCGTGCATGAATGCGTGCGTGCATGCATGCGTGCGTGCATGCGTGTGTGTGTGTGTGTGTATGGAATTGAGAGGGAGGATGTCTACACATCTTGTTTACAACCTATTCAATTTGCAATAAATATACTTACATTGTCTTGAGACAGTTGCATGTAGAGTCTCTCCTGTTGTCTGTCATAAATATGCTTGCTGGAGTGATTAAATATTAATATAACATCATTTCTCTGCCTCCCTCCAACTCATCTCCCTCTTTCCCTCTCTCCCTCTCTCCCTCTCTCCCTCTCCCTCTATTCTGCACTTCCCCTCCCCCTCTGCCTCTCCATCCTGGTTGTTCCACCCTCACGGTAACCTTGTGTATGCATATTGCATATGTAAATCCAACACCCTTGCTTGGTGGAGGTGGTTGTATTCATCTTCCCCTAGCCCACAGTCTTTTAATCTAAGTTGTCCCTCTTACCAGATTCAGAACAATCAATCTACAGAGGAGTGGTTGGAAATAGACTGCTTGCAACCTTTCAACATTTTCATTTTGTTGATTTCAAAGTTGTTGATTGAGATGAGGATAATGCACACTGTATCAGTACTCTGCTGCTGTTTATTCTGCCATTCTGTTAGAGATGCTAATGTTTCTAGAAGGCTGTAGGTGATTTACAGTAACTACAGAGATCTGCCCTTTTTTTTCTGTGAAAGTGTTCTAAAATGTTCAAATGTGAATGACAGTAGCACAGAGCTGTACAGTAGGTCTATCTAGCTGCAGTTTGAGAATTGGTCGACTCTCGAGACAAAAGAAACCAACAGAATGGATTGTAGTATCAGATGAACCACTTGGCTGGTTTCTAGAGATTGGATGCAAATGATCTAAATTCAGTTTACCTTCTTTGCCTTTTACTGTATGTCTTTCCCTATTCCCTGAAAGACCATTTCACTCTCTCTGCCTTCTCAACCCCGTTATTTTCCATTGAGGTGAATTAGGCTACTACCTCATGTCTACTTCTTTCCATTGTTCCTCCTTGCCCATCTAACAGTGTTTGAACATGTCCTTGTGCTCATGGAGGCTCCTCTCTCACATGTAACATGTCATAATATGTACATACTTATATGAGAGTGTCAAGTAAAAATGTTTAAAGATAATCTGGTGAATGACAGTATTGTATGTTATTCAACTGAGAATCAGACAGAGATGAGGCACTACAGGGCAATAGCTGCATGCAGCAAACAGTATGTGGACTGCCATCATTGCTATTGATACCTCTGTGTCAGTGAGATTGACATGGTGTTAATATGCCCCTCTTCGACATTGATGTTAACTGTGTGTGGAGCTGTCATATGTGCCCTGGTTTGACATTTGACATTTGAAAGGCCAGAATGTCAAGAAAAAAAAGGGGAAATAAATGTTTCTCTCACTGTCTCCTGTTGATAAGAATGGCTGTGTATGAGATCACTGTTAAGAGGGCACTGCTAAAGCATTCCGGGAGGTATACTCTTTAATTACAGTATTGGTTCATACCTATCCGTTATCACATTTTAACAATAATAAACACTGACTTGAATATAATTGAAGTATGTGCACTGACTCTGCTTTCATCCCATACCTCCCTGTGCTTGCCTTGGGGGTGGGGGAAGTCCTTGTATCAAACTTCAAAGACAGCCAGAATGAGTCACACTCATTTGGGTTTCTCATTCTAACCAGATCCAAAACATACACCCAACACTGCTACGCTGACAGACATACAGTCACACATGCTGCCATAGTTACAGTACTAGGCTGAGTAACTATATGTGTGTATTATTAAGGCATAATAACCATAACAGTGGTTGTTCTCTCAGTTAACCTATTTGGCAGGACATAAAAGCCATATGCAGGTGTACTGTATGATGTCAGACATCTGTGTGTATTACAGTACCAGCAGATGTGTAGCATGGATGCCAAATTAGTCTTACAACAAGGACTTTTACCTAACGATAAGATCTTAACACTTTGACAGAAGTTTCCATGAATCAGTGGGCCTGTATGACATCACCTCCAGGTGCAAATGATGCATTGATGATGATGATGCTGCTGTTAATGATGATGATGATGATGATGATACATGTAGCCCTGTGTGTGTGTGTGTGTGTGTGTGTGTGTGTGTGTGTGTGTGTGTGCCTGCACGCGTGCGTGCGTGTGCGTGCGTGTGTCTGCGCTTTATCTATCCAAACGAAATCGAGAGCAATGTTGTTCTCTCTTATCATTGGGAAGAAGGGGCATTAATGCGTAATTGCGCATCCTGAACAGAACGCGGCTATTCATTCGGGTACTTCAATATTTGAATAGCAGAGAAGAACCGCCTCTTACTCATTGGCCAGTGACTAGTACTAGGCGTGGAAAGCAAGTCAATATGTGTTAACACCGGCGTTTCGTTGGTGGAAACAAAGATCGGGGAGGATCCTTTACGAAACATCTTGCCTCTTTCTCAGCACGGATGGGCATGAATGCATGCCCACATCGAGAAAGCATGGAAAGCCATGTTCAGATTTCCTCCTCAAATTGAATTCAATTCTCTATAAACTACACTGTTGTTTCAAATTTAAAAAGGCATTTATTTTCGCCAGAGAAAGTGAAAAACAAGAATTCGTTTTGATGATGGAGTGTGCATTTGACGCACAGAATCTGATATCTATTTCTTTGAGGAAAATCCATAACTCCAGGACGCAGAGAGGGGGCATCAAGCTCTACAATAACTTGCTGGTCACGTACGTATTGAGAAATGCCAGGCAGTTTTACATGAGCGAAGAGTTCACGGAGCTGTACAAGATGAAGCAATGTGGGGAAATAAGGACCGTCTCTGGTGAAAAGCAGGATCCCCTGGAATGGAACGGGAACTGTGAGGATCTGGCTGATGAGTTTTGCTGCAACTACAGTGAGGGCGAGTCGGACACTTACCACTGCGCAGCGCCACTGGTTGCTATCAACCCAGCAGGAGTGCCTGTAGCGCACACCCAAGACGCACCTGCCTGTTCCATGGCTGCAATGCATCACAGTGGTGACTCTTACTATAAGGATTCGGAAGTCTACTGGAGCTGTTGTGCAGAACCTGACACATCCACCTGCGACTTTCCATCTTCAAATACACTTCACAACCAAAAGACTGTACTAGACTTGGACACACATATGGTGACTACTGTCGAGAATGGATACCTCCACCAAGACTGTTGCGCGTCATTAAGACAATATGGTCAGTGCGCGCCGAGTTTGACTAAAAAACGAAAGGTTGATTCCAGTTATTATGTTTCTGATTCCGATTATCTGTCTGACTGTATTCCCTCGCCATGCAAAAGGATAAGGTCTGATGACGTTTCTTGCTTCAATTCAGATCGCATGGACACAAACATCTCCAACCTCATCTCAGTGCTCGGCTCAGGGTTCACCGAGCTGCTGAATTGGCAGACAGACTTGGGGCAAATATTCAATGGACAAACAAACTGTTGCAAAGCATTGGCGGGCAGCGGTTCTTGGACTCGAGCAATTGAGGCATTTTGATACTGTATTATATTAGGCATTTTCATGAATGAAACATTGGTCTTCTAGAATAAAACATGTTTGTCACATTATAATAGGCTATTCCTTTCTTTTCATTTTGAAGGCTGTTGAAAACTTGTATTAAGCTATGGGAAAATCTAGATGATCTCAACCCTTTCTTTTCTAGAGGGTACATGTATTATTAATGGTACTTAAAGGACGTCTAAATATTGTGTGTATTCAAGGTGTAGACTGCACAATCATCACCAGTGTTTTTAAAGCGATTTTACAAAATTGAGAGTGCTCTGAGACTGAGCGCGCACAGTGTGTGTGGCTTAATGAACATCTTGCAAGTAACTTCAAAAGTTTACATATATGATTGATCTAATGTTTGGATTGTCTACTGAGAAATGTATCAACTCTTTTAATGCATTGGATCATTTTGGCATCACATTGATTTGTGTGATGTAGAACGAGCTCCACCATGCGGTTGTAGAAAACAACCACACCAATTCTACACAATCCATCAGAAGCAAGATGATAGTGCACAAATTATAGGCTATATCTAATTAAAGTAAACAGATCTAATAGCAACAAATACAATATAATCAATAATAAAGACAGAATCAATAATACAAATAAATATATGTCAAAACACATCATCTTGCTTTACATTAGGACTCCACCACAGGTCCACCACACAGAGGTAGGCTACATGTTTTTATTTTTTGGGTGAGAAGTAGCCTGAATAAAGCAAGGAGAATTGATTGACCACCTGACCTATTTTCTCCATTGTCTCCACCATCATAAATTATTATTATAGGATATTGTCAACAGCTTCCCAGTATGATCTACACAGATCCACATTAAAATAATATTTTGTGTGGTAATCGGGTGATTAATATTGAGATGATTTTTTTTTTAACAGTTTCATATAGGCCAGCTATATGACCTTTTATCGCTGAGGAATGGAATACTTGGGTCCCTACCTCGTCCATGTCGCTCTTCATTCCGATTATAGCCAGAGGGGGCGGAGATGTCTGAGATTTCTAAAGTAAAAACAAACTTCATGTGTTCGTCCTTGAGACATGAAATGACAGCTCGAGGTGTTTCTTTACACTGACTACACGCATTTAGCCTCGCGGGGACCTTACATATGAAATTATGCTGGGTCTTCTTGTGAGAACAGTGGTAAGTAGACCTATTATGTTTTTATATGTTGTGCGCTCCTAACTGAGAGCACTGCGTTCATTATTATTGTGTGGGGGGTGGGGCGTTGTTGTTAGTACTTACAAATGGTGCTGCAACGACGCATGTTTCCATTAAACATGTTACATGTTTACATGTACATTCGATAGATAGATAGGTACTTTATTGGTCCCAGAAGGGACATTAAGGCGTTACAACAGCTCACATCACAAACAATAACAACACAATAAAATGACGATAGAATAATAAAATCTGAAACCTTATATACAGTAAGAACAGTCCGGTATGATTTAAACCCCCAGCCTGACTCTGATCTCTCCGATCGAGCCAGCCGGAGGAGGAGTTGTACAGTCTTATTGCAGCAGGCGGAAAAGATAACGCTCCTATAGCGCTCCGTAGTGCAACAACATGTTACATGCGTGTTACATTTAGGACTACATTAGTCTGTACTAACTACAATTGATGGGAAATCTAAATTGTCACTCTCACGGTTGACATATTTATTTGGCAACACTTCTCTGAGGGATTTAACTACCACACAGTTATTTGAATACAGCTTGTTTGTTAGATGTGTGGTTGCACTCTCATTCCAAGGGTTCACGCATTGTATTGTCACACTGTCTATTTATATTACAACCTTCAGAGAGCTAAATGCCAAAGCACAGTCCAAACAAACAAGCCGGCCCAACAACAGACTTGTTTTGGTTTCAAGTTACTGCACAGACGCACAGTAACAGTAGGCCTTACACATTGCTCTAATACTATGCATAGGGTTTTGTGCAACAGAATTAAACGGATCACATTTTCCACATTAATAATTTATAAACCTAATAGACTCAGTGTTATTATGTTTTGGTTTCTATTACAATGTCCTCCTATCTATCATGAGGTGTTGACAGTTGCACTTGTCAGGTAGCCTGTAAATCAGGTATGTAGTTGCTGATTTATATTCCAGAAGGATTATCCACTTTAAATACGAATGTTCCATCATTTATAGTATTGTCTCTAAATATGAATGTTCTAGATGCATAAAAAGTATAGAATCGTTTGATTTCATAGTATTGTCAGTAATATTTCTTCATCAAAACAGCAAACATACTCTACTGTATACTGTATCCTCCAGCTCAGGCCAGGCTTGGGGAAGCCCTCTCGACTGGCCAAGCCGGTGTCAGTGACTAAGATCACAGAGAGGTCACTGGTGCACCTGAAGCAGGAGGACTTGCCCAAGCTGCCTGTGCCACCTTTGAAGCAGACAATGGAGCGCTTCATGGCCATGCTGGAGCCCATCATCAGTGAGGAGGAGCTGGAACACACACGCCAGCTGGTGGAAGAGTTCCTCAGGCCTGGAGGGGTGGGAGACAGGCTGCAGAACGGCCTGGAGCGCAGGGCCCGCAAGACAGACAATTGGGTACATAGTGGGTCACAACTGGTCACATACAGCTTTGTACATAGGAAGAGCACGGCCCATAGAGAGTGAATTAAGGAGGTATTAAGACCCCCTAGTCCAGATAGGATATAGTAGCTGGCTGCATAAAAGCTAGGGGTTACAATACTTGTGTTATATTATTTTAGGCTTTGTTAGGTTTGTTTTTCCACATTTAGAATTACAGTATATCTGTAGGTTTGAATGAAAGATCAATGTCCCTGGCAAAGACTACCGATGAGCTCAGTGGAAATGATGTGATACCTAATTTGGTCTAAAGTATCTTCATGGCTGTTGGATGTTTGTGTGTAGCTCTCAGAATGGTGGATGCAGTCAGCCTATCTGGATTCCCGTATGCCTGTGGTGGTCTATTCCAGCCCTGGGGTTGTCCTTCCCCGTATGCACTTCCAAGATCGCCAAGGACAGATGAGGTGAGCGATGAAGAATATAATATGTTAGTGTGAGACTACAGTAGGCTTAGAGACTAAAACCAGCCATTGTTATGAGATTTATTTTTATGGAGCCCCGCCCATCACCAATGAAAAGTCTTTGGTCTGTCATACAGTCAAACATATCAGTCAAAAGCAAGTTAGTGGAAAAGGGATTGACTTAGTGTTGTGGTACACCGCAAGCTCATGTGAACTTGAGAATGACATAGCTTGAGTTTCAGACCGACCTTTACACAGACTTCCCTCTTCATAGTGGCTATTTTAAGCACATTGGCTGCTTATAGCATTGCTCAGCTTTTTTTGACCACTGTGACCCATGCGTTACGCTGGTGTCAAAGAGAAATGCATGATACTTAAACAGACTCCAGTGCTCATATCAAAGCTTTGCTTTGCTTTGTTGAGTGTGGAGAAAGATCCCAAAACAATTAACTTGTCTATTATAATATATAATAACATAATTATTCAGTAACAAACGAAAACATGATACCTTGATGTTGTTCGGCAGTAAGGTCTTTTAAGTGTCATGATTTATTTTAAGTTGGATGAATAAAAGCTATACAAGGAATCATTAGTAATATAACAATATATTTTGCCCAGGTTTGCTGCAAAATTGATTGCAGGGGTTATGGACTTCAAACAGATGATTGACAGGTGAGCATGGTTGATGGAGGAAATGATTGATATGATTAATATATTCAAACTTAATCTCTTTGTAAGGACAAACTATTTATAAATAACCATTATTTTAATGTATGGTCTTTATAGATTTCAAGCATTATGTTTGCTATCCCAATACTGTGTCACAGTGAGACCTTGCCTATCGAGTATTTGGGGGGGAAGCCTCTGTGCATGGACCAGTACTTCCAAGTCCTGTCCTCCTGTCGCATCCCTGGACCAAAGAAAGATACTGTAGTTAACCATGCCATCGGGAAAACGGCCCCCACTCACATCACTGTGGTACACAACTTCCAGGTACACTAGAGGGCGCTATTGTTTTGCTTCTCCTTGATACATCTCAATATTACCACAGCACATTGAGAAAAGACATCCCCTTATTAGACTATAACCTACAGCATAGGGGAGGCTGGTGGAGGTAGAAATCGGAGGACGGGTTCATTGTAATGCATGGAATGGAATGAGGAAATTTGATACCATTCCTCATTCCGTTCCATGCATTACAATGAGCCGGTCCTCCGATGTCTACCTCCACCAGCCTCCGCTGCTACAGCACTCTGACCTCATACTGTATTATGATGAGTCTTTTCCCTCTCTTGTCAGTTCTTTGTCCTGGATGTGTATAACAGTGATGACTCCCCACTGACAGTGGACCAGATCTACATGCAGCTAGAGAAGATCTGGAACTCATCCCTGCAGACCAACAAGGAGCCCATCGGCATCCTGACCTCCCAGCACCGCAACACCTGGGGAAAGGCCTACAACAACCTCATCAAGGGTGAGGCCAGTGATGGAGGGGGAAAACCAGAACGACAGGGTCAGCTGGGGTTTGGGGAGCATTCAGTATGAGACCACAAAACCCCCCAAAAAGCATGTCTTTAGCCATAACCTTGACTCTTGCCGCAACTTAAGTGGAACAGGACCTACTATTAAGGAAAAACAGCTTTTAAGTGGTAAGGAGAGTCACTATGATATCACTATGATCTCATGGGTTGCTCATTCCATTGTTCTCTTCCACCAGACAAAACAAATAAGGAGTCTGTGCGTGCCATCCAGAAGAGTATCTTCACAGTTTGTCTAGATGCCCCAATGCCACGTGTGTCTGATGAGCTGTTTCAGAGTCGGGTGGCTGCCCAGATGCTCCATGGCGGAGGGACTCGCTGGAACAGTGGGAACCGCTGGTTTGATAAAACATTGCAGGTGAGCTCTGCAACTATAAAATCTTGAGTCTTGCATTCTACCAGAGATTTTGATAGTGGTCTTTTATGATGGTGATCATATTCACAAATGACTCTTCTGTGTTTTACCATCCTCAGTTCATTATTGGTGAAGATGGGTCATGTGGTCTGGTGTATGAGCATGCCCCTGCTGAAGGCCCGCCCATTGTGTTTCTGGTGGACCATGTGGTTCAGTACATGTAAGGCACTACTGGATTGATTTCATTACCTATTGATTGGGTGGGTACCGGTTGCTATGACTATTTTCCAACAGTTTTTTGTTTATTATGCCCAAGTAGGAGCACACTTGTTGAAATGGGAACCATTAAAGAACCTTCAATTTTGTCATGTTCAGATAGTACCTCTTCAATTTGAAAGTGTTTACTCCAGTTTGGAGCCTTCGGAATGGGACCCTTTATGTTTTTTATTTTTTTTTAACAGGAGGAAGACTGAGATGGTACGCTCTCCCATGATCCCTCTGGCCATGCCTCTGAAACTGCGCTTCAATATCACACCTGAGGTCAAGAAGGACATTGAGAAGGCCAAGCAGAATATGAACATGTAGGCAACGTGCATGTCTCTCTCCCTCAGAATCAGTTCAACTGTAGTTTTGAAGTATGTCTCACTCTTTGGCTCTCTCTTTCATACACCAGAATGGTGCACGACTTGGACGTGAGAGTGCTTAATTTCGCTCACTTTGGGAAAAATGTTCCAAAGCAATACAAGCTGAGTCCAGATGCATTTATACAAATGGCCCTCCAGCTTGCCTACTTCAGGTTTGTGTTTGAACTTTCTATTTGACTTACTGCACTTGAGATACATTACCATCAACTAACAGTTTTGTTTTGAATTTCAGGATGTATCATGTCTGCTGTACAACCCATGAGAGTGCTTCTTTGAGAATGTTCAAATTTGGTCGAACAGACACTATCCGCTCCACCACCAGTGAGTCGTTCAGATTTGTCCAGGCGATGGAAGACCCAGCTAAACCGGTCAGTCAAGCCTTGAAGTCTGGATGTTTACAGTTAATATACAGTAGCACAGGACAGTACATTAATGTGTATGCATTTATCCCATATGCTGACAGAACACAGAGAAGGTGGCTCTGTTGGAGATGGCTTGTGAAACCCACAGAGAGAACACCTACAGGGTGAGGGTCGGAGTTCATTATCAGTACACTATCTTGATGCAAACCTGAACTTAATGTTGTATTTGTCTCCACCTACTACAATGCTCATTTTCCTCTCATGTCTATGTAAACTGTTTCTCTGCAGGCGATTCATGGCCAAGCCATAGACAGACACCTCCTTGGGCTGAAACTGCAGGGAATTATTGATCTGACATCAATGCCAGAGATATTCATGGATACAGCATATGCTGTGGCTTTGCATTACAATCTCTCCACAAGCCAGGTATGCAGGGTTTTTATGTAATGAGTCAAATTATCCAAGTCCAATACAATACAATACAATGAGTGAATTTCCCCAGTATTTGCCAGTTTTTGCAGATTCTGACAACATATTCAAGATCATTCATAGCACTACAATGAAGGTTCTTTGAACCACATATATGATATTATTGGACAACGTTGATGAAGGCCATGCTAACTAATACCTAACATTAAGGTAATGCTTAACCGTGCCTCTGCTCTAGGCTGGTGCCAAGACAGACTGTGTCATGTGCTTCGGTCCGATGGTGCCAGATGGATACGGGGTGTGTTACAACCCCATGGCAGAGCACATCAACATCGCCATTACAGCCTTCAACAGCTGTGAAGAGACGAACGCTACCAAGTTTTCCCGTGCTGTAGAGGCTGCACTGTTGGACATTAGAGCTTTGTTGGAGGAGACAGCTAAGGCCAACCAGTGAGGAGCCAGAGGAGGGAGACATTGTGTTCTCCATGGTTCTGTGTGGGACTGAACATGTGCTGGAGGTAGTGGTGGAAACCCACCCTGGTACACTATATGCAGTGTTTCAACATGGAGAAGCACATTGCACTGAAGAGGGCCTTGGGAAACGTCTGGGCCTTAGGTGAGACTTGCAGCCATGAGTAAAGGGTCATTGGGTGGTCCTGTAAGACCGTACTGTAACTCTGCCTTCACTGTGAAAAGCAAGTAAGATCTGATGATATTGGTACACATTTCACTTATTAAATGTTGATATGGGTTGTCAAATTTCCATAAAAGGTGCCTTATATCTATCAACCTTATATCAAATATAGACCCACTCAAAATCACAATAGGGATGTTGTAATGTTGTTGTTGCTGTTGATGTAACCTTTGTTTGGTCCATGGGCAACTGCTGTAGAAAGTTGTATGCCCCTTTTACAATTTTAAGAATTTATTTTAAAGTTGTCGTATACTTTATAGTATGTTAGTGCTGTCTTAAAATGTATGTTTAAGTTGTGGGGATTTGATGACTGTTTATTCAGTTTATTCAATGTTTACCTGCACCATGGATACTGCATGTTTGAAAGGAATTGGTGCAAACAAATACTGTATATGTTTAGAACATACGTATACAGTATCAAATGTGGCGAGTTATAACCACTGGATGAAGGATCCAGGCCTGCTGTCTTTTTTCTGTGGATGATTCACAAGTTGGAAAACAGAAAGACTGATAGAATTTCTAATTTTCTACACAACCGACAAGAAAACACAAAATACAGGCTGTTGTCACATACTTTTAAACATTGAATATTTATTTTTGTGTTACGAAACTTGACAATAATAATTAAACAGTGGAAAACCATGTACGCAAACCTTTCTCTAGTAACTGCCTGAATTCATGTGTTGTTAAATACTGTATGATAATAGAAAGAAGAGATACTCATTAAGGCTTTATAAAGGTATATTCAGCTTTGAAGCTCCCCTTGGTATGCAGGTACTCGCCATGGAATTCTAGCTCTGCCATGTTCCCTGATGATCGCCAGAGGAAAAGCTGTTGGCCCTTGAACACATTGGTCTTCAAGACATCTGCATCCCGGATCTAATGTAGATGGTGTGATAGACATAAGAGTAAATCGTTTTCACAGGTATTCTGGACCCATACAATATCTTGGAAGAAATTGTTAGGGACTACAGTGTAACATGCATGCCAGAGAGCCTCCCTCTCCCCTCACCATGATGTAGGTGGTGCTGTTGATCACAGGTCCTATGTTTAGTGCCTGGATCCTGATCTTAACTGACGGCGGGGCGTTGATGAGGACTCGACATGTGTGACTGCCCGAGACTGACGTCATCATTGGATTCTCAAAAACCCCACTGGGAGCAAACAGTTGGACATCACAGTCTAGGGGACCAACAGATAAGAAGTATATCTTATGGTGTTGTAGACAATAACCAAGATGCAAATAGATGTTATTCAAATGTATAAGTTACAAAGAAACTAGTTAAAACCCCACAGTCTCTCTGAGTCGCCTCAGCACCTCAGTTCTTACCCTGGTGGTGACTCTTCTTGCTGTTCTTCTGACTGTTGTAAGTGAGCAGGACCCCATTCCCAGGTGTTTGGACATTCTGCCGCACCAGGAGGACGTTGGTCCGGGAAGTCAGTTCAGTGCCCTCCACCTGATCACATTTCCTGACCAATACAAGCCTGTCATAGAACGCCACATACTCCCCTACACACACACACACACACACACACACACACACACACACACACACACACACACACACACACACACACACACACACACACACACACACACACACACAGGGTTATTATGGTGTATGGGATAATGTACAGTAAGTAGTCATTTGATAGTGATATACTGTAGATAGATTGTGGTGAATTACTCACTTTTCTTACAGCTTAAGGTGCTGGATTCCACTTTAATGTGAATGACCTCATCTAGAGGTCGACCTATGGACAGGATGCAGCGACCAGTCACTTGTCTCAGGTCCAATGTGCCTGACTCCTCCAGCAGAAGCTGTCCACACACATCTGGAGAAAGGAACACACAGAATAATATCATTGCATCCAGCAGGTAGATTCCTTTCTATGCTTGACCTTCTCAACCCTTTTTTCATGAAAGATAAAGAAATGTTCTGCCACCTAACTGGTTTTAGGGGTTGAGGTGGTCATGGTTGTGGTGGTTGTCTGTGGGATGGTCAGCTCTGTTGGAATGGGGGTCAATGAGGCTTTGGGGTGCTGTGGTGTCTCTGTCTGGCTGAGAGTTGGAGACAACAGTGGCTTCTCTGCAGTGGGGGTGATCTCCATCCCATGGGGGCTGGCTGATGAGTCTTTGGCTGTGTGGCTCCAGCTCCGTGTGTGGGTGTGGGGAGTGGGGTGCTGTGGGGCCCTGCACTCGCCCATAAGGCAGCCCTGGATGGTGATGGGCTTGGGCATGTGCATGCAGAGCTGGGGGCTGATTGGCTCAGGCTTAGAGGGTCCCTTGCAGGACACAGCTCTGGACTGGATCCCATACCCACAGGGCACTGAACACTGGGGGAAACACAGCCGGTTAGTCAACAGTACATCTGCTTCATATAAATACAGCTCTTGTCATAAGTGTATATCCTATTACAACACAGTCAACTCCCAGGTGGTGAAGGTGGAATGTGCTGCTCATGATGCTAAGTGATGTGCACTGTTCACTGTACCTGGCTCCATGGCTGCACCTCCCATCTGAAGGTACACACTTGCACCAGGCAAGGCACTGTGGTGCCTGGTTTAATGGCATGGCACCTCTCCTCAGGTACCTCACTCTCCCTCCCATGGGTAAACTGGACACAGGACACCTGCCTCTGAGCCACCCCCAGATTACAGGACACAGAGCAGGGCCCTGTGCTCAGCACTCTCCACCTGGGGTGAGATTTACACAGTGAGATGCTCTATAATCCCTTTTGGGATTCTCCTATTGTTTACCAGACTGTCTGTATCTGTGTCTGTGTCTGTGTCTGTGTCTGTGTCTGTGTTTGTGTTTTACCTTGCTGGACAGCTGTTGGTGCTGCATGTAACCACCGCCGTAGGTTTGGTCATAGCATTACACTCCGTATCCTCTACAACCTCCTCCTCCTCCCCCTCAGACTCCAGAGAGCAGTACAGCACCCGATTGGCCACCCCTCCACCACATGTCACACTGCAAACTCCCTGCTTATAGTGCCACCTGCTTGAGAGAATGAGCCTCTGCTGTTATGTTGTTATGTTGCCTTGAGAGTTATAGAGTCATAGAGTTATACCAACTCTCATATTTAAATCTATGAGTCACATATCCCAACAAAAATGGACTCACGTGGGAGGGCAAGGGGCTGTGTTGCAGGACTCTGAGTGTGGCTCTGGTTTGCTGGAGCCATCACAGTGGACCTCAAGCACCCCGAGTCTGGTCTGGTGGTCCACACAGGAGTACCACACCTGCAGGGTTCCTACAGATGTATAAGGCTTATGTTGACCAGGGATAACAGATTGTCAGTATAAATGTCAGGATGTCCTGCTGTAACTTACCATTCCCACAGATCTTGGAGCATTGGCTTATCACAGGGCTCCAGACATACACTGGGGGGGGCCTGGAGCGTGGCATCATACCAGATGATGTCTTGAGGATCTGTTGAACCTGTTAAAGACAGATCAGAATATGTCTGAGCTCCATCTTCTTGAGTATGGTATCTCAGAACCTGATGTCCATACTGTAAAATGTGCAATCTTTGTTGTACCTCTCCCTTCGACTCCCAACCGATAGGGCAGACATCAACCACACAGGGCACCAGGTCAGGAGGTCTGACCTCTAAACACAAGCTATGGTCCACCTCAGCATCCTGACCATCTTCTGACCGTACACACGATACAGTGCGTTTAGCCTCTCCTGGTCCACACACAGCTGAACACTCCCCAGGTTCTGATAGATGCCACCTGTGTCACACACACACACACACACACACACACACACACACACACACACACACACACACACACACACACACACACACACACACACACACATATACTTGAATAAATAACATACAATTTGTATTTTGTTTGCTTCATATAATATATGCTGTATTCTATTTACTTATAGGAAATATTCACATAAGATTAAAATTAACATTTCAGAAAGCCTTCGACGTTGGCCACTTGGGCAGGCATTATGATGAGGACTCACCTTGGGCAGGGCTGAAGGTTGCACTTCTCTACTGTGTTTGGGGCTGAATCAGATGGACATTCAGAAACTGGCACCTGTTGAATATCTGTCCCTCGCCTCTGAACACATCTCACAGGGCGCACTCTCTCTCCACCACCACAAGAGGCACTGCAGGGCCCAAACTCCCCCATCTCCCAGCTGGAAAACAAAACACAGGACACTGACCAATCAGTATATGGCCAGAGTGTTCAGTGTTGAGTGTGTTACAGTGTGCAGTGAGAGCAGACTGAACCTGGATGGACAAGCTGGGAGCTGACAGGCTGTCTGTTGAGGTAGGGATGGGAGAGCTGATTCACAATACAACTCCTCCAAATGCTCCTTGGTGTCTCCATCCATACAGATGTACACCGATTTCTGAATGCCTATAAGAAAACAACATAAGGCAAATCCTCACAAAGGTTCTAAACTGCTACAACAATTCAGAAATGCTTAATTGAAACATTTTGTAAAATAGGGTGCATGTTTTGGCTTTTGTTGAGTAATTGTGCCCATTGTATGGCTTCCTACCTATGCCACAGGTGACAGAGCATGGTGTTGTGAACACAGTCCACTTGCCCCTGGGTTTGGTTTCTATAACAGAATTATCAGGTGTAGACCGATAGAAATTGTAGGTGATGTTTGGATTGGTTTTCTCCCCGTATTCTTTTCCATATTTTCGATAGACCTGTCAAAATAGATTTTGTCAGTATTTAGTCTGGTGGTTTGAAAGAACTCTACATTTTGTTTATGGAAGACAGTACTGCATTCTGCGCTTGCACTGTAGGTCCCCTCTTATGATATTTTTTGAATATGTCTTTTTGACTATTGTCATGTCCCTCTGCTGACCTGTATGTGTGTCTCTTTTCGTACAGGTCCAGGCAGCAGCAGCTCTTCCATGAGAGGCAGTTGGTCAGGTGCCAGGTACAGACGGTAAACCAGGTGACCATCATCCAGAGGTGAGGGGTGTGTGATGTTTAGTGCCATTCTGCCGCTCCCAGACACAACATACTGATCCCCCATCAATACAGCTATGGATGAGAACACACAACTCTTCTTCTTATTCTTCCAATGTGTGGGATTACCTTTCAAAACCAGAACAAACCCCAGATGACACCTAAACTCACCCAGGTGAGTGAAGACAGGCGCCCTGTTGACAATGTGGACCTGGGTGGCGTTCACCGGCAGGGTCAAGAATGTGATGTACTCTAAGAAACAAGCAAACATGACAAACAGTTTAATGGTGGGAATGCAGAAGGGCAATGGAACTAGAAAAGGACGCCTTCCAGAATGAGGAGAGGCGTGGTTTTTACTGTTACCTCTGGCCTGACCACCACTGTAAGACTGAGAGGTGAGACTGCAGGAGGAGCCATCTCCCTGACACACCCCACAGACATCCTCCATCTTCCCAGAATTCAACACACCATCACATCCAAACAGCTGGTGATAAGAGAGATACAGCAATGATAAGCCATTAGCCAATGAGTTCAGGTCACATCTGATTGCCTAGCGTGGTGACTCTGATGATGGCGTCTACTGTATGCAGGCCTTTACCTGGCACCTCCCTCCTAGACAAGCACTGGTGGAGCCCAGGGGAGCTGGACTGTCTGGCTCACACCGAGTCCCATCCACAAACTGAGACCCACGGCTCACAATGAAGTTCTCTCCCTCGGACTGGCACATGTACCTGCACTGTTCATCCCCTGGTTGTGGGACAGTCAAGGAGATACAGTGGACAGGGACAGAACAATTCACTCAGGGACCTCTATAGTCAGTACAACGTTAACTCAGATATTCATCACGTATAACCCTCTACCCATTGACAAGAAAACAAGGCCCACCTGTGACAAATCCCACAGCAGGGATCCAGGTGTAGAGGGAGGCACTGCTGTGGGACAGGTAGAGGGGCTGGGGGTCTGTCCAGGAGCACTGCTCAGCCATGAAGTCCAGCTGGGTTCTCTCACATGGCTATTCAGACAGCAGGATGTGTGTGGTGGGAATATGAGTTAACATAGAGTAAGAAGAATCGATTTCCTTCAAAACAAACATTTGGTTGGAAGCTACCTCATCTCAAACCTAATGTACAGTACATGCAGTCCCCACATACTTGCTGTACTGATACTGTGAGGTTGGATGATGTTGCAATGGTCCACCTAGTAAACATGACCTACTGTATGGTGCCACATTGTAAACATGGCCTGTAGAATGTTACCTGCTGGTGACAAAGTTCAGCCTCAGTATCCCCGCCCTCGCAATTATTCCCTCCAAACGCAGGCCTGGAAATACAATAATATGAATTGAACCTTTTTGGTCAAATCAAAATGGCTAAGAATAGTAAAGGGGTGGGCTGAACTTATTAAGCAGAAATTGACTGAGATGAGTCACTCATGATGAGTCATGCAGAACTGAGAGGAGTCATGTGTTGTGTAATATGGGTCTAACAGAGACATGTTTTTTACCTTGGGTTGTTGCATTGCCTGGTCCGAGAGCTGACGCCCCCGCCACATGTGCGTGAGCAGAGGGAGAACTCAGACCAGCTGGACCACGAGCCATGAACCACCACAGAGGAGCTGAGCTGGTCTGGGGACACACAGTGCCCCTTGAGGCACCACTGGGGGAGAGAGGGTTCAAACACTGCTCTAATCTCACCTCATTAAACAACACATGCTTTGAGCAACAGTCACCGTCGCCAATGTTAAACCCGGGTTCAATTACTGGCCCGAATTCAAGATTTATTTTCAGAAGTTTGACTGCATATTGTTAAAGCAGGAAGGCTGTACCTGATTGGGTGCACACTCTGTCCCATCCAATAAGGGGACTAGGAGGCGTTTACAGGAGCTCTGGTCACCAGGGGTGATATGGCAGGAAAGAATACGGCATGCAGGCTGAAAGGACAGACACTGTATGTGAAAGCCTTACCCAGCCAGTACAGAAGACACATCGGTGTAATAACATCATTACAATAGCATGAGACAAGTGTCTGTCATGTCTTACCATGTCAGTATTAGTGAAAGAGCAGGCTCTGGCAGTGCTACCGAACGCTATACGACACTGGTCGTCCACTCCATAGTACAGGCCTGGCTTCCAGTCTTGCAGAGAGCCTCCCAGCACAGGCAAGTCTTTCACACACTCTGCCTTGCCTTCACTGGAGTAAATTGACATGACACATTCGCTTAGCCTCACATAATACCCACCGCTGATTAATATGCAGCACCTCTGTATGTTATGGACATTATTCACCATTATACACCTGCCGAGCAGCAATCTACTGATGACTGACAGCACCTATTATCTGTGTGACAGTTGACAAACCCACAATGTAAGTGAACAGAGCATGTACTATAGTAACTCTCCCACAGCTGCACAGGTTGGCTCACCTGAAGAATGTCTGCAGCTGCTGTCTGCTGCACTGGGACCAGGATAAATCCACACTGTTGTAACCCCCATCAGAGGCCATCATGAAGCCACTGCTGCTGCAGGTGTTACCCGTTCCATCATGGTTGATACCAAAGCTGGGGGAATAGAAATGGAGGTTTGGTTGACCAAGATTTGTTCCAATTTGCTCTTGTGAGGCTGCTGATTGATTAGGAGTGCCTATTGTATGCCCTCTAGATTAGAATTGTATGCCCTTGTCATGTTATTGGCTATATGCTTTACCTGTGGCCAATCTCGTGAGCGATGGTGATGCCCAGATCAAAGCCTGTGTCCTCTGTGATCACACAACTCCACTCGCTGGAACAAGCCCCGCCCAGCTGGGCCACACCCCTGACCTGCTTGTTCCCATTGGGCAGGACCAGATCATATCTGTTTAAATGCAAAGGCGTTCCAGTTACACTCAAATATTTCAAATCGAGTACCATAAACGTATGACACTAACTTGGAGCATCTATAGTACCTTGTGATATATAGCAGAAGATCAGCATGCAAAGGATCCGTGTCATTAGAAGGATTGACCCTTCTGCCCCACTCACACACACTCCTCAGAGAGGAAGTGATGTTGGTGGATATATCAATCTCTGGCTGAAAGAGAGAGCACAGCGATGAGAGGGGGAGTGGTGCTTCTGGTGCCCCAGTCAGCTCCTATGACAGGCCTGCCCTCACAGGTGTTTCATTAGTGTGGGGTGGACGGCCACTGACCTCTGGCTCTGAGAGGATGATCATGCGGACCAGGTGTACTCTCATGTTGGCTCCCAGTGTCATGTCCCTCAGCAGCTCAGAAGCCTGTGATGAGACCACAGCACCTTCATTCATCATTAGAACACACGCACGCACGCACGCACACACACACATACACACACACACACACACACACACACACACGCACACACACACACACACACACACATAGGCACTCACAATGTTGAGGGTGGTGAGGATGTATCTCTCCGTGTCCTGTCTGTGGACCTGCTGCACGTCAGGCCCCACCACCACCAGCAGCTCCAGGTGGGTGACCTCAGGCATCAGAGGGGACCGGCGCAAGCGCCTGCTCTTACCTGTCCATATGGAGAGAAACAGAGACTAAACATGTAGCACATGTTCGCAATTAACTCAGTGATTACCCGTTTATGAGTACTGTTACTGTTACTGTATATATATATATATATATATATATATATGTATATATATATATGTCATTATCCACCCATACCTGAGGCAGCAGACGCAGTACCGAAAGAAGACACCATATCTTTGTGATCCAGGGAGTGTAAAAATTGCTTGAGAAGGGATAAAAGCATGGGATCATTTTTGGGGTCTCCAGCAACACCAGGATAAGATTCACTAACCCAGCCCTGGCCTGTATTTGTTACCACATTTCTTAACTTAACAAGAATCAATAGTGGAAAAAAAAAACAACAACAACTAATTGAACAGATTTCTACCTCTGAAATGTATCATACTGATATCCTATAAAACACAGTTATGAGTCCCTCTGTAAGATTTCAGCAGGATGTTAAATAGCGGTAGGTTGAAGGGGTCAATGTACTTTACAGATGTCACAAGCAGAGGAATCACTAACTGCAGTGTGCTGTTTGTCCTGTGTTTTCCACCTACCTCCTCCAATGGAGATCTCATTAGTGCTGTGGAGCCTGGCAGCGCTGACAGCAGGCAGAGCAGCGCCAAGGCTGCCATGTCTCCCCTCTCCCCTCTCCCAGTGGAACCACACTAGCTGGCCTGTTGGAGTGAGAAGACGGAGATCCTCCAGCGGTGTCGAATGGGACCCGGCCAACACGTTTACGAAACATCTGGGACAAAGTTGATAAGTACCAGAGCCCGTCTGTTGATTTTCACTGTGGGTGTACAGTAGGTAAACAGAATGATGTTATCTGATTGGTTACTTGATGAACTCTGTCTTTTTTTTATGGGTCACTGGATGTAATTGGTGGATGTCACTTATAGTACAGTGACTCATGTGTCCAGGCTTTCTCCATGCATGCTTATTACTACAGTTTTGTTTGTTTTTTGTTTATGTGACGTAGTGCATCCAGGATGGAACATTCCATTATCCCATGAATGTTGGCATGGAAATGTTATTATGTTATCAATATTTGTGCTACAGTATATCCCTGGGACAAGATATGTTGACAGAAGCAGTTTCTCATGTTCTGTCTTTATTTGTCATGTTCTGTCTTTATTTCTGTCTTTATCCCTGTAAAAAAAAAAAAAAAGAGAACATCAAAAGGGGATTATGATTCTTTGAGCTGAATCACCACATTTCAAGTTTCACTCAAAATGGGTTTGTGATCATACAGTTGGTTTTAAACTGTGGGTCATCACACCTGACATGACTCGTCTTATTAATACATGTTAAAAGCTTACTAATGAGGATGGTCATTTTTGCTTTATATTTTTACTGAAGCTGTGTAAACTGAGCACTTTGCCAATTCTCCTGGTCATACAACACATTCTGCTGAGGTGCCTACCACTAGAGGGCAGACAAGGCCTACTGTCACATTGCAGGTGTTACAAGGACTGCAACCTCTGCTGCAACAGGGTTCCATCAATGTGATGCATGCAGAGGTTAAATTGGAATTCTGTAGGTGGTGGTATTGCACCCAAATCAATTGCTTTTCTCAGATTAGATTAACTTTACCAATGTTGTCAATTTAAAAGTTTAAAGTACTCTGCCCTTCTCTTGAGTCAATTCTGACTGCATTACACTACGCTCAACAGCGTTCTCTAGCCTCCTCAAAACGTTCATTGTTTCATGGAATTATGGCTATGCTAATGTTTGATAGACTCAAGTAGAACTGCATCTGCTTTTATAGTGCTGAACCAATGCAGTCCCTGAACCCCACTTTGTACAATTTAGCTTTGTCAGTAGAATACAACAATAGCATTAGTCTAGTGGCAAAATTACATTCAGTAATATACTTGAAAAGATAATCATTGAATGCTCTTTCATGAGAAATATCATTAATCCAGGACACATATTATTCTCTGCTTTTCATATGATTTTCATTTAGGTGAATGAAATCATGAAGAACAAACGCACACCAGAGCCTCTGAATCAGAATAGAAGACATAACATTTAGATGAAAGAAAACGTCACACTCTAGGTGAATAGATGGGCAGGTGAATATCTCTTTACATTCCTGTTTGGGCAACCTGACCAAGAGGAAGAGGAAGAGGAATATTCAGACATGTATACACTATCCTGTATACACTATCCAACCATTATAGAAGAAGAGGCTTACCTCATTAGTTTCTATATCTTACTCTATAAATAACTGCCATACAGTATATGAGTTATTTTAGATAGAGATTATAGCCAGCCAGTGCAGAGAATAAAAACAATACCATTAAAGCGAGGGACCAAATGGACATGCTTTTTTTTATCTGCTTCTGTCATTCTCAATCATGTTTCTCTTAAATTGGGTCAGATTTCCCTTCCTTCCTTTCCTTCCCCCTAGTATGATGTGTATTTCCCTTCTATGTGAAGACAAATTATTTTGGTTCAGAGTGATATCCTCAAAATACCATTCATTATTGCTTTGTATGAAGGGCCTTTGATGAATTGAAAAGGGTAAATACGGTATCTCTCATATCACTCTCTTCTGGGTTTTTCGTATATTTTACTAGAAGTGAGGATTTGAATTCCATTTTCATGTCTGAATGGACTACTTTTATCTAGCCAGAACCAGCACTCTGCAGCATGATTATAGAGGAAAGATAATTGCCACTTTTGAGAGCATAGTTTCCAGACAATGTTCTAACTTAACAAGAAAGGTTGCACACAGAAACACAGCATTTTTTTTATGAATGTATTTAGTTTTAATGAAGACACCACTCTCTTTTTATGTCCCAATCAACATATGCTTTTAGTGTTAATCAACACAAGCTGAACATTATGGCTCTGTTCTTGTGTCGTATTATATTTTGCACTGTCACACTTTGTTTGGATAATCAGAGGCAAGCACATACAGTTTTACATCATGTTTCTCTGTGTCTCTTTCCTTCTTTCCCTATCTCTCTGTATTCTCTTCCCATCCCTCCCCCAACCTCTCTTTAGAGAGGGTATAGTTTATCTCTATAAAGCTGGGATTCAAGCCCCATCTGCCATTAGTCGGCTAGATATCTGGCTGTTGTCAGTATGAATTAACAGCTGGGTATCAGGCATTACACCAACAGCACTGTGCCCTCCTGGAATTGCAGAGCAGAACAAAGATAAGTGGAGACAATCTCTGCATGTCCAAGTCTAGTCTCAGAGATGAGAGGAGATTCAGTTTTTATAAAGCCCTAAATCAAACATACGCAGATTTGTCCAAGTTGGTACAGCCGAAACGTCTGTTCTATTTCATATGCTTGTAAAACGTGTGATTGCGTTTGAGTTGTTTGGAAGGGAGGTGAGAGACCATGGGGATGATGCTTCCCTCTTTGTGCTGGTGTCATTCTGTGTAGTGTCAGTGTATTTTGCACAGCAACATTGTCAGCCAGAGTAGTCTACCATGTCAGGCTGATGATATCATTGGGCTGTCAGCAATAAGTACCAATTAGTACCACATTCAGAGACTGTCATAAGGACAGCAGCACAGACTGTTCCATTGTTCTCATCTGTGCACCTCCTGAGTGTTTACAATGGTTTAAAAAGTAACGCTCTGTCATAGACTAGACAATGACAATTTGCCTCTGAGACCTCCAAGTTACAGTAAGTGCTGAAGTAATGTCTCCAGTCTGATGTGCACAAATTCACTCGTGGATTGATTCCCCCAAGTATAGTTGCTATATGCAGAGTGATCTGACCTCAAAACAACACCACAAAGGAATACTTCTTCATCAGTGGCCCTTATTCGCACCCTCCATCTGTCACATTGGCGCAGAAATTCGTGCTTCCGGCAACCTTGAGTGCCCACACCCTCTTACCCCACAGTCCATTATCTTTATCACATGTGTCCCTCATTGATATACATATACTGTATACTGCAGGGGAGGTTTGTGGAGATAGAAATCGGAAGACGGGCTCATTGTAATGCATGGAATGTAATGAGAAATGGTATTAAACTGTGAATGGCTCATTAAATCAGTTATGGTTCCATAAGTATTTGATACCATCCCTCATTCCATTCCCTGCATTACAATGAGCCCGTCCTCCGATTTCTACCTCCACCAGCCTCCACTGGTATACTGTATGGGTGTCCTTACACTTAGTGTGTACAGAGTACACCTCAACACGATTATAGGCCTTCCTCTGTGTATAAATACACCTTGAAAAGTCCCCATCACAATGATTCATATTCATATTCATAAAGTAACTTGGTGATATGGCATTTTCCTGCTAAGATGACAGAGAGTGCTCATAAAAGGTGCGGTGCAGTCTAACAACAATGTAATGACCTGGCTTAGTCCTGATGTTTTCATTTCACTATTTGTTTTTCTTTATTGCTCACTGGGCATTGCTTTGCTTATGGAATACATCTTTCACTTGTCATTCATCAAATGTGCATTTATTTGGAAAGTTCTGTCCTTGACCATTTATGAAACTGCCATCATGATTGATCTGATGTTGAATAAATGGCACAGCAGCACGTAAAACATCATCACCAATAGCCTCACAGCATCCATCAAAATATATGGATTTCTCCATTGATTGTTTCCGGGTTTTGTTTATGCATAAGGGTAACTGTTCTTCCACAGATGTAATGTAATAAAGCACTGTCAAATCTTGAAGAATCTTCAAGAAGAATCTTTGCTATTGCTAAATTTCCCTCAGATGTTATAGATTGTATTGCATCCTCATGCTTGGTGTAGTAATTAAAGACAGTTGCCATTAAGATGATGCATCACTTAAATCTGACTTGTGGACAGCCCTGGGACTACACACAGTAAACATCAGGGCAGCTTATTGACGTGCAATAGTGTAGACACTGGGTAATATTGTCTTTAGTAGTAGTACTGTTACAAAGGATCATCACATCCCACTACTCACCAATTAACTTTGGCTACTGACACTACAGTCAGTGGTTCTCACCAGCAAATATGGTAATATCTGTTGATGTGAAATAGTGGGTTTGTGTTTTGATACAGATCTAAGGTCCCTAAAATGGCTCAATTTCCAACACCCAGGATCAAGGTCAGCTTTAGACACATATATCTAAACTACACACACCTACAAGGGTATTGGTGTTTTAGATGCCTGTTCAGAACATGTTTGCGCATACACAGGGCAGCATTCTGTGAGGTGTCTAGTGACAGATGGGCAAATGCCTGGTTGCTGACTGTGCCCAACACTTGGCAAACAGAGCCTTGCCAGTTTATTTACGTACAATCCTCTAGTTGTGTTTAACCAGGCCTGTGTCTCTCAGCACTGGCAAGGTCCCCTGCAACCTTCACCTACAGTCTGGCCTCCTCATGGGTCATCCTTTCCATTACTGGTATATTGGTATATATATACTTTTCCTCTTCACATTCTTGATTTATTTTTCACATCTTGGGCATTGGGCAATGTGCAATCTTTTTATGTATCATAAGAGAATGAATGTTGTCATTTGAGGAATACCTACATGCTTACAATGTTTATGCCTGTATGTCATACTCAGTATTTTTCTCAGAGTATTCCTGCTGGATACAATGTAAGGGACTGCACTTTGTTTTTTTTATTAGCCCGGCCACCGCCACTGCAGGACTCTCTTGTGAGTACTAACAGGTTGGCCTAAGCCATTGTCAGATATAGGAAGTTCTTCTCAGTTCTGAATGCTAAAAGTATGTAGCGTTTTAACATCCCAGTCCCTGTACATTTAAACCCAAAATATTCATTTCATATAGCCTACTGTACGAATAGAAACAATTCCATATGGTATTGCCCATGCCCACGATGGTGGTATGACAAAAATAAATAAATAGTTGCCATTCACAGTATGCAACCTTATTGTTCTTACACCGTTTTAGCTTGGTAATTAGGCTACTAGTAATTACTGTACTGTAATGTAAATAATTGATCTCTAAGGTATTGTAGACATAGAAAGTCCCCGGATACTTTTGATACTGTGCAATGCAATAAAGCAATGCGCAGCATTGTTATTATGTTGTATGTTCACATGCAATTTTGAATATCTTAGATATTATCAATGCAAAATGATTCAGGTGACCAGGTACACGTTTGCTTGATGTTCACTTCAAGGCTGCGTGTTGAAAATCAATCAGGGATGAAAGGGTTAACAGCAAATTTGCCCTCTGACTGGTTGGAGTGCGGTGAAACAGTGGATGAGACGAGCCGAGCCGACTCAAGTCGGGACAGCGGCAGGAGGAGACCGTTGATGACACACTCTGTCCATTTTTTGAAGAAGCCTCCCGGGACATGATAGTCTGTCGTCTACCGGACACGGAACACTTTATTTTTTCTTCAAAACGGTGAGTGTTATAACAGAAAGCTGTCATAAGTATATGACTAATACAGGGCGTAATCAATTATTATTATTTGTTTAAGTATTGAACGCAAGACAGCCTAGTCTGCCTGGTAGTTACTAGTGAGTCTTCACGAGACTTCACGGTAGCTAACGTTAGTTGGCTAGATAATCTGTAAACTGTTTGTGTTGCTAGGCAATGGCGTCCGGATCGCCGCGGCTCTGCGACTGTCTAGTATTGGCAGTACGCACCACTTGGAGTTTCATACTTTACAAGCTGCTTGTAAAGCTGCACTGTTTTTGTTAGAATTTGTCATCAATAAATGTACAATAATGAGTATTGCAGTTAGATGTTGTCACGCAAGTCATGGGTGTTGGCATGACCCCTTACTGTGACAGAGATCACAATAAAGTTCTGTTCTCATAGCCTAATTCTGTCGTTACTGTAGCCTATGGTTATGATATCATTATTCATGTAATTGTATTACTGTATGGCAAGGGCAGCCTGTATTTACTGAGGGCTGTATACAGAAAACAGGGCAAAATCATCAAAAGTGAAAGTCAAACAAGCTCATTTGCCTGTGCCTACTTGAACTGCTTGGCATTTTGCATAGACAAGCGCTCATGACAAGTTGGTGTGTGGAGTGGCCAAATTAGATCACAGGGATTAAGGCTATCTGATGCCCACAGACAGTAATCTAGTCTGGTCCTCCTAGTACTAGCCTGACCTTATAACTGCTATTTGTTTTCACAGCGTCTGAGTTACCCTGCACCACGGAGCTGAGTAAACACAAGATGCTGATTACCAGAGTTACATGCATAGGGAAGATAGACCTGGCCTGGAACAGAACAAACACTTAATGCACACTGAGGGAAGGTGCCATAGTGTCTTGTTTTTAGGACCAGCCATTTGCTGTGGTTAAACATCAGTGAATGCCGACCCCAGGCCTTTGACACAGAGAAATTCCATTATCCTTCATCTCCTGTCCGCTGCAAGAGGCGGACACCATTATTGCCACTGGGGAGGCCAAGAAGGAGGGAGAATTATGAGTTAGGATAAAAGAGAAAAGAGAACTGTCGTCTCTATAAACCCCTCAGCCTGTAAACTGGGAAAACAGCTTAGTGATTTATTTAAAGACCTGGACCAGATCCATTTGTTTGGATGCTGCTTTTGCATTTTAAATGACAGTCAAATCTTAGAGACCTTATGTCTATTATTAAGTACCGTTGCTTCTGTATGAATACCTAGGTTCTGAGCTCAAAGGTGTGAGTGCAACTGAAAGGAGAGTGCATCCAAGGTAATCCCTGTTCATTGTATTTTAGTTTACACACCCCCTTATCTCAGCTGTCAGGAGGGAGGATTCTGTCTTATAAGTTGCCCAGCGCTAGAGACAGTGGTGGGAAAGGAGGGTGGGAGGAAGAAGAGGGAAGAAAAGGAGGGGTGAAAGGAACAGTAAACGAGTGTGAGGGAGTGAGCATACATTACCCAGCGACTGAGTGACTCCCGTAACCAAGGACGAAGGTAGCAACGCATCACAACGCCACTCTCGCCCACTGAACAGTCTAAAGAAAGGGGAGGGAAACACTCTGCTTTCTGATAGTCAACACTCTTCCATTTCTTCACTGCTGAGTCCCTGTGGTTGAAGTGGGTTCCCTGGAGAGAGAAGGTTGAAGACTGGGCAGACCCTCACCACATCCAGAGAGGACAACACTGAACGCTAGTCTCATGTGGGTGGATGGAGTTCAGTCTACTTTTGATCTACACCTCATTTCACTGGTGTAATTGCATTCGTTTCGTCCACCGGTCCATATTTGCATGTGTTTAACAGAGGAGTGGACTGGGGAGTAGGTTATAAGGGGTGCTCGGTGTGTCAAGGTGGAGCTGGAGGCGTGGAGGAGCCTAACGCAAGGCAGTGTGGAAAAACGTACAGACCATGGGCAAGTCAAACAGCAGGCTCAAACAAGAGGTGGTGGAAGACCTGACCAGGAAGACCTACTGTGAGTACTCTCCTCTCTCTCTCTAACTTGTCTCCTTTTTCATTCTGGATGCTAGCTTTCTCACTCTGGGTGCTTGCCATTTTTCAACACTACGAGAAAAAACAGAACAAAGACTATTCTGGGGTTGCATTTTCCAGTATGTTTGTTATGCTGTATCTGTGTCTCCTATGACATGGTTTGATTATGACCCATGCATCTAGGCCTGTTTCTATTAATCCTGATGCAAACTATGATGCCAGTTTGATGCAAACTAAATGTCAGCTCTTCAGTAGAGATAGGCTATTTTTGGTTAGCAAAATATTTAATGTTTTCACAAATCCTGTTTAGTTCTGGTGTGGAAGTGGTCCTAATCAGCGTCTTTAAAAAACACTCCACTGGGGACGAGAGATCTATGAATATGCAGATGAGGGAGACTTTGGATCTGCAATAGAGGCTGATGGTTTGCCAATATGGACTTGCCTTC
Organism: Argentina silus; assembly: GCF_951799395.1. Taxonomy (NCBI): domain Eukaryota; kingdom Metazoa; phylum Chordata; class Actinopteri; order Argentiniformes; family Argentinidae; genus Argentina; species Argentina silus. The sequence goes on from NC_139661.1 coordinate 9,141,901, forward strand.
CTTACACATTATCATAAGTAGCGTACTGTATGCACATGTGACAGTTTTTATAAGGTCTCAAAGCAGCAGAGAAAAGAACCATTTATAAATATTATAGTGTTAGCCTAAGCATACAACAAAGTGACATGGAGGCATTTTCACCAAGAAAAGACATCATATCATGCGTGAGTTCTCTAATCACAAAAGATGAGACTCTTTGTCTCCATTTTTTTCTGAATATTATAGTTTGATGAGACGCAGTATCATATTAATTGTTAATATTTGTTGTCCCTATGGGCCTAAAATATGTAGGCATTTTTAGTGGGTAGTACAGTGTGCAGGTGTGAGGAGGGAGCTGACAAGCTGCTTAATGACAGTGTTCTTCGTGCGGTGGGCTTCACAACACCAGAAACAAGGAAGGCTTCTGTGGCAGGAAATTGCAGTGGTGATTGGGCTTCGTGCTGGGATGGGCTGTGTCCTACTGTCCTTTACCAGCACTCTCTTTCCTGTTTCTCTCTCTCTCCCCCCCATATCCCCTAATTGCCCTCTTTGAGCAGGGAATAGAATAGTGTAATTAGGATCTTATCTGCTTAGCATTGCTCAAAGGGGCACCCACTCCCTTACCCTGCTCTCATTTGACTTAGACCCCTTATCACTTCTCCTTTCATCCTATCAACCTTTCTCTATTTCTCCCTCTCCCTCTCCTGTTGAGAGGCTTTTAAATTCTTTTCTCTGCCTTTTTAGATACAATCCATTTCTGTTTCTTTCACATAGCTCTCCTTCCATGGTGTTGACTGCGGAGTTAAGGGATGTCGTTCCGATGAACCTTTTTGCCTTAAAAGCACTTTGACAGTCAACTACATCACGCAATTGTTAGGCTACTCCTTTTGGATGTGCATAATCATAATTCGATTCTGTGTGAGACCTAGCATTTATAACATTTCAACGTATGGCTAAAGACTACAGGCCAACTGGTGTTACCCATGCCTTAACGGTCTTTGGTGGAAACAGTTTGCCTATCACCTAAAACTGAAGTAGCTCAGCCTATCATTTTTTTTCTCTCCAAAAAAGCAATCCCAATAAAATTACTTCACGAATGTAATAGGCATAAAGCATGGTGTTTTTGTTCGTCCTCAGACTCCGATCAGAGGTTGATAGCGACAGAGAGCTGGATGTGTGCTGTGCCAGCAGCCCCTGCAGGGCAAATGAGCGGAGATTCTAGCCCTGCTCTCCTTCATCGGCTGACTGCATTACCGTCTATTGCCTTTGACTCAGTTACATAATACAATTTGATTAAATCGCAGCCATGGTGAATTGCCTCAATTTTTGGACGGCATTGACTTTTGAGGCCAATTTAATGGTAGCTTGGTATGCCTGACAGTTGTGAGATTGACTCTAGCATTTATTTCTTAAGAATGGGTCACATGATGGGTTTCTCAGTGAAACGCTGAGCAAGGCAAATTAAGGCAGGGATGCCTTGCACATGTGGCCATTGGTTACCCTGTGTGGCAAATTTGTTAATTATCTCTGTTCTGTAATAATCTACTGTTCCAGCCACACTGTGATTGTCATCAGAATTGATGGTGTACTGCACTAGGCCTAAGGCAAGGCTAGCCAAAGTCTTGACCCATCTTGTATTAAGCCTAATCTTAAGTATATTTGCTTAATCTATAGTCGAGGCTAAGTAGCCTACTCTTTGTCTAAATGGTATTAGTGGGATGTCACCATCCTCTTTATCCTCAAACAGCACTGACTCATCAAGTGTTTGGATGTTGGAGCAAATTATGATTGTCTCTCATGCGGCTCTCTAAATTTTCCCTCCATAAGGAATGCTTTGTTGATTGCTCTCTGCATAGCACACATGCTCATTTCCTGTTCATTTACACTGGAGACACTCATTTCAATGTGCCAGACACATTACAGTTGCACTCAGACAAAGCATTTAACAGAGCACAGACTGTCTGAAATTAAAGATAGGCTCCTGTCTGTCATAAATTAACCTTGTGGTATTAGTAAGCAAAAAAGTGTTCTGTCATGGTACATAAGCCCACATACCTTAAGCAGGGAAACAACACTGCTATGTGCACTGATTGAATAGCATTCTACATAAAAAAAAAAAAAAAAAAACATTATCAGCATTGAAATCACCCTGTCCAGATTGCTTTTAATGAAAGATGAAAAGAGACTGAAATGTTTATTTATTTATTTTATTTTTTGGCCGTATATTTTAGCGGCGTTTTTTCCCAAAAGGAGATTTGAGAGCGTGGGAGGAAAGGCAGACACCTACACTCACTTTTATCACCCTTCAGCTGTTCATGAGGACCTCCAATATTCAGTCACTGAAATGAGCTAGGCTTATTGGTACAGGAAAGATACTGAGCCCACTGCACAAACAGGATCTTTACCTGTATTCCAATTTGAGGGTACTCCATAGTTGTTGTATTATAAGGGACCAATATCATCCTGTTTTTTCACTTGGAAAAACAGAGATATTGATTTCATTTTCAGCCCTTGTTTCCGAAAGTATGCCCTGGGGTTCAGATGGTGAAAATTGCTTAGGTTTCTTTGGAGAGAGGAGGGAGGAGGGAGAGCCATCTGGGATTGGTTGATTAGATACTGGCAGATAATAATGCTGCTTGTGTGGGCATGATAACACGTCTCTCCCAAAGCTACTCTCCTTCCCAAGTTCACTGTTTACCTCCCCCTCCCCCTCCCCCTCCCCCTCCCTCTCCCTCTCCCTCTCCCTCTCTCACTCTCTTTCTCGCTCCCTCCCTACCTTGCTATTCCTCCTTTTGACCTTTGAAACAATAAAAGTCTGAACGTCCTTGGGAGCAATACATCATTTTAGAATAATCTAGAATAATCTAGTTTTGGGTGTGAAACCTTCTGTATACAGTTTGTTAACAATAAAGAATTCAATTACACATATCCTCAGGGGTGTCCCATGCAGCTCCAGAATGCTGAGTACAATTTATAATTGAGCAAAAGTGAGAACATAGATTGCATGATGAATGATGCAGATCCAAATTAGCTGTCAGTCACAGTACTACCTGATGATGGGAAACTGCATATTTGCAACAGGAATTAATTTCATGGTCAGGTCATCCAAATTGTCTGGCCTAGATATGGTCGTTTCTTGTCAAACTAAATGCTGTCTCTCTTTTTTTCTTTCAGTTACAGAGAAAGAGGTACAACAGTGGTAAGTTACACATTTGCTCCCATTTTCTATCCGTCTCCTCCCTATAAGCTCAGGTTTTCTAATGGCTAATTATTCTGGCATTATTGCATACATTGACAGAAATCCCGTATACTAGCCTCTGTCTTATCTTGACCCCTTGACAAACCCTTAGCCCTGTCCTGTGACTCTAGTTAGACCTTTATCAGCTTATGTGGATTGGCTTTGGATTCACCTGGAGAGTCTGCTGTTTACCTATATTTGGCAGGTGGCCTAGTGTTAATTCCCAGTGCCCTGAAGAGTAGATGCCATCAAAAGGCTGCCTGCAGGGTCAGTCTGGTGTGAACCAGTAGAGTGGGTCTGCTGTGGTGAAGTGGGACTAGGCATTTTTGACAGGAGCCTCCTGGGAAGTAGCCAGATTCTTCCTCAAGAGTTGTTGACTCATGTCTGACTGATGCTTCAGTTATGCAGCAGGTTATGAAATAGTTTCTACTGACAGGGAGTATGTTACTACATAGTGTGATTTAATTCTGACTTTGATCATTTTGTGATACATGGATATTGCTTCTGAAATCTATGGTATGAGGTGGATTTGGTACTGCAGCTTGCATTCTTCTCTCACACGCTGCCCCGAAGACAGAGGAGTTCTGAAAATAGATTCACTTTGAAGCCTGATAGTACTGGTACAGACATGACCCATGCCTCCCCAGCCTTCTTGTGCCGTTTCCAAGAGGAATTTCTGATAGCATTAGATTGAGATGTGCAAAGATCATGTTGCCTCCAGACACACTTTTATGTTACGTCAAGGCAATCGCTCAATAAGATTGCGTGGATATGATTACACAAATGTATAAAGCATCCTGAACGCCTTTTTTTTGTTCCAGAGCAATTGAACTGCAATGAGACAAAGCCAACTCATGACTCAAAACCAAATGATGATGTAGCAGCCTGAGCCTTTTGTAGGGAGTCATTCAGCAAGAATAACGTGCTGCAGATGTTGTTTCACAGTAAATTGAAGGGAAAACAGAAAAACTTAGAACTGCTCCGTTCCTTATGAGGCTCCCATGTAAGGTTTTTACCTTATTAGCTTTGGCTTGGTGTCATGACCTGATCCCTCCTGCATGAGATGAGTGCATGTGAGCTAACCGCATTGTTGCGCATGCTCTTACTATAAGGGGCCAGGGAGCCTGGGCACAGCCCCATCCATACGCAGTAGCAACAGCAGCAGCAGTTGGCAGCCAACGCTCAGCAGGTTCAGTGCTTCAGTATGGGCCCTGCCTCAGGGGCTGCCGGTCTGGGTACACTGGGGCAGAATAACCCCCTTGCCTGTATAGCCAGATCAACCTCAGGAGTCTTTTACAGAAAACTTTGCATGACTCCACACTTGAAGATCAGTGCCATGAGCAGTGAGAGAGTGTGAGGGATGAGACGGAGTTTAACCAGGGGGAATGCCAGATGGTGTGTAATTAGTGAGCAGGCACAGGCATCGAAGAATTAGACGGGTTAGATAAATGGATGTGTTGTGCACTAGATGTATATACTCCATTTTGATTCTGCTGTAAGAGAAAGCGACATTTGTAGCTTTGTGCTCACCCGTAATCAACAACAGTAGTGGCATACTGTGACAAAGTGTCACACTCGACAGGGACAAGAGAAAACAACAGTCAACAACATTGTAGCAGTTCACCACCATCACAGATGCCTGTTGTTAGAAAGCAGCCATTCATGTGTAGCCCCATGTTGCCTTGCTAGCTTAGACATAAGGTGGCTTGTCTGCTGGTGTGTCTCCTCATGAGTTTACTCATTTGCTTTTACAGTATGTAAAATGATTGAGAGAGAGGTAGTCTGCTACTTATTACCTGTGATTAAGTCAATTAGGTTTGTTTTACTGAGCTGTTATCATAGAGTACGGCAAACTGATATTGTTGAAATAGTGTTGTAGCCAAAGTATGCCGAGCTGTGTTGATATCACTACTGAAGAGATTTCCCTATAGACAATGGTAACTTTACAAATGAGTCACAAAATCTCACTTGAAATAGGTAATCTTTGGATTACGATATGCATTGTATTACCTGTGATTAAGTCACTTAGACTTCATTCCTCATTGTGCTGCACCAGGCTTTAATTTATCTGTCTCCAGACATGCAAATTAGAGTATTAATGTGGTCTTCTCTTTTTCTGATATGGAACCTCTCCTGGGATATTCACTCTGTCTCCATCTCTCCCAGGCTCTGTTTCATTCCAGGCCATGAAGGCAGGGTGTTTTATCTGCTAGGCAGATTAGAGTTTTGGAAGAGCCAAAGTATGAGTGTGACGAAGATGTGTCCTGGGTTTCATTCTCCATTGTGCTCTGTTTGGCCTTGAAGCATATCCTCAATGAGACAAGTCCATTGGTGAATCTCAGAGAAACATGTGAAGTTTTGTGAATTCACACAAGACACAGCGGATCCTCTCTGGAGATCTCCCCACTGAACGCTGTTCAGACATCAAGTGCATCCATATTGTAGACAAAGAAAGACAATCTAGCTTTGGGTGTGTTTTAATGTATAATTTGTTCCTTCCTTTCTTCCTTCCTTCCTTCCTTCCTTCCTTCCTTCCTTCCTTCCTTCCTTTCTTCCTTCCCTATCAATTACCTAGACTAATGTGATTGGAGTGGTCAAAGCAAGCTTTTCACTACATTGCTCTCACCATTAAGTCATGTCAGATCAATGTTTTGGAAGGTTAGGAAGGAGGTATGCATCATAGAGTATTCTGGTACTGATTTATTTTTAGTGCTCATTGTAAAGCAGTCTGAGTTGCATTTTTATGAACTGTGATAATTGATGTATTATTCCTATTCAAACTGGGCCAGAGAGAGATATCTCCTCTCTCATATGATCTCATAGAACTAGGCTATTCCTCCTCTCTGATTCCTGTCTCTTGCCTCCCTCTTGTACTCCCTGCCTCTAGAGAAACATTAAAGGATTTGTTATTTGACTCTGACAAGCAGAGTTTCATTATTGAGTTGTAGAATGAGACTTTCTATGTATTATTTTTGAGTGACTGCTTGAAATTGTTGAAGCAGTTCTATATTTAGGCTTCCTGACATGTTAAGTCGTTCTGGACATATTGCATCCAGAGGCTAGATGAAGTCCACAGATTTATCTATCAGTTATGCACATTATCAAAAGAAGCAAGAAAGTAATTTGATTTCAATTAAACTCCCTGTCTGTTCTATTGGATTAGGGAAATCGTCTTATCTGCTAGCGTGACAAATAGCTTTGGGTTGAACATTTTGATACGACATCCTCTTTCAAACTAGATCAGCGCAGTGTGTTCCCTAAGCGCCAGACAAATAGCCAACTGCTAACTTCTATTTGGCTGGCTAATTGACTGGCTAGAGGCCACTTCAGGCCACTTGATCTTGTAGGAAGCAACACACCACATTTGAATTTGGCCTGCTACCGTACTTGCAACTACTCATAAATGCTGTTTGCTCACAAAGAACTGTTTCTGATGCTCTGTATTATTGAACAGATTTTTATATTAGAGTTTATGCTGTACTTATAAATGTTCTTATCCTATTAATACGCTCTCTTGTATTCTCTCCCTCTTCTCTGTCTCTCACCCTCTCTTAGGTATAAGGGCTTCATCAAAGACTGTCCAAGTGGCCAACTGGATGCAGTGGGCTTCCAAAAGATCTACAAACAGTTCTTCCCTTTTGGAGACCCTACCAAGTTTGCTTCTTTTGTCTTCAACGTCTTTGATGAAAACAAGGTTTTACATTATTGTATTGTATTCCGATGTCCTGCATGTAGGCCTATACAAGTGCTTGTCTGAGCTCGCAATACAAATGTCTGAGCATTTCAAACATGTTAGTGTTACATCAAGTATCAAATGATAACACACTGTGAAAAGGTTAGATGTTGTCTCAGGTTGTTGCATTTGGGAAGTGTGAGATAATTCTAGTGGGATAGCAGTGTTTAGTCTCTGTGGTGCCTGGAGGGTGAAGGTAGCCTAACAGTCTCTAATCAAAGGGGGAATCAGGGGGAAAAGAGCGCCCTTCTGTAGGGTCAATCAGAGGTTCCACTATTTGAGAAAGTGCAGGTTAGTGCTGTGAAATGAAAGGGAGAAGTACTTTTAACAAAGGTTTTTGGGATTCACAAGTACTGAAATGCTGCGTGTCGTCTTATGATTTTGTTCTATACTCTTGGTCTCTGGGCCTTGGAAGAATCCACAAACTTGGTATTTAATGAAACATGTTAGCACAACCTGGCATTGCACTGTAAGTTATCATTTTGTATTATTCATTAAGCAACCTCATTTTTCTATGAAGGCAATCTGTTGCGTTGGTAAGAGCAGCCGTTGTTCCTGGCAGATTGGTGACCCCTGGCGGCCTACTGCCTGTGGCTAATGGGATGTGTGTCATGGAGATCACACAAACACTGTTTCTGATGCTTATTTATTACCTTCATTTGTGTCAGACACCCTGTAGTTAGAGAATGCATTGGTAATCATCTTCATGTAATCTGTGTCTAGTTCATTTCAACTCTTTTACAACGGCTGGCCTGGTCTGATGTCTGGTGGAGATAACACCAGTCTGAGGACATAAAGAGCTGCTGGACTCAGCTCAGGAGAGTTTCTGACCAGGGTTGACTCAAGTGTGTTTAGCTACAGTAGTGTGAATGTAGGGTCAGACTATTGGAATAGAATTGATGATGACTACTTCACAGGGTAACTGTCCTTCATTCATTCCACTGTATTCTCGCAAAGCTGTTGATTTGCTTACTTTATGGGGAGAAGCTTCCACAACAGAGGCTGATGTAATGCATGAATGGCACTTCAGTGTTTTTATGCAATGTGAAAAAAGAAATAAGTTGCGCAGAGTTGTCTGAGCTTTGATTTCAAAACGTCTTCACAGCAAGAGCTGAATTTGCTCTCTGTTTTTGTCAGTGCTGCTGCAGTGCTGCATTCCATTTTATACTTGACCACTATCTTTACAGGCAGACATTTCCATTTACTGCACAAAGCGTAGCCTCGTAGCAGGGCACGGCGGGCCACAGATTTGCCCCCAATTTTTGGAAGGAAATTGCCAATTCGGAGCTCTGTGGCAAGATGCTGTGTGGGAATACAATATAGCAGGGGAGATATAAAACTGTCTGGAGAGGGTGTTTTACCCTGTAGGACAGTGGGACAACTGTGAAGTCCATTTATGATATACACTCACCGAGCACTTGATTAGAAACACTATAGTAATGCTGGGTAGGGCCTCCCTTGGTTACCCAATGTTGGTAACATTCCTGAGATTCTGGTCCATGATGACATGATTGCATCACACAATTCCTGCAGATTTCCATTTCTGGTGCACTTTCAAGCTGTGAATCTCCAGTTCTACCACATCCCAAAGGTGTTCTATTGGATTCAGATCGGGTGACTGGGAAGGCCACTGAAGGACACTGAACTCATTGTCATGTTCATGAAACCAGTTTGAGACGACTTTTGCTTTGTGACATGGTGCATTATCATGCTGGAGGTAGCCATTAGAAGATGGGTAAATTATAACCATGAAGGGATGCACATGGTCAGCAACAATACTCAAATAGGCTGTGACATTCAAGCGATGATTGATTGGTATTAACGGGGCCAAAGTGTGCCAAGAAAACATTCCCCACACCATTACACCACCTCCACCATGAGAAGGTGTACAGGTGTTCCTAATAAAGTGTTCGGTGAGTGTATAATCAATAGCAAGCTGTAGAACTTCCTTGGCTGTTATAAGAATACAGGGGTTCTGTGTGTGTCTGTGTAATAACTTTCAAAACTATCTGGTGGCAGCATCCATCTTGCTAATGACCAGCGTTGACATGCTTTAGCCTCGGGGGAGAGCCAGGTGCAGGGCAGAAATAGCAACTGACTGTACCACGAGTCTGTCCCACTTTTTCAACAGACCTAACAAAGCGTTGTTGAATGTTAGTGTGAAGGAAGATGTTCATTCTGTCTCTGACACATTCTTTCTGTCTGTCTGTCTGTCTGTCTGTCTGTCTGTCTGTCTGTCTGCCCTCCTGTCATTCTGCAGGATGGACGCATTGAGTTCTCTGAGTTCATCCAGGCGCTGTCTGTGACCTCACGAGGGACTCTGGATGAGAAGCTCAGATGTAAGGAGGTGACCTTTCACACTGGCCAGCTACACAGCTACCCCCTGGTGCCGTACTCTTCAATGACAGGATTTGGGCCTTTGTGCTCAGTTTGTTATGCATGAACAGAACAAAGAGGTTTACAGGCTCATACAAGTCAACAAATAAGCGATTGTTAGGTATACTAGCACGTTGAGTTCAATGGTGATGCCTCTGGGTTTGGATCAAACAGATCTAGGGCCAAGTGTTTTTTTCTTACCACATGACCTGCCTAGGGAAAACTCTAGGCTCTATTTACAGGGAAACTCCCTTTCTACCCACTGTAAATTTGAGACATAGGTCTGCAAGGAGTGCATTCCATCAAAAGCCTTACCCCTCACACACACCCACTCATTTTCTACACACATGTCTATTAGTAAATATACACACACTCTCCACCCCATCTACACCATCACTTACATACTATTTACTCTTGAGGTCTTTAGTTCATGCTGGATGCTCACCAGCTGTTTTGCTGCTGTCTTTACAGGGGCTTTCAAACTGTATGATCTTGACAACGATGGTTACATCACACGAGATGAGATGCTTAATATCGTAGATGCCATATATCAGATGGTGGTAAGTGATACAACACAAACATGTTGTTTTTCAATGCCCCAAAAAAGGATATTGTAAATATGTAACAGTGACACACTGCATTTCACTAGCCTGTCTGCAAGACCTTATAGCTTAAACATATCTGTTTCAGGGAAACACTGTAGAGTTACCAGAAGAAGAAAATACCCCAGAGAAACGAGTGGACCGTATTTTTGCCATGATGGACAAGGTAATGTCTATTCCCAAAATAAACGACTGTACACCCCACTAACCCCGACCACTAATGATACCATTATGATGTGGTAATAAAGTCAACTATTCTTTGTTCCACTATGTAGGCCTAATACATCACTTTTTCTCTCCATAAGTGTAAGTACTGTTCTAATGAACAACCCCTCAGAAAGGACGGAATTAGTTTCTTCTGCTATCCTTGTAATGGCAGTGCACCGAGGCAGGCAGTTTAGAGTATAGAACTTTTAGTTGTAGCCATTCCAGCGTCACTAACACTGCCTGCAGTCTATAAACACCACCGATACTCCTCCCTCCACCACCAGAGACCGGTGCTAATGCCCACTCGCTCAGACCTTCCTTGGCTACACTGAAAGATGAGATGGAGCCTGCTTGGGCGTGCTGCATGCCCAGTGCCAGGACCAGTGGATCGGACTAGCGAGACTAGCTATAAAATAGAGCACAGCAGCGCTCAGTCATTTCTATAGGCGGAGGGGAGAGGGCTGACCAGTGTGACCTGAGGTGCACTGAACGGCATCAGCCAAACTGTGGTGATACATTACTCATCATTTGTTTGAAGAATCACTTTGCCTCCTGCTGGTGAGAGAGAGTAAAATCATTCCTAATCTATGATGAGGGGTGTTGCGGTTCCATCGTGTCTCCTGTGTGTTGATTTCAGAATTCGGATGGCAAGCTGACCCTGCAGGAGTTTCAGGAGGGTTCCAAAGCAGATCCCTCCATTGTACAGGCCCTGTCACTATATGATGGGCTTGTATAGGGCCTGCAGTGCTCAAAGGTGAGTGGAACAGTAATCAGGTGGCATTGAATTCAATATTCCAGCAATTCATTTTTTCATTAGTTATGCCGATATATCATGCCACCAGAAATGTGGCTATTTTTATATTAGAAACATTCTGATTAAATATGTCTATATTGTTGTCTTTCAATTCAAGTTCACAGTGTGATTTATTCTGGAGAATGTAGGAAGTACAGTGTAGTGTTTTTTTTTTTTTTTTTTAAACAGCAGAGACTCTAGCCATGGGCTGAAACAATGCACAGAGGCTATTGTCAGCTCACAGTTTGCCCTCATGAATTATTCAAGTAGCTCTGCTGATTGCTGGCAATCAAACAGCCTTGCGGTGCTCAGCTACCGTAGCTGGCCTCTCCACCCACTACCTACAGTAATGTATTCCACTGCTCTTGATTAGCCATTAAATCTGACATCCTGCTCAACATGTGGTAGACTGTGTTTGAGCAGTTTAGTGGGCCTGTTGGGGCAGCTTGACTTTCCAGTAGTATTGTGTAACTAATGTTATTGAGTTAAATGTCACTAATGTCAACAGAATGCTGTACTGTTTCAAAGTCTGATTCGTTGCCATGATGTACTCAGTGGTGAATGTTATTACAGATCCCCTGATGGGTACTACTCAGCGTCATCACACCTGCAACGTGAACATTTTTTATCACCTGCTCCACCGGGTTGCAGATGGGACGGGGTGGGGTTACATGCATGACATTTTGTTGCCAACTGCACATCTTCATCTCCACCAAGTATCGTCAGCAGCACTGGGCCTGTTGGTGTCACGTAAGGAAGAAAAAACAACAACATGAGGAGAAACTGAACTTAAATATCCATGCAAGGAACTGTTGAGTTGTCGCCCCAAATCACATGATATGCGTCTGTGGTCTTCACTGAAGAACGTCTCAGCAAACAAGGTGTATAGTAAAAATTAAGGACAGCCCTGAAGAGCCGTCTCAGAGAGAGAGAGAGAGAGAGAGAGAGAGAGAGTGAGAGAGTGAGAGTGTAAAAGTGTTTGTGGTCCACACCGCACTGGATGTTTCTGCTGGAGCTGTGTGGGAACTGAGCCGAGCCGTTGTGATGTCACCGGTGGAAAGCTGTCACAGCTACCTGAGAGACACAGCAGCCGAAGGCCTCGGCAGGAACTGACTGTTTTGAGAGTGTGAAAAAAAAACGTAATTTATGAATCCATGTACTGTATCATATACTATAAATAGGCTTGTCATATTTAATATTCTGCTTTGCTTCTTTTGTGGGAGTGTCACTTCAGATGGAATGAAACACACTTACATGTTTTTATCAGAATTTTGAGAACTGCTTCATTCTGATGTAATTTCTCCTTGCTTTTATTTGGGGTAATAGTGGAATGGAGAGGGGCTTTTGTATGAATGTGTTTATTATGTTTGTGGTATGTGTGTCCTATTGTGTTGTATGTGTGTTCCCTTTCCCATTAGCATTAGCGTTCACTGCAATGTCTCAAACCCACATCCTGAATGACATGACCAAGCAGCACAGTGCAATTGACATATCTGAATTGAGGCTCATTATTTCTTTTGAGAGCATCTTACTCCAGCCTGTGTACACACAAGGCCTCAGTCATTTAGAGACAAACACACATACATTCTCGTTGTAAAGCTTTTGCGAGCTGTATGCTTGAGACTGTCCTCTTTGTGTCTGTCCTGTGTGTTAAACAAAAGCCATAGGTCCCAGCATGTGATGATGCCTTTTTTTTTCTCTAGTCGTGGGTAATTTCAGTCTGAGCATCAGACTTGCCAGCTTTAATGATTTGGTCTTATACATGTGATTTAAGTCATGCTATTTTTCATCTTCCCTGTTGTTTATATAGAGCACAGAATAAAATGCATTTTACGTGGCTGCTTTCACATTAAGTGCGATTGAAATCTGTAACTTTCATATTTTATAACTCCCAAAAGTCAATCTGTTTCCTATATGATTACTCAGTTCTGTCAAATGAGGAAACACAATATTTGCTCAATGGAGATTCATGCTTTTACTTCAATCAAACATGAATAATTATTCTGTTACATTTAATTTAGGATTTATCAATCAAATCATGGTTGTTGTACATAGTAAAACAAAATATGTATTCATCTTGTGTCTTACAAAGTGCATGATGTCACTATATGTTTTTAACATGTTATGTTTCAACTATTACCAGGACAGATAGGCCAGCTTCAAATAGACCATGATGAATGATACTGACACTTATTAGGTGTCTGAAATGAAACTCGTAGTGATTGGCTATAGGCTTCTACAAGGCCTCTACAGGGCTATTAGTCTGCCCAGCACTGCCCACCACTATTCAATCTTATTCAACTGGGCTTGGAGTAGGAGATGTCCAGAGCTATTAGGACTGGAGTAACTATACCCCAGGAGTGCCAAAGTGTGCCATGCTCATATCTCAGAATTGTGACCTGGTTTATAGGAGGACAGTATTTCTGTATCATTGCAGAGCAGGGCTTCAATACGTGTATTAAAAATACAATGCTATGCCTTGACAACAATAGAATTTGGCTAAGCACATAGGCCTACATCAGCCCCTTTCCTTCCTCCTGTGGTTGCATTATCTCCTCGTCAAACTTCCGCTATGCCATTGCTTGACAGGCATTGCATGTTTCTTTTTTGGCTCTAATAAAAAAAAAAAAACACGAGATAAATCCATCAGTGCCTGGCTCAGCATGTGATGTAACACGCACCCCGTTCTTATCAGGGTCTGTAATCTGAGGAAAAAGGACATTAGATTTCCGCTGCCTTTCCTTTTAAAAAACATCTGGCATTTCTCTGTGTCGTGTCAAGCCACTCCATTTACTAGAGGGTATACTATACTTTCATAGAGTGGGCAAGTATAAAATTAGATGAGTGCCAGCTGAATATAAATGATGGCTATTAATACATCCGAAGTCATTTGGACAATGTTCTGAACACATGACCAGAATTATTAAAAGTGCGTAAAGTTGTACACATTTGCATCTCTGGTTTGACACTTCACTGGCTAATATGCTGGAATACCCAGCGAAGAGAATGTGGGATGGGGTTAGGGCTGGAAGTCACAGTCGGGTCAAGTTACACACAAAAAATCAGGTTGTTCCTACTCAGGACCCTTTTAACACCCATCCCCGCCCCCGTTTGCAGCGCTCAGCGTAACATTTCTCCAGGGGAGTCTACTCGCTTCAGTCTCTCCAAACTTTTGCGCACGGATGTAATTCTGGGGAAAAAGTGATAGCCATAATCTATATCTATAGGACCAGTGCGTTTCAATCCAGGCGCATGAATTACAACCAATGTATATTCGTTTGGAATACTTTACGCAGTTATTGAGGCTTTATTTTCTGACTTTTGGATACGCATCAAAACTTGTTTTTAATTAATTCGTGTTTTAATGAGTTTGTTTCGTATATTTTTTTAAAAGCATATCGCCTACAAATGCAGTAAATTGAGAATGACCGGTACTGTGTTGAGGTGCCTTGTCTTGGCGCTCTTTATTTGTGAGCACAAGGTCCTGGCCGTCCCCGGAGTTGAAGAGGATGTTGGTTCCAGTGACAGCGCTTCAACCCTGGCCTTTGTGTTCGATGTTACCGGCTCCATGTACGACGACCTCAAACAGGTGATAGAGGGCGCCTCTCGGATCCTGGAAAAGACCCTCAGCCGGAGGACCAGACCCATCAAAAACTTTGTCCTCGTCCCATTTCATGACCCAGGTAAATAGAAAGAAGAGAGGTTGAATTATATAAATTGATGGACTGTTGTCAGCCTGAAAAACATTTACTATTTAGGCTGAATTAAATCTCCATATAAAGTAAATAATGAACATGTTTTTTTCTTTACAATTTCACTCAATATTTGTATGATTCTGATTATTGAAGCGACATGTTTTAATGAAGCCATTAAGGAATAGTCAAGGCACTAATCTTGAAAACGATTTCAAACATTAGAAGTCAAACATTATTTGGGGTACTTTGTAGATCATTTATTTTATTTATGCAGATGCTGATTAAATCTCTGTTTCAATAGACCATGCTTCACTATTTCAGAGATTGTTAGATTGGAAACTCAATTACATTCGGTGTGAAAATCATTCACTTAGACACATGAGACACTACTGTATTTGAGGTAGTGGATGTGCTTAAACCTGACACTTATACTGAAAACAGTCAGTGTCTTCAACAGTAAAGGAATGTGGCAACAGGTAAACCTCTTCCCAAGTATCTGGGAAAGCTGGAGCTTGAAAATAAGAGTGCTCTAATGGGGGGAGGGTGTTCGAGCACTGATGAGAAGCATATGCTGTCTGCTTGTGTGTAATTACCCCAATCACCCCCCATCCAACCCTCCGGAAAGCCTACCAACCCCAGTCACCAAGCCTGGGTGGAGGGGGATGGTGCACTCCACTAGCACCACACATTCTGTCTGTGTTTAATGTGGTGTGCCCTTGGGGACCTTGTAAACTTCTGAGATCGCAAAGAAACTCTGTGACTGACAAAGAGGCGTGACAGTGTGTATCAGTGTTTTATGGGCTCTCAGTCATCACTGAAGAAGGGACATAAACACCATGTATAGGAGGGGAGAGAGTGACTAAGAAATAATCACCAGTTCGACACATGTCCAGAAGTCCTGTATTAGTAATGTCTAGAAGATAATTACAAGTAACACTTGCAATGTGAATGGGCATAGGCATGCACAAATTCATGATTGTGTGTGTGTGTGTGTGTGTGTGTGTGTGTGTGTGTGTGTGTGTGTGTGTGTGTGTGTGTGTGTGTGTGTGTGTGTGTGCGTGCGTGTGTGTGCGTGCGTGTGCGTGCATGCTTGTGTGTGTCAAGGCCCATTCACATTGCATGTCACACACAGACACACACACAGACACACATACACACACACTGCCCCAATTTGGGCTCTACACTACAGTGAAACACTGTTCTGTATGTCTAACTATTCTATATCACAAAGAATATAGTCTCTGTGTGTTGGTTAATGTTCACTGCTTCATCGATCAGCCCCTGAAGGAATCCAAATAAGTGTCAGGTCAACAGGCTCTTTTATTTCATGGAAGTATGAGAGGGGACCAGGTCACCCAGCAGTGCTGACTGCAGCAGTAAACTGAGCTAATGACTACTCAGTCATCATGGGTATTGTAGTCATACTGTAAGCATGTACAGTATGTGTCACACTGGTCGGGAGACAGCACAATACCATCACAGAAATCCTAGAATACTCTAACTGACTTGCTATTTCTTCTTTTGCACATTCTTTTTTTGATTGATTGTCCTTTGATTATCCGGTTATTCCTCATATATAATGTTATTACCATCCACATGATGATGATCCACATCCCGTAAAGAAATTGGCCCTGTCTCCATCACTACTGACCCGCAGAAGTTCCAACGAGATCTGCAGGAGCTGTTTGTCCAGGTGTGTATCAGAACATCAGCCAGGACCAATGTAGCCATATAGACTGTGTTTTATATCGGTCCGTAGACCAGGAAGGAAGTAAGCTATGCTATGTAAGCTATATACTGTAGGTATGTAGACTACTTAGACGATGAAGGATTATCTATGTGTATTATAGCTCTCTAGACTAATTAGGATCATGTTCCATATTGAGTATAGGTCTGTTTCCAGAGGCCCTCAGTGATGCTGTTAGATCAGTGGTCTCTGTGTTCTCTTGTCTCAGGGGGGTGGAGACTGTCCGGAGATGAGTATAGGAGCGATCAAGAAGGCCCTGGAGATCTCCCTGCCTGGCTCATTCATCTATGTGTTCACTGACGCCAGGGCCAAGGACTACCGCCTCAAACGAGACGTGCTGCAGCTGGTGCAGCTCCGCCAGTCACAGGTACAGGACCCACTGTGCACTTACCAGGGAACATTCCACTGCAGAATGACAGAATGACTGATTTTGATATGTAATCTAACTGATATTGGTTCCCTAAGGGAAAGGAATGAGACATAACACACTCACCTACGCTAAAAGACATGTGTCTCTTGTTACACAATGTATTCCTGTATAGTAGCTACAGTCTGTGTTACCTCAAGGTAATAAATGCCATTTAGCTGACGCTTTTATCCAAAGCGACTTACATTGCAGTGAATGCATACATTTCAGTATATGTGGTCCCAGCAGGAATCAAACCCACAACCTAAGCGTTGTTAGCGCCATGCTCTACCAACTGAGCCACAGAGGACCACGAGGTACTGGTACGAAATCTTGATGATGATAAACACGTTATAACTTGTACTCAGTATAAATGTCCACCCCTGGCCCTCCTCCTTTGTACCCAGGTTGTGTTTGTGTTGACTGGGGACTGTGGAGACCGCTCCCAACCAGGGTACAGAGCCTATGAGGAGATCGCTGCCACCAGCTCAGGGCAGATCTTTCACCTGGACAAGCAGCAAGTCAATGAGGTGAGGTTCAGACGAAGAAAGTAATCTAGCTAATTCACATGATCTCTTTCACACACACACACACACGCACGTGCACACACATACACTTTATTAGGTACACCTGTTCAACTGCTCGTTAACGCAAATATCTAATCAGCCAATCACATGGCAGCAACTCAATGCATTTAAGCATGTAGACATGGTCAAGACGACCTGCTGAAGTTCAAACCGAGCATCAGAATGGGGAAGAAAGGTGATATAAGTGACTTTGAACGTGGCATGGTTGTTGGTGCCAGACGGGTTGGTCTGAGTATTTCAGAAACTGCTGATCTACTGGGATTTTCACGCACAACCATCTCTAGGGTTTACAGAGAATGGTCCGAAAAAGAGAAAATATCCAGTGAGTGGCAGTTCTCTGGGCGAAAATGCCTTGTTGATGCCAGAGGTCAGAGGAGAATGGCTAGACTGGTTCGAGATGATAGAAAGGCAACAGTAACTCAAATAACCACTCGTTACAACCAAGGTATGCAGAAGACCATCTCTGAATGCACAACACGTCGAACCTTGAAGCAGATGGGCTACAGCAGCAGAAGACCACACTGGCTGCCACTCCTGTCAGCTAAGAACAGGAAACTGAGGCTACAATTCGCATAGGCTCACCAAAATTGGACAATAGAAGATTGGAAAAACGTTGCCTGGTCTGATGAGTCTCAATTTTGAGACCAGAATTTGGCGTAAACAACATGAAAGCATGGATCCATCCTGCCTTGTATCAACGGTTCAGGCTGGTGGTGGTGGGCACACACACACACACACACCTTCATCATGAGGGTTTGATAAGTCAACACACAAGCAGATGTTTTACGAATGACAACATCATACGTAATCATAGTGTTTTTATAAAACCTTGTGAAACGGTTTAAAAGTTAATTAAACTCACCAGCAACCATATAATAGGGGTGAGCGATTTCTTTGTATCTTCAGCAGCAGCGTAACTCTACCCCAAGTCTTAGAAGCCAAAGTCAACTGGGCTAAATAACTCCCAGTCAGATCTTAAAGAAGACAGAGTTTCCTCTGTGAGAGACTCTACTATCCTGCATGTCAACATAGGAGATGGCGGGCTAAGGAGAGGGCAGCCCCACACTGGAGCCAAGCATGACTGTTCACTGGGAGGTGGCCCACTGAACCCCTGAACCTAGCTCTGTGTGTGTGTGTGTGTGTGTGTGTGTGTGTGTGTGTGTGTCTGTGTGTTTGTATGGGTCTGCTTTCTTTCAGCTCATGTTTGTCTGTGTGTGTATGTATGTATTTATGTAGGGCATGTGTGTGTGGGGGATCTGGTTCTATTAGCACTTCATAACCTCCAGCTTCATAACCTCCAGAGTGTCTGAATGTCATGTCCACATTGCAGTGATACAATGGCTCCTAGCAAGGGACTAAGGGACCACTCTAACACCTCCAGCAGAAACCAGCCCTCTGAACCTCATCCCCAGCTGGTCAAAGTGTGGATAATGCTTGATCAGGCTAGGGTGCCTTTACATATCTGAAACTGACCCATCTTACATTTGTACACAAGTGTTTTGCTTTTTGACCAGATCTCAAAGCTTTTAAGCCTGGATCCACATGGAGAACTAGTGTATTTCAGATGCATTCCGAGCCATGTGATAGTTAACTCCTGGGTGGCGTGTCTTTAATAATTAATGAAAATCCCTTAATCCTGAAATACCGCATAAGTACCACAAATCTGACTAAAATCGTCACTCTTTATATGAGTTTAATAAAGAGCGGCCAAATCAAATATACACAGTCGTTTGTGGTCTCAGGGGGAGAAGTGGAGAGAAAACAGACTGCTGATTTTACTCTCTAATCCCAGGATATGATCTGTCATGGCTTCCTTCTCTCTAACACAGCTGCCCTCTGGAACTGGCTCCAAGTCCACACAGAACAGCTCATTGTGAGACTTGTGTGTGACACTCCTTAAAACTCCTTAAGACTAAACGTGTTGTAATCAACCAAGAGATCTGCCAACAAGCCCTTGGGCAGAAAACGAACACTTAACGCGCTGTCCAAGATTGGATTTTGTTATTAATGGTCATGTCAATGGTCATCCTCAGTGTGAGAAGTGAGAGTGGTGTGAACCTGGTCAAGAGAAATCATCTGTTCTCTGTCTGGTTCCAGACCGTAATCCAGCATGGAGGATGTCTGTGCTGTGACGTGAGCCTGTAGGCTCAAACAGGATGATACAGAGACAGGTTATGAGGTCATGAGTTACTGCTGCACCATGCACAATCACTGTTTATGATCGTCTTGGCAGATTGGACAGTACATGTTTGTGTGTCTGTGTTTCAACTCACTACATGCACTCTTGACTGAAGTGGCTTGACTTCCTTTTGTAAAAGAATCATTGGTAACATTGCCCTAATGGTTTCCTCATCAGGTGGACCCAGCAGTGTGTTAAAGGGACACTGAGTGTTTAAAAGAGTGTGTAAAAAAGTGAAATGAAATCTGGTGAACATGGCTGGGGAACAAAGCCAGTCTTTGTAGTCTAGCCCCAGCTCTCACAGACAGGAAGACACATGTACTAGACCCTTGTCTTGTTGTCAGAGGGAACTGCTTGGCAGGTGTTTTGACGTTCCCATCGAGATGGAGAAGGGGGTCCATCTGGCACTGATTTGGCCTAATAGTCTGGTTCCTGGCACCCCGTCTCCCTTCTCTCAGTGGTGGTGGTGGCGGTTTAACCCCGGCGCAGGGGTAGGGTGACCCCTTTCTGCAAGGAAGTTTGTGGTCTTACTGCCCTGACCGCAGTGGGACAACCAATCACTCTGCCTGTCTAGTCGCTTGTGGGGGATTCAAAGGGCGTTAGGAAGTCCCAGTAGACAACCTCTTAGCTGGCGGAGGAAAAGAACAGCATCACCCCAGCCTTAGCTGACCTACCTCTAGCCACCCACCTCTCACTACTCCAAGACTAGCGGAGATGCTTCTTCCTGACACACCGCCATGAGCCTGTTCTACTGTTCTGTACTAAGACACGGCGGATGAGGTTTCAAAGACCCGTAGATCCCTTGGACTCCCCATGGCTATGAGAGGGAGAGGCTGTAGAACGCAGCATGTTCTTGGAGACACACCTTGGCCCAGACAGCAATGGTTCCATCTTGGTGCTCCCTGTCTCTTTGTCCAAAGCTGTGGGGAGATGGATGTCCACTCCTGCCCTGATGCTGGGGATGAAACGGACACCGGTTAGAGGCAGATGTAGGTCACTCATAAGCTGTTTCCTGCTCCGCTGGGGATGACTGCACATGTGGCAGACATTACAGCTGTTTCCAGTTGTAAACTGCGAGAGGAACCAGCTGCTGTCAGCACCCAGTGGGCCAGATACATGGAGAGGGGAGGCCTGCTAATTAAATTATCAAAGGCTTTGCTAGCTCCAATTTTCTCCATTATTCCTAAATATACAAAGATGTGTTGAATTAACCCCAATTCTCTGAGGTGTTATGTTTTCAGTTTGTTTTAGTATTTTATTATGGACACAATGCAAGCATAATGTCTGCACTCACGATTATGAAGTCAAAACAAATACAAGACCTCTGTTGCTTGTTAAGCACTTAGAATATGAAAAAAAAGGGTTCTGTCACTGAATTGAAAATCGGTTTCAATTAGTGAAATATTTCTTTTTGTGGAGGAAAAGAGACAATTATGTTTCTACCATATCATTACCATCAGAATGATTTCACTTAGAGGGTCGAGTGTACTCAAACATTGAAATTCTACATGTCCAATGTTCTACAGTGATAGAGGGAAATTATACTTGGTGATGATTGCTCCTGGAATTGAATGTAATCAGACCCTCCAGGGTTATTACAGTCTTAGCAGGCAGGAGTTGGGTAATTTTCCTCATGAGAAGTATAACATAATGACCCTCATTTCAGAGTGAAACCGCCACACTCCCATCACCCCCAGTCCTCTCAGGCCCCATCCTGCTATTTTAAGCCCAACCAATTTGACAGATAACACAGAGGCAACGCTTCAGCCATTGTTGTCCTTATTGGTCCTGCATATTGGACTTGTTAACAATAGAAATATATAACTGGATATGCCTTCCCGAAATCCCCTCCATTTACACCCACCCAGACTTGTCTAAAACCAGGAGAACAAAATCCTCTGATTCATTAAAGCTGAAGTACAGGAGGATGGCTGTGTTTGACAGGCAGTGTGCCTCCACTGTGAGAGAAACTCTTTGGGGAATTCATGCTTAAGAGTGCAGAAAACTGTATGTTATCTTTTTGACAGTTAAGCTGTTTCACAATCCTTTTGTTTATTGAGGATCCCACTGAGACTGTACTTCAGCGATGAAAGAATGGTCAGACAGACAAAGACCAGCTTGTGTTAGGGTGGACAGTTTGAGAGCAAGGTCATAGGCACATCCTTCCTGCTCTGTCCCTGTGTATTTGGGCTTCCAGAGGGGGTCTCTGACAGCGTGTCTATGAGAGGACCCAGGCAGCCACAGTCCTGTCAGTCCTCTAGCTGTGTGCCGAGATGATGATGAGGATGATGAGGATGATAATGATAATGATGAGTATGATAATGATGATGATAATGATGATGATGAGTATGATGATGATGATGAGGATGAGGATGATATTGATGATGAGGTGATGTTCTCCTCTCTTTTCAGGTCCTAAAATGGGTGGAGGAGACGGTGCAGGCTCTGAAGGTCAACCTGTTGTCCTCCAACCACGACAGTGCTCAGGAGAACCAGTGGGAGGTGCCCTTTGACCCCAGCCTCAAAGAGGTCACCGTATCACTCAGTGGTCCAGCCCCACAGATCGAGCTCAGAGATCCTCTCGGTACACCATGTGTTCATTATTTATCCTCTGAATAAATAACAAATAACATTGCATCATGAGTTAAAGATATGAATTATTTACTGAACTGATCTCTTTGATGTGTGTTTATTGCTCAGGGCGGATTGTTGGTGTGGAGCAGGGCCTCACAGAGCTACTGAATATTCCAAACTCAGCTCGTGTTGTTAACCTAAAGTTCCCCCGGACTGGAGCCTGGACTCTAAAGGTACGTGATCCTAACATGTCTATATTCATCCTTCATGCATCAACATAATGTTGACAACATCAACACAACATACAGTAATCATGAGATGAGATAACCCCTTCAACCACCTTTGATTCACAATACGTGAACTAAATTCCCCCTCTATGTCCAGGTGGGCTGCAGTGGCCGTCACACTCTGAGGGTAACAGGGGTCAGTAACCTGGACTTCCGGGCCGGGTTCTCCAGCATACCCGTTTCTGAGTTCAACCATACCAGGGAGAGACCCATCAAAGGTACTTTGTACAGTATGTGTATAAGTGCACTGTGTATACACTGTGTCGATGCAATACAAACAGATGGTCTCCTCTCATCTCTCAGGAGTTCCAGCCCATGTGTTGCTGAAGTGTACAGGACTGAAGATCCCTGGTCAGATCAGTCACGTAGAGTTAGTGTCTGGATCTGGACGCTCCCTACGGACCCTTCCTGTGCCTCTGCCTTCTGACAGGGGCAGCCGAGGACTCTGGAGCATCCCTGAATTCCGTACTCCTTCCCAGAGCTTCTTCCTGAAGGTGATTGGGAAAGATGAGGAGGGTTACCGCTTCCAGAGGCTGTCTAGTGTCTCCTACACAAACATCATCCCAGGCAAGAACCCCTTCCATCACTCTCGCCTCCTTGTCTCAAACACAACACTAGATTGATGACCATCTTGTCTCACACACAACACAAGTTTGATGACCTCGTCTGACACACAACTCCAGTTTGATGTATCACCTCTCATCTCTGTTTCCCCCTGACACAGATCCTCCAGCAGTGAGCATGCCCAGTGTGGTGAAGGGCTTTTACATGCAGCCCGCTGTGATTGGCTGCTCGGTTAGGAGCGATGTTCCCTATAGGCTGAGATTCACCAGGAGCGGAGTCAATCTTGGGGAGGAAAAGTCCTTTCAGTGAGTCTCCTTGTTTTGGTTGAGGTTGATTTGACATCCTCTTGGATGACACAGCCATATGCACTTATTACCCGCTGTAAAACCACTAATTAGGTCATTCAGTGGGACAAAGTGCGCTGTTACCACTTACGAGGTCTGTAAAGCATTAGTGCTGATGGAGTCTGTTGCAATTTCTTTGTGCTTCAATCAGTCAACTGGTATACACAGTCAGTGTTGTGTACATTACGCAATACGCATTGGATTGTGTCATCTTGGAAAATTAACAAAGCATGATTTTTTTTTGCATTCTGACACTCTGTTTTGAATTACATGCATGGAATGAAGATGACTTTTGGTGAACGGTATTCACTGGTCTCTGTGCCAGAGAGGCTAATTGTTAGTGATCTAAGAATACCCTATTCCCATCAGCGTTCACCTGCCAGATAACTGTTGATATATCGCAGGTCCTCTGCCAAAGCATCATGGGAAATCGCCCATGCCTCAGGTGAAGATGAGGGTCCCTATGAGTGTATCGCTCAGAGCAGTGCAGGGCTGGGACGCGCCCTTACACAGCTGACAGTGAGAGGTACGTCAGAACACACACATGCACACACACACACACACACACACACACACACACACACACACACACACACACATACATCCACGCATACACTTGAGATCACAGAACTAGTAAGGCTTTGAAAACCATTCCAAAAAGTCTTATCATAGATTGATTATATGAAACCATTTATATAAATTTTAATATAAACCATGCCATTCCAAATGTTTGCATTTACAATAAACTGTTTCTGTACTGTTTGTTCAGTGCTGATAGTGTACTGTTTGCCTCAGTGTTGACTCTGTGTTTCCTATGAGACAGAGCCCCCTCCAGTACTGAAGACCCCAGTGAACGTTAGCTCATCTGTGGGGGCCGTGGCTGTGCTGTCCTGCCAGGTGGAAGGCTCCATGCGCCACAACCTGACCTGGCAACGGGAGGGCCGTACCATCCTGGCTCACACGGGGAGAGTGAGACTTCTCCAAGACTCTTCTTCCCTGGAGATCAGCGAGGTGCAGCCCCAGGACGCTGGGCAGTACCAGTGTGTGGCCACCAACACCCAAGGAGACAGCAGAGTGACAGTGTGGCTGCTGGTTCCAGGTACAGTAACGTAGCTGGAGCACACCGCTCATCTGCTTAACCACTTAACTCACCGGGGCCTCATCCCTCCTCCAGGACCCTGTCATCTGGTTTCTATTATTGCCCCAGCCTCACCGCAAAAAGGATTTATCCACTTCTCCAGAAACGCTCCCAGTCAGAGCATGTTTCAAATCAGCCAAATTGATGCAAGTTGAAAATTGCGGCTTCTATCGAGGGGGGCCATGGCCTCAGACGCTTGTAATGCGTTTGAAAAAACGACCAAACAAATTTGAAACATGTCTCTCACTGTGAACCGCTGGTCATGACGTCAGACCTGCGCTGTTAATCACGCTGTGTCCCAGACTATCCGAGGTTTACCAGAGCTTAGCCATGACGAGCAGGCTCTTTAATAAATGATTTATCATAAAGCCATGACTGGGCAGTGAGTCACCAGCTCTTTCCTATGGATGCTCTCTCTCTCTACTCCACAGAGGCCCCTTCTGTGGTAGTCAACTCCCAGAGCCAGGTCTTCTCCAGGGGGGCGGAGGTCCGCCTCGTTTGCACCGCGTCCGGATCCCCCCCTCCTCTGCTCTTCTGGAGTCGTGGAAACATCTTCCTCACTAATCGACCAAGGTGCAGGAACAGGAAATCTCTGCCCACTCTAGAACTCCAGGAGAGCAGCCTTAGATTTGCATTCTCCTTCAGCCACCCACTATGAATATACACACGTCACATCTTGTTTGTGTCACTTTACAGTTACATCATGCAATTCAAAATCTTATTCCAGACTTTTTACATTCTATGACTGTTTATACATATTCAAAAGAAATCTGCCACAAGCAATCCAAGAATCTCCCTTGCTTGGAATAGCAGGAGTTTTGTGATGAATTTGACTTGAGACATCTGTGTTTGGAATCAGAAAAGAATCAACAAACATGAATTCCCATGGCTGATGTCTGTCTTACATGATACAGGATGAACATATCCAAACATGGCGTCCTGACAATCAAAGAGGCCCTCCCAGAGGATGCTGGGAACTACACGTGCCTGGCGACCAATAAGGCTGGAACAGCAACTCAGTCGCTGTCTCTCAGCTATGCGGGTGGGTGGGTGTGTGGCAGTGACATGTCCTCATTAGGTTGTGCTACAGTACCTCTAGAAACGCTGTGTTTCCCATTAAGATTCTGGTTCAACTCAAACTTTCTCTGTTCTTAGTCGCTCTGACCCCAGGCAGACATTTCTACAGTTCAGAGTAAGGTAGTTTGATATGTTTTCTGTCATCCCAATCATTTTTAAAGTGCTTTTGAATGTCTGAGTGATTCATGTTGTTTCGGATGTGCTAACTATGTCAAGCTCAAGATTGACAGTGGCACATTTCACCCTGTCTTGCACAGTGGGTTGTTGCTTCCCTGTGTGGGTAGGGCTGACAGTCATCAGGATGCATTTTTAGCCTAGCTGTCAGTGAGAGCTTGACAGAGGGCACTGCACTGATGGACCACGGCAGCTTCCCCCTGGAGCCTGCTGGTTTTATACTCACTTTTGTCTGCCAGTGTCATTTTCAACAACATTGATCTGTCAAGACACCAAGAGCCTGGCAGGAAACATCATGTCATCCTTTCAGCTGTCCCTCTCTCTGTTCCCGTAGCGCCTGGCCCGTCTCTCTGTTGACACATGAAGCGTGTGAAATGTCAGCTCAACTTCTATATTTACCCCTGTCTGGGCTGGTGCCCAGTCAATTGACAGAATTAAATACACATTACTTTTGCTATTATTGTCACGTAGAGCATTGTGAGCATGACTGTTGATTTGGTCGATAATACAAATCCTTTGGTCTTGTTTATGAGCTATGCTCTATCTTGGTTTCCTCCTCACTCCTCCTGCAGAGCTGCCCAGTATTTCTGTGGTGCAGCAGGTTGTCCTGGTGGCAGTTGGGGGTGACGCGACTCTGCAGTGCAGAGCCACAGGCGTCCCACCTCCTCTGGTCCAATGGTTCAAAGGTAAATACATACTGATCACTTGTGTCATAGAAGTACACACATTACAGTGACATTTGCTTTACGGAAAAACCCAACGTGTGTCTGTATGTTTATTCTCGATGGGTTCTGGCTTTTTTTTCAGGTGATCTGCAAGTGGGCTCCGTGCCTTTTGCTGAGCAGGATGCGCATCGCGGGATGCTGCAGATTCACGGGG
Source organism: Argentina silus (assembly GCF_951799395.1). Taxonomy (NCBI): domain Eukaryota; kingdom Metazoa; phylum Chordata; class Actinopteri; order Argentiniformes; family Argentinidae; genus Argentina; species Argentina silus. Next base: position 9,168,480 of record NC_139661.1, read on the forward strand.
TGCAGGAGATGGATGCGGGGGAGTACAGCTGTGTGGCTAGCAGCTCTGCTGGAACCTCCTCCGCTACTGTCATCCTGGAGGTTGGAGGTGAGGCCAGCCAATTAAAACAGTTTTACTGTACTCAAACAACACCACTTTCAGATTACTGGTAACAAAAGTATGGTATTGTACGCTTTACTGTATATAGACCTAGCAGCCTAATTTGTACACCTACAGCCTAAAATGTTTTTGGGTTTTTTTACAGCGTGGTTCTACCTCTATGAGTGCATTGTATTTGAGTATATAGCTTCTCCCGTTCGTTCTCCCAAACAGCGGGTCCTCTATTCTCCGAGGCTCCGGTTGACATCTCAGCAGGCGTGGGGGACAATGTCTCGCTGCCCTGTGTTGCCCGTGGTTTCCCGTTGCCCACAGTGACGTGGCGCAGAGAGGATGGGAGACCAATCATCAGTAAGGCAGACAGCAGCAGCAGCAGCAGCAGTGGTGGAGCTGTGCAGGTGGAGACAGGACATCTCCTGATCCAGAGTGAGTCACACATCGTTCTCCCACCACCACCTCCACACTGACAGCCTGGCTCATTCAGGCACCTAACATAACCTCCGCTGAGCAAGTCTCTAACGAGCATGGCTGACATACTTGGAATGAATAAATATAGAAGAGGTGACGCTCTTCAGATCATATTTAGTAAACGTTTTCTTAAGAGTGTGAGTGTAACAGAATACAGCTGGCACTGGTGAATTATCACAGCGTCTCCCGCTCTCCCCTTTCTCCCTCAGTGAAGGTTAGGGCGTTCAAGCACTTTTTGGGGGGAAACAGGGTTAAGTGAAATAGAACTGTATTCTGTGGGGCCCTTTTGGCCCGTGACTTTGTCCTTGGCTTCAGAAAGAGAGCATTTGCACAGCCAGGCTCTTCAATGTTTATAGGCTGTGTTACGTTTTATTGGAGAGGAACAGTAGTATTCGCATAGAGAAGCGGACCCCTCTGTGGCTGCTGACCTGATTTGGTCGAAGTGCAGCAGATGGATCTGTCTTACCTGGCATTGTTCAGAGTGACATTGTCCAGTGACCTCTTTAGAAATGTGTCAGATGTGTGCATATTGTACACACATGAGACCCTGTTTACTCTTACAGTGCATGTGTTGACATCAACCATTTAGACAGGCAATTCATCATAATATGTGTCCATGAGGTTTGGTTTGACAGTATGTAGACTGTGTTTGAGCCATGCAGCCAGCTGTACCACATTATACCTAATTCTATTTCTCACTATTTAAATAACTCAAATGACAATATAATAAAAAAAAACTGTAAAACAGTATTGATGAAATAAATATAAGTTGTATGTGCTTGTCATCAGTTCTAAACTCTTCAACACATTACCTTTATCATAGCCTACTGAGGTTGCATGGAGATATATTGCCTCCATAAATCTGAATTTGGTTATGAAAACTACTTTCTGTCAGCGTTGAGGGACTGTAAACACAAGTTTGTCCACAGGTGTCTGGCTGGGGGATGATGGCCTGTATATCTGTGAGGCCAAGAATCAGTTTGGAGCCATCAGGACTGAAGCAAGAGTCAGTGTCACTGGACTGGGTTAGTGCTGTACTCTTGCTTTCCCCTCCCGATAGATAACACCAGTATGTCACAGACCATGCAAAGCATCCACGTTGCTGCCTCTGCCCATAATAGTTTAAATTGACCTGCACTATTTTCCCAGCTGCTGCTTTGTATTTCTGTCTGTCTGCCTCATGTAATGGTATCCCCCGTCTTTGTCCACAGAGCTCCCTCTTTTGGCCCAGGGTGCCCCCGTTCTCACCACTGTGATTGGTCAATCCCTTAACATTCCCTGTATGCTATTGGATGGAATACCCTTACCCGACAGACACTGGACCCACAATGGAAAACCAGTGAGGATAGCCTTTTGTTTGTCTTAGAAAATGTGTTTTTATCATTATATATAACATAATAATTCATGATATGATAATAACATCATCCATTACTTGTCCATAGCTGCAACTGAGTGGTAGAGCCTTCCTCAGGAGCGATGGTAGTCTGCACATCGAGAGGGCAGCCCCAGAGGATGCTGGGACATACGTTTGCACAGCGGTGAATGTAGCTGGGTCGGTGAACATATCTGTCAGCCTGGAGGTCCATGGTGAGAGGGCTTATTTACTCAACTCTCTCTATACAAGGGTACATTATAGAGTAGGTCCTCCAGAGAGCAGAGACTCATCTAGTTAGCCCAAGAATGTATTGACTCAGTATGGAAAACAACAACATCTTAAATGACTTGACCACCTGCTGTTATAGTTGGGAGAGTGATTCATTTACCGCATGCTTTGATGGATGTAGTATGGTTCATAATCAAGTTATAATGAAGAAATTACCTGAACACTGATGCTGTTGACTAAGTCCAGTGATAATTCCGTGGCCCTGGTTGTCCATACCCAGTAGACAGCTGAAGTTGTGACCTACTTTCCCAGTGCCCCCTGAGATCAGCGCTGGTCCATACCACTACATAGCCAACGAGGGCGTGGCAGTCACCCTATCATGTGTTTCCAGCGGAGTTCCCAAGCCAACTGTTGTCTGGTCCAAGGTAGGATGTCACGCTTTTTTTTTTTTTGCTCGAAAGCTACTTTTCGCTAATGAAGGTTTTGGCCCCATCCCACGGAACACTTGTCAAATTATGACCATGTGTCAAATTATGGAACTTTTCACATTAAAATCTAGTGGGGACACATTTTATGATCCATCCATCATAAGATTAATGACCATTAAGATAATGTAAATCACCATTAAACATATGTAACTTTATTGTATACTGTATATCATAGAGCTGTGTCAGGGGAGGGTTTTTTTCATAGCCAAGTACCATGCATTCTCAGATAAGTACACTACTTCGAGTAAATTTCTATTCTTGTCAGATGAAAGTGAGTCTGCAAAAGCCATCTTGTGTTCAAAGGGGAAGTATGTGCGTAGCAGTGTGTGTGTGTGTGTGTGTGTGTGTGTGTGTGTGTGTGTGTATGTGCATGCACACGCTAGAGAGAGAGAGAGTTTGGGGAGGGGGGCACTATAATTACAGCAGGCATCGGAAGTTGGGCTTTGAACTTTTGGTGTGTGCGTGTATCCGGGCTTCACACTACCTGATGTGCCCCCAGGGAAGGGAGCCCCTGCCCAGGGACAGATCATCCCCCCAGTCAGACCCTGATGGCTACCTCCACATCCTCAACCCCACCGCAGAGGACGCTGGCATTTACATCTGCACAGCCACCAGTGCAGTGGGCTACTCTAGCCGGGAGATCCAACTCAGTGTCAACAGTAAGGAACTGAACATTCACTCATATAAAGGGCTTGTGCCTGTGATTACAGCTAGTTGAAAGGCAAAATAGGGGACCTCTCTCTTATAGTATATGTTTCCCTTTTCCCCAGCCAAGCCTAAGATTGTAGGTATGAGTGGTCTAGACAACACAGTGAAGATGGCTGCCGAGGTGGGTTCAGAGGTCATCCTCCCCTGTGATGTCCAGGGCAGTCCCTCTCCACTGGTCACATGGAGCAGGAACGGCCAGCCCATCCCACCAGTCACAGCCTGGTAAGAGGAAGTCTCATCTCATCTCCTCCCATTGCTTCGGCTCACACTACAGCAACAATGCAGTGAATTGGTAAATAGGCCATAAAAGACAAGCATCTAACCATACCAAGGCGGTTACCTTACCCCTAACTAACCCACTGCTTTTACAAGTCTCTTTGATTGAAGCCGGCCGCTATCCAAAGCAGCCATTAATGGTTGGAGCTTATTTAGTGGTGCCTTTTGAAGGCAGTCAGGCAGTCAGGCAGTAAGTCAGGCAGGAAGACAAAGCAGTCTGGCACTGGGCTGTGTGTGCAGACGTATGGAACAGCCTCCTCTCTGTGAGGAGGAACATCTGGTCCCACAGGGCTCTCTCATCCCTGTGTCTGTGGTGGCGGTGTACAGACATGCAGACCAACTGGGGACTAGCCACCCCACAGTCTAGTTGGGAATAGACAACTGTGATGAGAAGAAGACCCACCAGCTTCGACCAGACAGACCATCTGTCTCCGGAGGACTGGAGATCGAGTGACAGAGTTGAAAGAAGTCGCGATTGTCTGCTTGACTGAAGCTGGCTGGCCCATGTGGGGCTCGTTGTCTGGTTGAATGAGGCTGGATGGCTGTGGGGCCCGGAAGGAGAAACATGGGGGAGGGAGGGAGGAGAGGGGGAGGGGTGTGCTTGCTGGGAAGACGGGAGGAAACCCTGACAGCGGAAGAGAGAGACAGAAGTCCGGCCTGTTTGACGATCAGGTCCCCTGTGGATCTCCTGCCATAAAATCACATGTTGATTCTTTACCAGGCCTGTGTGATGAGAATAACACACCTCCACCAACAACCTCCCCCCCCCCCCCCCCCCCCCCGGGCCCTCCAGAAGAGTGTACACTGTGGCGAGCAGTGGTATTCAGCAGGGTTCATTCTCTCCCTCCAGGAGTCCCCCATTCCCAAGCTCAGCCGGTGTGAACAGAGGGAGCTGATTGTTGAAATAACTCAGTCAGTGGGTGTTCAGAATGAAGCTTTCACACTGTGCCACAGACCTGCTGTAGAGAGAGAGAGCTAGCACAGCTGGAGAGGAGAGGAGAGGAGAGCAGCCCCACACTGGGTCAGGAGAGCTGCACTCAGCCCTCTCTGATTAGCCCAATTTGTCCCCGTCAGCCTTTGTACACAGATAAGTTGACACCAATGTGTGGAAGAATGGGGGGAAGATATATGGAGCTAAGTGGTTGGGTCATTTCTCCAGCGAGTGCGTTGGTCTTTGCTAAACTGGTGTAGATTGACCACTGCAGAGTCAATAATGTATGCTACTGGTTTTCCAAGATCTGTTTTAAACAATAGGGGGGAGCTGAGTCTTACAGCCACATGTGCAGTGTTGTAATAGAGAGGTCATTATGGTTGAGCTTGCTTCCACTGAAATGAACATGTTATTGTTATCATTTAGTTGCTTAGCAGACACACTTATCTCAGATCAATCTCAGAGCTCTGTTTATATTTCTGCATATTATCCATTTATACAGCTGCATAGCTACTGAAGCAAATCAGGTTATGGCTCAAAGATTTATAACTTTTCAGTTACCTGTTTTTGACATGAAGTATACACACGCACACGCACACGCGCGCGCGCACACACACACACACACACACACACACACACACACACACACACACACACACACACACACACACACACACATAGACACACAGACATACACACACAGCTACACACAAACTGTCTCACACACACACTCACACAAACAAAAGAGTTGACTCAGAGGTCTTCCCTTGAACCCTGACCCCTAACCCTTCCCCAGGTTCACCGTGCTGTCTTCTGGGTCTCTGAAGATCACTGATGTCCGACTAATTGATAGTAAACTTTACACCTGCACTGCGGCAAACCCAGCAGGGAACGTGTCCCTCAACTACAATTTACACATACAAGGTACCTCTTTATGATTCACACTCAGAGTTCTCAGAATTTTAGATCAATGAGAATTGTTCACTTTGTTTTTTCACGATGCTGTCATACTGCTACAATGTCTGGAAATTCAGCAAGTATGCTAAACAGGCAAATAGAGATCTAGAGACAGAAACTTTGTTTGCTATTGTTTGTTTGTCAGCCAAGCCCAGGATTCAGACGGGGCCCTCCTTGCTGAAGGCTCTGATTGGTCAGACGGTGACTCTGCCGTGTGTGGTTCAGGGGGAGCCCAGCCCTGAGCGCAGCTGGTTCCACAACGGGCTTCCTGTTGGAACCGGGGATCCTGCAGCCCTCAGGATCCACAGGGTCAGCCTCTCTGACCAGGGCACCTACAATTGTGTGGCCAAGAACAGTGCTGGACAGGACACCATGGAGCTCAACCTGGAGGTGCTAGGTGAGCTTCTGGAATATAGCTTCACCCTCCCAATTTGCCGCCACTTATCCATTCATCAGTCGATGCTCACCCCATACATACAGCTAAGATGGAAAATTGGATAATAAATCAAAAAAAGCTAAATCATTTCATATTGAAAAAAGGCTCCATAGCTATTCCTATAACTGATATGTTCCAGGTTTATATAAGAGCAAACTGCCTCATTTCAAGAACATATGAGCTCAGTCTTTGGAGGTGGATTCTCTGGAAGTGTCTCCATACGCTCACAGTACAAGAAGTCCTATGAACCTCTTTATCTGGCCAGTGCATGGATCAGTCTGTTTGTGGGTGTAAGGGGTTGATTGAGCTGCTCTTTGACCTTAAAAGACACTGCTGGCTGAGGCATGGGTTAGGGGTTGTCAGAGCTTAAAGTTAACGAGCCTGTAGGGGGCACAGGAGACATGACTCATATTGTCAGGGCAAATAAAACAGAAATGTTCTCCTCACCCCTAGGATTAACCCTTTCACCCATGCTTTGCTTTGCTAAAATTTACTCTAGCTGAACCTTATCTCTCAATGTCACTCTTTACACAGGTCTCAAATTTTACACCCACAACAGACCTACAGAAGCCCTCATTCCAAACTCTAAACCTATACAACCTGTGATGCTAAATAAACCCTGTATCTAATCCATATTGCAGCCGTCCAAATGCTATATTTCTTTCCTAATCCCCCTTTTGCTCCATCACACTGAACCTATTCTGTTTCCACAGAGGCTCCGTCGTTTGCACAGGCTGGAGATGCCATAATGGAGAAAGTGGCTAGCAGCAAGGTCACCATCCCCTGCCCTGCTGAAGGTAGGACAAGATTTATGGATCAGTCAGTTTACGGGAAACAGACAAAACGAGTCGTCAGGCAATTTACTGTCAGACCATAGCAAACAGTTCCACTGGACCCTATTTCAGATCAGTTTTGAGGAAACTTTTTAGTTTCATCACTCCCAGAGAAAGCTGCAATGGAAAAGTAGGACAAAGGTGTGGATTCGCACCTTCAAAGCATTACTGTTATATCCAGAGGCTTTTAGTTGTCAAAGCTGTGGAGAAAATGTGTTTCGCAATACCCCTGCTGCCACCCTTTCATTCTGTCGTGCCATTTACATGTGTCTGTGGCTCTCAGCATGCTTGAGAAAGGCAACGGTCTTATCAGGTGTGTGTGTGTGCATGAGACAGGGTACATTCTTTCATGTTTTTAAGCCCATCAAGCTTCTCTCTGACATGGCATGTAAATAGGTGTTGTTTGTATGGAAACATGCCATGGTAACGAAGGTGAGGAGTGGGGCTAATGTGGAGCAACAGCTGGAACATCATTCTGCCTGCTGCCTCTCCAGGGCCTTGGCCACATCTGCTTTCCTCTGTGAGGGGGCCTGCTGGGAGAGGAATCCTAATTACAGGCTGCTGCTGGCAGATAATAGACAGCGATGTCTGGGGTGCTGCAGCTCCACCACGGAGCAGGGGAGGACGACCGGCTCCTCTGGCCATCTCTGGAGAACCCAGCCTGCCAGGCAGGCAGGCAGGCCCTCTCACAGAGCACACGCAGGGGTGCTCTCAGTCACAGCCCCAGGCAGCACTATGAGACTCCAAGGAAACAATGACTTGTCACTGGATTCAATGGATTGTTTCATAGAGATGTGTATGGTATCGAGGGATGGATGATGAAAGAGGGCTCTGGCATAAGGAGATTATTATGTTTTACAAACATGACCTATAACAGAAGAACCAGTTGTTTAAAAACACATGGAAGACATCATAGGAGGGCTTCGTGAACCCAAACAAATAAATGCAGTCTTTAATGAGATCTTTTAACATCTAAACAGAACATCTGTACGCATTTCCTCCCAAGCAATGAGATAATAAATTCGAGTCAGTCTTCTAAACTGTAAACATGTGTTCCGCGTGGGACCGGTTGATAACATTACCTTTGGTTCCTCTCTGTCCCATGAGTTTAGTATTTTTGGACGGGGGTTGAGATGAAATGTGTGTTTAGTTTCCACAGCCTCCTCCCTGGTGTTTGGATATGCAGTGGGTCTGTAAATAGAGAGGGGACAGGGATTGCTCTCCATGCAGGAAGCTGAACCGGATGTCCATGGCTCTGTCGGACAGAGACCTGGGACTGGGTTATGGAGTAAAGGGGGTGCCCCCTAACCCCTCTTCATCCCTCCTCCCTCCATCCCCTCCATCCCCCGCTCCTGGCCCCTTTTCCACACAGTAAAGCTCCCAACACATCTGTTTTAGGCGCCAGTGCATACACATCAATGCTTTGAACTCCAACCACTCCTATTCTTACTGTCCAAGACTCTCACCTCTGATTCCAGTCATAAATCTTGACGCTAGCACTTTAAATCAGGCATCTACCGATATATTGTGTTTGGCATTTATGTGCTGTACTATGACCTTGAAGTATCCCAGCTCACCGACCGATAGGGCTCTCAGTATCCATTTGGCATGGCTTCCTCCTCCGTCCTGCTGTCCAATAGATACAGTAAATGTAGAGCCTGCTTTTTCCAGTCCGGGCGGCTTGCCCATTCGGTCCTTCTGTAGGGACAGGACTATGTTTTATTTCTGTCAGCTATGATGGATAAAGCCCATTTAAAGCCTTCCTTAGAGCCATTCACTCTCCCCTCCCTGTTGTCTCTCTACACCCGCAGGTTCACCCCCTCCCAAGGTGCGGTGGTTCAAGAACGGCCTGGAGATACATCCAGACCAATCAGAGCTTAGTGTGGCACAGGACGGCTCCCTCGTGATTGGCTCAGCATCTGCCAGTCATAGCGGGGACTTCAAGTGTGTGGCGACGAATGAGGCGGGCTCTGTTGAGCGGAAGACCCGTCTGAAAGTGAATGGTGAGAATGACACAACTCCATTCTTCATCGAGACCTGAATTCAGTGAATGATCTTTAGACACTATGGGGTGTTGATGGCTGAATTATAGCGTAGATATTCCACCATAGCATTTAATTAAGATTTTTTAACTCTCCAGTTCCCCCTGAGATCCAGGATGATGGCCAGCCTCTGAACCTGACTGTCACCCTGAAGCAGCCTCTCACTCTGGGCTGTGATGCCTTTGGCATCCCCTCTCCCATGATCGCCTGGACTAAAGATGGCCATCCTGTGAGTCACCTACTAGCCATTCATACAGGGAAACATAATTCACAAGTTCCTTTGTACCTGAAACATGCCCCTAATATCCCAATGTGATGCTATTTGTATCCAGTAACACAATGACACCTAGTGGCCACTTAGTCAATTACCATCTAATATTGTTCATGTACTAGTAAGAATCCATTGTGTTTGACTGTGTGTAGGTTCTGGAAACTCCTGGAGTGTACCAACAGAATGGGAATAGACTTCTGAGGATCTACCGGGTCCAGGCAGATCATGCCGGCCAGTTCTCGTGTACCGCCCGCAACTCAGCCGGGGAGGCCCGGAGAAACTATCACATTGTTGTACAAGGTGAGCTCTCGTACCATAGTGTAGCATAGTCGTTTTAAGCTGCATCAAAGTGGGACCCTTGTTGATTTAACATCTCTTTTTATCTGAATAGCCAAAATGAAGTTCATTTCGTGTGTGTGTGTGTGTGTGTGTGTGTGTGTGTGTGTGTGTGTGTGTGTGTGTGTGTCAGCTCCACCAGTGATCTCAGGGACGTCCAGGATACAGGAACTGGCAGTTGTGGCTGGAGAGGAAGTGGAGTTCCAGTGTCGTGTCAGCGGGCGTCCAGCTCCCAAAGTGGAATGGAGCCGGGATGGAGAGTGAGTTAACAGAAAAGGTCACACACACACACACACACACACACACACACACACACACACACACACACACACACACACACACACACACACACACACACACACACACTCACACACACATGTATCACACACACAATCACTCCTCTCTCCCCTCTCTAAAGGGTGCTGTCCCGGGATGGGGACCCCCATGTGGAGTTTCTTGAGCAAGGCCAGGTGTTGAAGGTGAAGTCAGTCAGACTGAGGGACCAGGGCCTGTACCAGTGTCTGGCCAGTAACAACGCAGGGACACAGATGCGCCAGTTCAGACTTACTGTGCAAGGTAATGCCCCCTTGTCCCCTCTAATACTAACAACCCACAAATATATGCTCATATTTTCATATGTGAATGTTAATGGTTACACTGTTCCTCTTCTCTCCTGATCCTCTGTCTCTCTCTGTGTCTCTCTCCAGTTCCCCCCACCATCAGGGGTCCCAATGGGACATCAGAGGTGTCGGTGGTGCTGGGCTTCCCCATGGTGCTGCCCTGTGATGTAGAGGGCTACCCCATGCCCAGTATCACCTGGCTGAAGGACAACCTGCCCATCGTGTCCAGTCCCCAGCTCACCTACACACGGGGTGGGCAAGCCCTGAGACTGAGGGCAGCACAGGGAGACAGCACAGGTCTCTACACCTGCCGCGCCAGCAACCCTACTGGAACCGCCCTCAAACACTACACCCTCAGTGTTCTGGGTAAGGGAACCAGGCAGGCAGAGGAAGAGTCTGGTCTTACTTGATGAAAATCAGCAGGTCTCATTTAATCATGTTTTTGTTGACAGACGTTCTAGCACAATACATTTTGACTGTCTCTGATCAGTTCCCCCACAGATTGAGGGGGGGGACTCCCTGACTTTTGGCGGTCGAGAAGAGAAAGTGCGCATCAATGACACCATGACCATGTCCTGTTTGGCCAAAGGCTTCCCTGAGCCCAAGACCCAGTGGTTCAAAGATGGACAGGTTGGTGTGTGTGTGTGTTTCTGCTATACTTTCATTCAGTGGCAAAATGTCTGTTATCTGCCAACCTATAACTGTGATGTTGTCGTCCCTGCTGTTTCCTAGTTGCTGACTGGTAACTCCCACACTGGTCTCCGTGAGGACGGTAACCTCCTTCACATCGAGAATGCCCAGCTGTCACATGAGGGACAATACACATGTGTGGTCACCAACACTGCAGGAGAGGACAAGAGAGACTTCCATATCACTATTCAGGGTCAGTGTCCATTTGGGGAAAGTGGTTTAGTTTATTCATACGACATACTTCAGCACTTCTGAGACACATTGATGCTCATACTGTATGTGATACTGACAAAACATTTTCTCTTCAGTTCCTCCCATATTCTATCGGGTCAACAATGGCGCTGCAGCCTGGGGTCTGGGAGAGGAGGAGGAGGAGGGAGGGGACAGAGATGAGATGATGACAGAGAGAAAGGAGGTGGTCCTGGGACATCCTATCAGCCTATCCTGTGAGAGTAACGCCATCCCCCCGCCCCGCCTCAGCTGGTACAGAGAAGGACGCAAACTCTCCATCGCTGATGGAGTGGTACTACTTCCAGGTGAGAGCGGAGGGGGGACTTCCTGTAGGATACACAGTTTTACCAGCATTATACATTTCCAATATGGCGTCAGTGCAGCAGTAAGTACATTGGGACGCTATGATGTTGTTTTCCTCTCAGGTGGGCAAGTGCTCCAGATCCCTCGTGTGCAGAAGGAGGATGCTGGGAAATATACGTGCCAGGCAGTGAACGAAGCAGGGGAGGACCGTATGCACTTTGAGTTGGAGGTGCTGGGTAGGCCTGCTTGATTGAGATCCCCTGTGATCATTTCGATTCATAACTCAGGATGATCTTCATAGACTCAAACGGAAATCTACGGCAGAATGTCATTTTTCCGATGTCTTCTTTGCCCAGTTCCTCCTGTGATTACCGGCCTGTTGGACGAGTTCATGGAGGAGATCGGAGCGGTGGTGAACAGCACGGTGGCTCTCCGCTGTGACGTGACCGGTCACCCAGCACCAGCCATCTCCTGGCTGAAGGACGGCGTGCCGCTGCATACAGGGACACACCACCTCATCAGCGAGGACGGGGAACAACTCCAGGTCAGGTTCCCATAGACTAGACTAGAGCGGTACACTGCTATGTTCAGCCTCAGGACTGCGCTTGACCGACAGTATTCTCATGTGATTTCATACAGCATTTCAGGTCTCACTCATATGATTTGTCAAAGTTTGCCTGTCTATAATATGATAGTCTTCTGTCTTTCAGATCCTCAGTGTGCAGGTCTCAGACATGGCTGGCTACGTGTGTGTGGCTGAAAACAAAGTCGGCACAGTTGAAAAACTCTTCAGTCTCACAGTACAAGGTAAAAGATTACATAGATTATTATCTATTTAGTACATCGCAATCGGTATCTGTTATTACACCATCATCGGAGGATTATTTCTATTCACTCCAGAGCTTTGGAGAAACTGAATATGTGTGAGAAGTGAGCTGATGTCTTCTTCTCCAGTTCCCCCGAAGATGGTTGGCCAGAAGGAGGAGGAGGTGAGTGTGATCGAGGGTCACATGGTGTCCCTGCTGTGTGACGTCCAGGCGTACCCTCCTCCAGAGATCACATGGACCAGAGACGGACAGATCCTTCAGTTCAGCACAGGCATCCACATCCTGCCAGGTCAGAGCTGGCCCTCCTCACACACCCACGCACGAACGCACACACGCACACACACACACGTGCACACACACGCGTGCACACCGGCTACAACACTCACTGCAGAGCTGACAGTGCACTCAAATGCCCAGTCAAGCAAAACAATACAACATTCATAATTGGATTTGTCTATCATTTCTCTAGTCATTCGAGACTTATTCCTTTTTTCTTTTTTTTTTTGCATTACTCAGCTTTTCTCGATCACCTACAGTTTGATCTTACGATATTATTCAAGATATACTGAATAAATCACTGCACTTTAACTGTACAATGACTTACTTGTTTACTGTTGTTTGTAGGAGGTCAGATGCTGCAGCTGCCCCGGGCCAGAGTGGAAGATGCAGGACAGTATGTCTGCACTGCCACCAACTCAGCAGGCCAGGACCAGAAGAGCATCCTGCTCAGTGTCTATGGTAAGAAATACTCACCGTGGCTCCTTGCTCACCTCTACACAAGATCTACTGTAAATAAGCCTCATAGAACCTGCTGACATTATTCCCTGCTGTATTCCTACTGTGTCCAACAGTCATGCCCATGTTGACGCCCCGCCTTGACTCTGAGTCAGAGGTCGTGACCCCTCAGGTTGGCTCGTCCGTCACGCTACGCTGTGAAGCTCGGGGTTCTCCTGAGCCTGAGATCACCTGGTACAGGAATGGGCTGCAGCTGGCCCCGGGGAACGGACTGAGGATGGACCACCGCCAGCTGGAGATCCTAGGAGTACAGGTATGCCTATAGTACTTACTCTCTTATTACCTTAACTTGGTTTCACGTTTACTCCACCTCAGGCTTTACCATTGATGAATGATAGCCCGAGGGTTTCACAGGTCAAAGTAAAAAACGCTTGTTTTGATATTCTCTGCTGTCTTGTCTTTGGCCAATAGGTGGCTGATGGTGGGATCTACACCTGCAGGGTGTCCAATGTGGCTGGACAGGTGGACAGGACATTTAGGTTGACTGTACATGGTGAGATTTGTACTTATGTACTTATTTGAATTCTTCTTACAGGTATAATGTTGCTGCCACAGTATTAAAGAGGATGACATTGTCATTTTCCCTCCTCAGTACCCCCTGTCTTGGATGGGCCTCTCCATGAGTCCCTCACCCATACCCTGGGCTCCCATGTCACCTTGCTGTGTGAGGCCACTGGGGTCCCTGTACCCAGCGTTACTTGGCTGAAGGATGGCACCCTTATTGGTGAGGGGATGGAAGTGCATTAACATAAATGCAATTTTTACAACCTTTTTATTTTTTTATTTTTATTTTTTACAAATCTTTGAATCTAGTTATGACACCATTGGCTGACATGTATTTAAGTGTTTGAATGTCTGACCTCCAGGTCTAGTTATAGCCTCAGGTCTGTTGTTATTGTCTGCGTAGAGAGCAGTCTGCAGTGGCAGTGGTCAGTACGAGGCAGCAGGCTGGAGCTGGGTCCCCTCACCCTCGCCCACGCCGGCACATACACCTGTGTGGCCAAGAGCATCGAGGGACAGACACAGAAGGACTACACTCTTGATGTGCAAGGTAAAAGCAATCATCTACTGAATCCCCCCCCTCCACACACACACACACACACACACACACACACTGCACATTAAAAAGAGAGCCTATTTGTTCAAGTATATTTGTCAGTGGATTTTTGTCCACATTGAGTCATAGTGCTTTGTCTCAGTGTCGCCCACCATCCTGGACTCTGACCACCCATCTGACCTGAGTGCACCGCTTGGAGAGGAGCTGACCCTGGAGTGCAGAGTGACTGGGACCCCCACGCCCCACCTGAGCTGGCTTAAGAACGGAGACACTCTGAAGGGCATGGACACTGAACACATTGAGTGAGTCCCTCTCTCCCTAAAATCTCCTGTCTACATTCTATGACCATGTCAGTGTTACACTGGGAGCTGCAGTATTACTGACACAGTATGTTTGTGTCCTGTGTCCTGTGTCCTGTGTCCTGTGTGTGTGTGTGTGTGTGTGTGTGTGTGTGTGTGTGTGTGTGTGTGTGTGTGTGTGTGTGTATGTGTGTGTGTGTGTGTGTGTGTGTGTGTGTGTTACAGCATTTCCCCTGATGGCAGCACTCTAACCCTGCTAAGGCTGAGGCCAGAGGACTCTGGGACATATACCTGCCTGGCTGTCAGCGCTGCTGGCCAGGAGAGCAAGATCTACACCCTCTTTGTCTTAGGTCAGTTGTCTACAATCTGCCAGTTGAAAAAGAGAATCAAATGCCCTGTGTCTCTGAGCTCTCCAGCGGCCCCGTCCGGGACTGTTCATCTGATTATAGTGCTCTACCCCCACAGTGCCTCCCTCTATCTCGGGTGAGACCAGTGCCCCCAGGGAGGTGCAGACCACCCAGGACAGTGTGGTGACCCTGGAGTGCCAAGCAGCGGGCAACCCTCCACCGCAGATCAGCTGGCTGAGGAATGGACACCCCCTGTTCCTCTCTCCTCGTACCCGACTCCTCTCTGCAGACACTGTGCTCAGGTCAGAGTTCAGATTTATAGGTGTACTATATAAAATATCAGGTTAGGTTGTTGCTCTCTCTCAAAAACTGCCTGAATGAAATAGTGAAGAGAATAATTATTATTGTTATTGCGTCTGAGCTTCAAGTGTGTTAAAAATGAGTGACTCTGCCTTTGGTGTGTGTGTGTGTGTGTGTGTGTGTGTGTGTGTGTGTGTGTGTGTGTGTGTGTGTGTGTGTGTGTGTGTGTGTGTGTGTGTGTGTGTGTGTGTGTGTGTGTGTAGGATCTCTCCGGTGCAGCTGTCAGACACGGGGGTCTACACGTGTGTGGCACGCAGTCGCGCCGGTCTGGCTGAGCTCAGCTTTGACGTCCAGGTCCAAGGTACCACCTACCTTAACCCAGCTCTCACATGCGCTCATCAATGAGAGGGCTCAAAAAAAGCCAAAACCCACTCTACTCCAGCTATCTCTCCTTTTCTGACATCTGTCTGTCTGTCTGTCTGTCTGTCTGTCTGTCTGTCTGTCTGTCTCTGGCTCAGTGCCTCCAGGGGTTGACCGCGTGGAGCCTGTGGAGCCCGTCACAGTGGTGCAGGGGTCTCTGGTGACACTGACCTGTGAGGCACGGGGTGTCCCCCCTCCCTCTCTGACCTGGCTGAAGGACGGCCAGCCCCTGTCCCTGCACCGCAACCTGCTGCTGGACGGCCAGGAGACCAGGCTGCAGCTGCCTGATGTAGCTGTTTCTGATGAAGGCCTCTACAGCTGTGTGGCCAGCAACCAGGCTGGCAGCAGCACCAAGAGCTTCAACCTCACTGTGCTAGGTGAACAGAAACATCAAATACACTCTCCATCTACCACCATACATACCCAGATACCTGACACATCAACACACACTCTCTGTACACACACTGTATATATATATATAAAGTAAATATATATATACAGTATATCTATATATTAACACAGATAAGGAGTTATAAGCAAAGTGATCCTGGAGCAATAGAAGAGGGACAGCTCATGCCATGTAAATGTCTGTGTGGTTCTGTGTAACATCATCTTGTTTATCTGCTACAGAACCTCCGAAGATCTCCATCTACAGCTCCCCAGAGGAGCTGACAGTGGCAGTGAACAGTGGCCTAGAGCTGGAGTGCTCTGCTGAGGGCGCCCCCCCTCCTACCCTGAGCTGGCTCAAGGATGGACGCCCCCTAGAGGGAGATAGTGAGATAGTGCAGGAGGATGGACACTTCCTCAGGATCAGTAAAGTGCAGGTAAAAATCACAAAGCTCATATGCAGCATTTAGTCAATAGGCATACCTCATAGAAAGCATCAGAGGACTAACTATGCCTGTTACCAGGTCGAAGACGCTGGTCTCTACACCTGTCTGGCCAGCAGCCCAGCAGGAGAGGACGCAAGGAACCACTGGGTCCGTGTCCAAGGTGACAAATGCTTTCCTAGCTTATTCTGTTGATCCTACCAGTACGTAACAAGACATTTGAAGTCACCCCAGTCTTCAATGGTTCTGTGTCTCTTTGTCCCAGCTCCCCCGACCCTTCTTGGCTCTGGTGATGTGAGAGCAGTGTCAGTCCCATCCCAAGGACACTTGACTCTGGAGTGCCAGGCTGACAGTGACCCGCCGCCCGAGATAGAGTGGTACAAGGACGACGCCAAACTACAGGTTAGCCTGGAGGCCATGGGAAACAGAGGGTGCCCAGCCCAGGGCTGACAGGAATCACACAGGGTCGGGTGTCATATAATGTGACTCACCCCACTCTCTCACTCTCTCTTTCTCTCTCTCTTTCTCTCTCTCTCTCTTCCTCTCAGCTCGGGGGTCGTATCCAGAGTCTGGCAGGAGGTCAGTACCTGGAGATCCAGGATGTCAGGTCTCAGGACAGTGGCCACTACAGCTGTGTGGTGACCAACATGGCAGGGAGCACCAGCCTCTTCTTCACAGTGGAGATCCTCTGTAAGTTGTTGAAAACGTTATTGAACAGTTTGTAGATGATGATGTTGAGAAACGTTCTGAAAAATTCTGTTTGCCCCCCAGTGCCTCCGGTCATCCGAGAGAGCAGTTCTGTGGTCACAGCTCACATCAGTCAGAATGCAGTCCTGCCCTGTGAAGTGGAAGGAGACTCTTCCCCTACAGTCATGTGGAGGAAAGATGGCGTCCCTGTAGGTCCTGACAACAACAGGTAAGGACATCATAGCATCTGATACATCATAGCATCATTTGACATACTTTATAGTACTGTAAATGTGTTGAGAGCTGATTAAGTGTGTGTGGTCCAGGTTCACCAAGCTATCTGAGGGCTCCCTGCGTATAAAGGAGGTTCAGCTGACTGATGCTGGGCGGTACTACTGCACTGTGTCCAATCAGGCCGGCTCAGATCACCGCGGGATGGACCTGCGTGTGTTCGGTAAATACAACTCCATGAAATGCAGTTTCACGCCATCACACATTCGAATCTGGTTGTATGTCTTTCCTTACAACGTGAATTGTGTGTACCTGTAGTGGGTCCCTCAATCAGCCCTGGTCCGTTCAACGTGACAGTGAATACAGGGGTGAGAACTGTGCTAAGCTGTGAAACCACGGGCATACCTGCACCTAAAGTCTCCTGGAAGAGAAACGGAACTCCGCTAGATCTCAACCAGCAGCCTGGGGCATATAGGTAAATAGGCAGCAATGAACTATAATATATGCCATTTAGCTGACGCTTTTATCCAAAGCGACTTACATTGCAGTGAGTGCATACATTTCAGTATATATGGTCCCAGCAGGAATCAAACCCACAACCTAAGCGTTGTTAGCGCCATGCTCTACCAACTGAGCCACAAAGGACCACTATGTGATATAGAAATCTTCTATAGATCTTAAATATTAGCATCTAAGAGGATTCATACAGTGTGTAATTTCATGTGTTTTATTGGTTGGATTCAAGGTTACTTTCCTCTGGATCGCTGGTTATTTCTTCCCCATCCAATCAGGATGAGGGATACTTTGAATGCACTGCAGCCAATGAGGTTGGAGAGGAGCGCAGGGTTATTGAGGTTGTCCTGCAAGGTATTTGACACGTTCGTCAGCAGTTTATCAACAGCCCATTTCATATGAGATGAAACAAACTGAAATGTCTCCTCTTTTGATTTTAGTCCCCCCTACCATTGAAGATGACATCACAACAGTCACTGCCGTCAAGATGGCTCCGGTGGTGCTGCCTTGCCATGTCCAGGGGCGTCCTCAGCCTACTGTCACCTGGACCAAGAGTGGGGCCAAGCTGGGCTCCCGAGGGGGGAGTTACCGCGTCCTGCCCACAGGTACAGTAATGCCAGCCGTTAATCAATACGTTGCTATCAGTCTGTATTTGTCGTGGTGTTTTATTGTGCTCTGTTTTTGCTCCAGGTGTGCTGGAAATCACAGCTGCTGTGCCCAGCCATGCAGGCAGGTATACCTGCTCTGCCCGTAATCCTGCAGGAGTGGCCCACAAACACATCACTCTCACTGTGCAAGGTAGGGTCTGGACTTGGAGGGTCTGGACTTGGAGCAGTGTATTTTAAAGTTGGATTTTTTGCAGGTTATATAGATATATATCACATTTCTGTGATACACGTTCATCATGTATTCGGCCTCTCACACAGAACTACCAGAGATCAGGCCCATGTTAGAGGAAGTGCAAGTGGTGTTGCATCATGGAACTGTTCTGCCGTGCGAGGCCCAAGGTTTCCCTCGACCCTCCATTACCTGGCAAAGAGAAGGGGTTCCCATAGCAACAGGTGATGATGACACTGATGACACTGCAATCAACACATAATCTATCATAACAATGTTGAATTCCTATTCTTTTAATCCATCAAAATCATGCAGTTGGATGCTGATACTGGGTATTTATGTTTTCTCTACATGGCTTTACAGGTCACAGACTGGCTCTACTTTCTAACGGAGCACTGAAGTTCTCTCGGGTCACACTTGGGGATGCGGGCACCTACCAGTGCCTGGCACAGAATGAAGCTGGCACAGCTGTGGGCAGAACACGACTTGTCCTGCAAGGTAACACACTTCACGACCCAGGAGAGCATGGAGGATATTGTTTTCAATCTGGAGGCCCTTGTTGACACTTGTTGCCATTGTAACATCATCGCAATAATTGTAAGCCCCTTGACAATGACTCATTTCGTAGAATTACTGTGACGACTAAAAAACCATGCGTTCTGGTTCCTCCAGTTCCTCCTGTTCTGAACGTGCCCCGGATGGAGTACATGGCCGTGCTGGGTCAGCCTGTGAGCCTAGAGTGCGCGGCAGACGGGCAGCCCCAGCCTGAGGTCTTTTGGCACAGGGAACGCAGGCCCCTGGCAGAGGGGGCTCACATCCAGATCTTTGCCAACGGCACCCTGAAGATCACTGCCACCCAGCGCAGCGATGCTGGCATGTACACATGCTCTGCCAAAAATCTGGCCGGAAGGGCAAGCCATGACATGAGGCTGGTCATACTGAGTGAGACACTATGAATCAATATTCTACACACAAATCTCAGCTCAAACTATTCTATCTCCGGGGTATAATATTAATTATTATTATGGTGTTGTATTCCTGGAACCTAAATGCTAATATAACCTTGAATAACCTGAATGTATTCATTGGACTGATTGAATTTGTTGATGTTCAATGGATGTATTGATCTGTCAGTAACAAGCTGAGCTTCTCTTTCAGTCCCGCCCTTGATTCCAGCTGGTCAGCCGGAGCTGACAGTCATCCAGGGGTTCCAGGCTTTGTTACCGTGTGCGGCTCAGGGTTTGCCAGAGCCCAGGGTGTCATGGGAGAAGGATGGTGCCATGGTGCCAAACGTACCGGGCAAATTCACTGTGCTGCGATCTGGAGAGCTGATCATCGAGAGGGCAGAGGTCAGAGATACGTTTCTGTGTTATGTTGTCTTTATGTGGTCAAGGTCATTGAGGTGAATATTCTGATGAGCATGTTTAACCTCCTGCAGCCAGGTGATGGCGGTGTGTTCACCTGTGTGGCCACCAACACAGCAGGCTCTGTGAGACAAGACATCCGTCTGTCAGTCAACATGAGGCCCGCCTTCAAAGAGTTACCTGGCGACGTTGCCCTGAACAAAGGACAGAGCCTCTCGTTATCGTGCCACGCTCAGGGAACACCTACTCCTGTCATCTCATGGACTGCCAACAACAGCCCTTATCCAGGTACTGGTCTGCAACTGGTCTGTCACCTACCTCACACACACACTCTCAACAAGTCCTTCAGACACACTGACACCCACAATGTTCTGTGTGATTCCTATCTATTCTGTGATGAATCGTCATACATCTTGTTGCCATCTTGATCAAGCATTACATACATCTGTAATATGGTCTCTCTGTCAGGCACCAGTGTGGATGAGGCAGGCAGGAGCTCCCTGGTTGTAGAGAACGTGACTATGAGTGATGCAGGAACCTACGTGTGTATAGCAGAGAACAGCGTGGGCACTATCCGAGCACTCTCATTTGTCCGCATCAGAGGTGAGCACATATTTCATATTGTTTATGTTTAGTATTGGATTTGACATATGTTTGATGCATGTGTGATGGTTCTGTCCTGTTTAGAGCCTCCAGTGTTAAAGGGAGAGGCCCACACCTCCCAGACTGTGGTCCAAGGTGGTACTGCCATGCTGGACTGCCCTGTCCATGGAGACCCCAGCCCTGTCCTGCGCTGGCTACGTGATGGGAGACCCCTTCTCCGCTCTCTACGCCTGCAACCTCTTCATAATGGCTCCTTGGCCATCTACAGTGTCTCGGTAAACACAGCCATCACCTGACACCTGTTTCTAACCTCCAGTATCACTGGCTGGACCACTGCAGTACCACCCGATCCTTCAGAAAATCAAGATCTCCTTCAGAAAGTCAGTAGATTAGATTATGAAAATGCCCACACAAACAAGAAAGAGACTCAGCTAAAATAATTATTCTTTTATGAGAATTAATGGTGAAGAATTTCGATGAGAACAAAATAATGGAGCAGCATCTCAAATCCCCAGTAGCCAATCTAAAATTGATCTGCAGTCCTGACTCATGGAACATTGTGTGACTCAGCAGCTGTGTCTTGTCCCAATCTGTCTGGCCGTAATCAGATTGGAAGGAGTTCTGTTGGGCTAACAGTATTACCCAGAGAGGGAGCGGAGAGATGGATGTTCCCAGGCTCTCTTACTGGACTGCAGGCTGTAATGCTGTTAACTCTCTAATTGATGCTGTAATTGTACGCCCTACAGCTGAGACTTTCTCAGAGACAGATGACTCTCCTTCCCACAGAGTTCAATACAATGTGATACTTCCTCTTCCTGATGCCATACTCACACTTATTTTAAATAAGCTAATGGAAAAAAACATAACTTGCTTTTCCGAAAAATGTCAGAAAATGATGAGAATAAGTGCAAGTCTGTATATGCACTAACCAATGCTGTTCACTCTCGGTGGAGTTTCTCGCTCAAATAATGCAGACAAAATGCGATATGCAAAAGCATATCAATCCCCCTACAGTGATACAATGATAATGTGCCCCTGTCAGAGAGTGCTCTGTCAGTCCTCTATCCCTCACATGGCAACTGTAACTCACTAGCTATATTCCGCCATAGATTGAAGACCCATCTCTTCAGGCTACATCTTAACTGTCCCTCCTAAAGACCTCTTCATCCCCACTACCCCCCTGTACAAGTTTCTCTTCTGTAAATAAATTAATACTTTTTCTTATGATGACTGATGGATAGATGATTCACTTACTTAAACAAATGTATTTGTTGTAAGTCACTTTGGATAAAGGCGTCTGTAAATGCCATAAATGGAATGTATTGGAATGTAAATGTATCTGTCCCCATCTTGTGTCAGAGTGGAGATGCAGGGGAGTATCAGTGTGTGGCTGAGAGTGAGGCTGGAGTTGCTGAGAGGACCATTTCTCTCAAAGTGCAGAGTGAGTGAACCATGAACACTGTCACACAGCATCCATCTACGTACTTCACTTTTTTTTAGATGTGTTTGAAACATCCGTACAGTGCACTTAAATGTTACTCTAGCTTCATTAGATAAATGGATGCATCAAAGAATAATTGCATTCTTATAACTAATAATTGAATAGTTGCATTTGAACACACACCAACAACACACCCAAGACATGTTGCACCGAGCAAGAGATAGTTAAACAAATGTTCCCTCTCCTGACAGTTCATGGGGGTTACTCTAACTGGGAGGAGTGGGGCCCATGCAGCACCACCTGTGGACGAGGGATTCAAGAGCGAGTCAGGCTGTGCAACAATCCAGAGCCAGTCAATGGGGGGCGAACATGTGATGGTCCCAGTATGGACTCCAGGAGGTGTCAGATTGCTCTCTGTCCAGGTATAGTTGGCTGATCTCTTGACAGATGCTGTCCATTTGATCAGCACAATGATATGATTGTACAGAGTACAGAGTGTGATCATGGATTCCTATTCAAACACTCTCCTCTCTCCCTCTCTCTCTCTCTCTCTCTCTCTGTCTATGGTGATTGAAGGCGAGTCTCCTCGTAAGGCCAGAGGCAGTCTGATAGGGATGGTGAATGACCGGGAGTTTGGGGTGTCCTTCCTGGAGGCTAACATCACAGAGAACCCAGAGGAGGGCACCAGCACATTGCAGGCTCACCTGGACAACATACCTCCTAGTGTGGGTGAGTGTGACAATAGGGAAGCCACTTCAAACAGTAATACAATAGTACTCTGGCAGAAACACCCATGTTGTCAGTCAGCAAACACTGTGCAAGCCTTCTGTGATACCAATTGCATTATGTTGATCATGTAATTTGATAAGCTTATTGATCCTAGCCTTATTGCTTTGATAAGCTTATTGATCCTGATCTAGTCCTAGCCTTTAGAACATGATTTATCGTGTTCTCAGTGTGAGTTACGGTGCATAGTTCAGATGAGGTCATGCTGCTGTGTGTTCCAGGTCCCTTGCTACGGGTGCTGGTGTCTGTGTTTGCGCCCATCTACTGGACCACGGTGCTGCAGAGCGGAGCAGCCAGAAATGGCTACTCACTGACCCAAGGCCTGTTCAGACAGGAGTCTCAGCTAGAGTTTGAGACAGGTGAGCCCTGTAGTGACCAATTACATTATGTAGGAAACTCTGAGGTTATTTCTTAACCGTAAGTGTAGTCCCAACTGTTGTTTTATCAACTAATACAGATCTTCACATCAACCATTCGTCCCTGTATGAAACTGTACATACCGTAGTAAACACAACCAGCAGATGGCATATTTCTCCATGACTGCATTTTTCCATTTTGGTTTTAGACTTATGACAGCTCAAGTGTTATCTAAGTATTAAGTATCTTCCTTTGGGTACAGTATGTTACTGACATGGGGGTTAGTATTTGTTCTGAGACTTTTGTATATGTGTTCAACCAGGGGAGATCCTTCGATTAACCCATGTGGCCAGAGGTCTGGACTCTGAGGGGGCTCTCCTAATTGACATTGTCATCAATGGCTTTGTCCCTCCGACATTATCAACCTCCCATCTGAATCTGCAGGTACATGCTGATTTCCTGTTCTATTCTATCTTAACCTATCCTATCCTCAAGATTTAGCATGACAGTGATCTGTATGTCTCTGATATCTCTGCAATCGATCTATTGACAATGATTGTGTTGTGTTGTGCAGGAGTTTGATGAGTCGTACGTGCAGACGGGTCCAGGGCAGCTGTACTCGTGGTCGTCCCAGGCCCACCAGAGGGCAGATAGTCCCATGGTGCTGCGCTGTAACCACACCATAGTATATGAGGGGAGGGAGGAGCGCCAGGGACCCCTGCTCCAGCTGCTCAAGGTGTCCAGGATGAGTGGGATCTACAGCATGTTCACTCTCAGTCTGGACTTCCAGATCACAGCCTCACTGCTCATACCAGGTCTGTGACAAATCTAGCTAGTAAACTGTTTATTTTTTCAGTATTAAAGTTTGGATGCAGCGACAGTACTCATGGATTGAACATGGTGCTCTTTATCTTCAGAGGGTGATGGAGAAACATGCCCTAAAGGTTTTGTCCTGGATACAGCCTCTTATTGTGCTGGTATGTTTGCTGTTTTTTTTACTGTATGTATGTATGTTCTTAATACATCTTTTTTAAATTAGTTCAAATGTATGATGTTCATGAACTGTACATCTTGAATCCTTAGATGAGGATGAATGTGCTCTCCGGTCCCCCTGCTCTCATTCCTGTAACAACGTCATGGGTGGTTTCTCCTGTGTCTGTACCTCTGGCTTCACCATTTCCGCCGAGTCTAACACCTGCCAAGGTCAGGCCAAGGAAACACACAGCCAACTCTTAAGTTATATCAAAAAATTACAAAAACTGTAAATACACTTTAGAACAAAACAATATTGTGTCTGGAGTAGAAAATATGCAAAACAAATGCAAAAAACACTGATGAATGGATGACCTCCATGTTGTTTTTCTACTCAAGCCACAACATAGTTTTGCTCTCATTACTATATATTTTTAGGCATTGAGATTACCTATACCAGTGGAGGCTGGTACAATGAGCCTGTCCTCTGATTTCTACCTCCATTAGCCTCCCCTGACATACAGTGCATTCGGAAAGTATTCAGACCCCTTCACTTTTTCCACATTTTGTTATGTTACGGCCTTATTCTAAAATGGATTCAATTCATTTTTTCCCTCATCAATCTATACACAATACCCCATAATGACAAAGCCAAAACAGGTTTTTAGAATTAGCTAATTTATTAAAAATAAAAAACTGAAATATCACATTTACATAAGTATTCAGACCTTTTCCTTTGACACTCGAAATTGAGCTCAGGTGCATCCTGTTTCCATTGATGTTTCTATGATTGGAGTCCACCTGCGGTAAATTCAATTGATTGGACATGATTTGTAACGGCACACACCTGTCTATATTAGGTCCCATCATTGACAATACATGTCAGAGCAAAAACCAGGCCATGAGGTCGAAGGAATTGTCCATAGACCTCCGAGACAGGATTGTGTCGAGGCACAGAACTGGGGAAGGGTACAAAAAAATGTCTGCAGTATTGAAGGTCCCCAAGAACACAGTAGCCTCCATCATTCTTAAATGGAAGAAGTTTGGATATCAAGTATCAGAACTCGTGAACCCAAGTGCAGCACACAGAGTCAGGACACAGGTCAAGAAATAATAGAGTATTTAATAAGGGACAAGCAGGAAATGGGGAACGGAGTAAACTGGGCAGGCAGATTTGGCAGAGCAGACAGAGCAGGTAGGCAGGGTAGGCAGGTGGGTAGGGTTTTCCAGGCGGAGGTTGAAACACGATAAGGCAGTCCTAAGAAAAGCAAATAATCCGATAGGGGTTAGGCAAAGACACAGTCCAAAAACACACAGTCAAAAACCAGGAAACAACAGGCGAGATATTGCTGGGATGTATAGGTATGAAGCACTATGATGAATTGGCAGGGAGTAGATGGAAAACCAGGGTATAAAACACAAAAACGGTGATGAGGAGCGAGCCGCAGGTGTGTAGATAGTAGGTGGAGATGGTGACGTGAATGATTGGCAGGAGCCTTTTAATTTAATCCATTTTAAATGTAGTCTGTAACACAACAAAATGTGGAAAAAGTGAAGGGGTTTGAATACTTTCCGAAGGCACTGTACATGAGGTATTTCTGTATTTCAATTTGAATGAATGTACTGACATTTCTAAAAAATGGTTTTCGCTTTGTCATTCTGGGGTGTTGTGTGTGGATGGATGCCAAATTCTTTTAATTTAATCCATTTTAAACTCTATAACGCAACAAAATGTGGAAAAAGTGAAGGGGTCTGAATACTTTCTGAAGGCACTAGACGTATAAGTATAAGTGCTGTATGAAAGTGTACATAACACTGGTATTGTACTCTGCAGATATTGATGAATGTGCTCAGGGCTCCCACATGTGCCACTACAACCAACAGTGTGTCAACACAGTTGGCACATACCGATGCCAGGCCAAGTGTGGCCCCGGGTTCAAGCCCAGTGCCATGGCAACCAGCTGTGAAGGCAAGTCTTCCTTTTGTTATTTCAGCCGTTTCTCATTTGAATTTGACCTGTAATATGATAGCCCCCACGAAGGTGTATTGTACAATGGTGATAATGGATGATAAATTGTGGTATTACGGCAACTGAGACTTGTGAACTGTTTGTTCAGATGTGGATGAGTGCCAGGAGTCCTCTCTTTCCCCGTGCCAGCACCAGTGTCTCAACACCCTGGGCTCCTTCCGCTGTGCCTGCCACCCTGGCTACCAGCTCTCTGGTCACCGCTGTCTGGGTCAGCCATGTTTCTAAATCAAAATGTCAACTTCTGCTTATTGATCATATTTCAGATCAAATCCATAGTTTTGTTAATGCATTTCCTATCTTTCAATGCTTGTGTCTATACAGACATCAATGAGTGTACTAGGAATGTGTGCCCAGCTCACCAACAGTGCCGCAACACAGAGGGAGGATATCAGTGTTTCGACAGCTGCCCAACTGGTTTCACCAAAGCAGAGAATGGGGCGTGCGTGGGTATGGTGCTACACTATCATTTTCACTGCACAGTAGATGCTTGCAGGTACAGGTTTGGCAGCTCTGGCATGTTTTTGTTTTTCTTTGTGACCAGATGTGGATGAGTGCCAGGATGGGAGTCACATGTGCCGCTACAGCCAGGTCTGTCAGAACACCATCGGGGGGTATGGTTGTGTGTGTCCCAGAGGGTACCGCTCCCAGGGCGTGGGACGCCCATGTCTGGGTAAGACGCTCCCTTCTCTCATACATGTTTGACTCCACAAAATTGTATGTTATGAATATGACTATTGAATGAATAAAATCTGTTTTGAGTAGTGTCGTGGAGATCTAGGGTTACTACTTAGTATTTGGTGAGACTCTGCACAAATAGGCACGTACACAATATATGTTTTATTTACTTATTTTAATGATTGCAAGCATGGCAGTCTGTTTCTAACAAACAGAGAGCTCGAAACAAAGTTACAAGCATACATTTATACTTTCAACCCCCCCCCCCCCCCCCCCCAGGGTGGTTCTTCACATATTCTTATCTGCCTTTCCACATTGAAGCAGTTGGGTCACCTCAAACAGTTGTGATATGTACAACTTCTTCACAACTGCCTTGTCAGCTACACATCCTCATGTCTAGTTTTTAATACAGTTCATAAGCAATATTTCTATTTCTCTACAGTTCATAAGCAATACTTCTACTTCTCAAAGGGTGACTCTCAGGTCACACAGTTGTTATAGACAAACATTCATTACATGATTAATGCTTACATGATTAATGCTTAAATGGTTAGTATTATTAACATTATTAACGCTTACCAGCATTTCATAGTACAGATACTTATTGAGCCATTACAGTAGTCTAAGTCGAGTTTTGCCTTTCAGACATTGATGAGTGCCTGCAGACGCCGAGTCCTTGTGCCCACCAGTGCCGCAATGTGCCAGGCAGCTTCAGGTGTCTGTGCCCGCCGGGCACTGTGTTACTGGGGGATGGGCGCTCCTGTGCTGGTTTAGAGCGAGGACAGGGCTTCAAGAATGGCACACGTGTCAGGGCAAGACTGCGCCCACAGCTGGTGTCCTCCCTGGGCAGGCCCATCCTCTCCAGGAACCATGGGGTGTCCCGCATCACCAGACAGAGCTGCCCCCTGGGCTACACCAACAGGGATGGCACATGTGTCGGTGAGTGGCCTTCGCAAAGGCATCGGAAGTCAGTTTGGCAATCACTCATTTTCATCCAAAGACAATTTAGATGTTGCTTTTGAACAGTGGTTCATCAAGTGTTTCTCCCTTGTGTTGCTGGTGTTCACCTTATCATGTGACTCGTCTTTGTACAGATGTGGATGAGTGTCTCCTGAGGAACCCATGTCAACATGAGTGCAGAAACACCATAGGAAGTTTCCAGTGCCTCTGTCCCCCAGGTTACCAGCTCTTACCCAATGGCAAGAACTGCAGAGGTATGATCGCATACAGTACACTACACTACATAAACCACCCATCATGACTATTTATTGTTGCCATTAAGAGAAAAACATTGAGTTTAATTTCTGATGCTTCCAGACATTGATGAGTGTGCAGTACAAGGTATCCAGTGTGGACACAACCAGATGTGCTTCAATACTCGTGGAGGGTATCAGTGTCTGGACACCCCCTGCCCAGCATCCTATCAGAGAGGCGGAAGTCCGGGGTAAGGAGTGGACTTTTAATCTGATGGTTAAGACAGATCTGAATAACTGATGGGCACAGTCACCAATCTCTTTATATTGTTGTGCCATGCATGCATGCACCATTGCAGTATATACAGTGGCTTCAGAAAGTATTCAGACCCCACATTTTTCACTTTCACTTTTTCCACATGTTGTTGTGTTATAGGCTCAATTTAAAATGTATTAAATTATAATTTTTTGCCATCAATCCACACATAATACCCCATAATGACAAAGCGAAAACAGGTTTTTAGAAATGTCTACAAATGTATTAATATTGAAATATAGAAATACCTCATTTACATAAGTATACAGACCCTTTGCTATGACACTTTAAAAATGATCTCAAATGCAAGTTTAATGCATTAGTTGAATTGAGTCCATCTTAATGCATATTAATAGTTCATGTGATTTTGGAATTAATATCTTTGTTTTTATAGGGTCTCTGATAGGAATCAAGCCACTGTATAGACTGTGTGTCATAAACTTCATGGTATGAGTTCTTCTGAAAGTTAGACATGCTCCTTTTTTCTCTCCGCAACAGGACATGCTACAGGCCCTGCTCTCGGGACTGTGCAACCGGGGGGTCCCCTCTGCTACTACAGTATAAGTTGCTGACCCTCCCCCTTGGCATCCCAGCCAATCACAATGTGGTGCGCCTGTCGGCCTTCTCGGAGGTAGGGGTGCTGCAGGAGCGAACGTCCTTTACCATCCTGGAGCAGGGCGGAGAGGCAGGGGCAGGGGGCCAGGTGTTTGGCATCAGGGACGAGGCAGGCCGGGGCATCATCTACACCCTGCGGGCCCTGGAGAGGTCAGGACTGGTGCGTCTGAGGGTGCAGGCCACCACCCTTTCTACACAGGGGAAGATTACATACCAGAGTATCTTCATCATCTACATATCCATCTCCAGATACCCCTACTGAGCCCATTGGCTGGTCTGGAACTGACTGTTGCCCAGAGTGACCTTAACCTGGGCAGTGCCCCCACATCCCGGGACACAGAGCCTGCTATGCCAAGAAAGCACTAATTATAAGACAAGGCATTATCAGAGAAGATAACATGGAGATTTGGACCCGTATCTGTGATGTAGTAAACTGGATTGAAATGAACCTTAAATTGTGAGGACACAGTTTTGTACAAAATATATTCTTAAAAAGAATATTGGCCTTAATAGGTTTGGTTGAATTAATTATAATTACAATGAACAAGGCCACAATGGTTCCATAGCATTACAATGGCGTGCAGCTATTTACAATGCCTTCGGAAGGTATTCAGACCCCTTCTCTTTTTCCACATTTTGTTGTGTTATAGACTCAATTTAAAATGGATTAAATTAAAATAATTTGCCATCAATCCACACACAATACCCCAGAATGACAAAGCGAAAACAGGTTTTTAGAAATTTCTGTAAATTTATTAAAATTGAAATACAGAAATACCTAATCTATATACGTATTCAGACCCTTTGCTATGACTTAGCTAAAATGCAAAAATGGCATCAACAAGTCACTCAATAAGTTGAATTGAGTCCATCTTAATGCAAGGATAATAGTTCATGTAATTTTGGAATTAATATCTTTGTTTTATAGGGTCTCTGATTTGCATAGGAATCAATTACACACTGTGTGGATCAGGTTGTCATTACAAACTGAGCAAATGGAGAGGAACAAGGCCTCTCAGGAATGCGACCCTGAGGCCTGGGGAGACTTACAAAAATCTACAAAGTTGAATAGTGGAGAGGAAAAAGCACAGTTGATGGGACATCATCATCTCAGTCACTCTACAAAGCATTAAGTTTGGTGCAAATCCAGCACATGCAATCCACACCATCTCCCGTGTGAAGAATAATGGTAGCTGCATCAAGTTATTGGTATGTTTGTCACTGGCAGGGTCTGGGGAGTTTGTCAGGATCAAGAGAAAATTATGAAATTTGCTGAGTTGGTAGTGACATCCTAATCTGCACAGTCTGTAATTGATTCCTATGCAAATCAAAGACCCTATAAAAACAAAGATATTAATTCTAAAATTACATTAACTATTATCCTTGCATTAAGATTTACTCAATTTATTGAGTCATTTGTTGGTGACATTTTTGCATTTTAGCTAATTTTAAGAGTGTCATAGCAAAGGGTCTGAATACTTATGTATATGAGGTATTTCTGTATTTAAAATTTAATAAATTTACTGAAATTTCAAAAAACGTGTTTTCGCTTTGTCGTTCTGGGTTATTGTGTGTGGATTGATGGCAAATTCTTTTAATTTAATACATTTTAATTTAATACATAACAAAATGTGGAAAAAGTGAAGGGGTCTGAATACTTTCCGAAGGCACTGTATATTGTGAAAAGTAACACATATGGCAATATTATTTTATCTCAAGTGTTTTTCTATTCTTTTTTTAAAGTAATTGTGATCATGCGAAGCTGTAAGGTGCTACTCTGAATGTACTTGAGTGTTTTTAAGTTGATGACATTAGCTTGAAGCAGGGGGACAAATAACTTTGTCCCTGGGAGGATGTCTGTGCAAGATCAGGAGTCAAATGGTGCTTGTGCTGCAAGAACTAAAGGTTACAGTAAAAGAAAGCATTGCTTAAAGGGGCAATCTGGTATTGCAAAATTTAACTTAAAAAAATGCCTCATGAGCTTAGTTCAACTGTTTTACACCATCAGAACCCAAAATATAAACTTGTATTACTCCATTGTTTGGAAATGTCATTGTAAACAAACAATGTATACTGTAGCTTCAAAACATGGTTAAAAGTATAATTTTGATCTCATGGATGGTCAGTCCTTGCATCCATAGCTCTGTCTTTGTATTTGAGAGTGGTTACACTTCTCCAGCCCCATCTCTCAACTGTTTACCAAATAAAGTGGTGGGAGAACACTTTGTTATAGTTTGATTCCCAGATTGCTCCTTTAACTTAAGGGTTACGGTTAGGGTTACGCATTTCCATCTGAGCAGGAAGTAGCAGCGTTTGATTGCACTTATCTATGCATACTCAGTGAATACACACTCAAACAAGCCCAAATATGGAGAATGGAAAAAGTGAATGGGTGATTCAAAGAGGAAGAGAAGCAGTGTAGAATGCATAACCAATTAGAATGCAAAAGCTCATTCTGTGACCTGAACACACACAAAAACAAACCCAAATACAGTACAAATATGGCAACATAATGCACAATGAGGTATTGGATTTACTGCTCCTTTTTTCCTATTGTACGTTGAATTAACCAATATTTCAATGCCACTGCAAATAGAAATCCTGTGGGATGGTTCTTTTTTGCTCACTTTGTGTTACTATCAGCCAGAATCATAGGTAGCTGTGTATGAAATGTGTTATGCCACAAGTATTGACACAAATATGCCATTAAAACAGCTAATATTCAGTTCAGTTACCTACAGCACTACCTCTTGAGGACTTCAACCATTGTATTTTGAATGCAGAAAATTAATTAAACCTCTCTTTAAGTATTTCACTGTATTTTGATGTTGAATATTTTATCCAGGACTTATTGACACTGTTGAGTTAAAGCTCCTAATTCTTGATTTTATATTGTCAATGGTTTTTGGGCTGTATAATATTTTCAATACAATTTCATACTGAACTGAGGATACACATACCAGGCTACAATGATCATTGTCATACAACATTTGCATGTATGAATTTTAGAAATTAAAATGAATTTACAGACACACAATCGAAGGCATCACTGACTCTCTGGATTAAGTTGACCATGTATTAAAATCCATGTACAGGGGTAACAACCAACGTGGTGTTAAAATTGTTGATACAGTACAGTATGTACAATATGTTATATTGTCCTTCCTTCCCCAGTAACTGTGCAGACATTTAGTAGCATTGACTTAAATATGTGCTATGCTGAAGTCTCATTGTGCATCGAATAACAGTAAAGTTTTATAAAGTTCACAATCTCTTGGCATTGTTTTAAAGTCTTTTGAAGATTTTATAACAGAACCACATCCTGCCAAATTGAACACAAACAAGGAAATGACTGAAAGAGAGAGCACAGATCTGCCTCCACAAGTGTCTCAAGTTCAAATTTAATTTATTGTAAGTGCATTGCGGTTTAACTGACTGATCCAATTCAAATATATCCATCTTAAGTTGGATATCTGATGTGCCAGTTAAGCACAGTTTATCAGTTTATGACAGTCCTTCACATTTGCATTCATAAGGAGTTATACATTGATAACTTGATTTCACAATCCTCATGGAACTTGATTAGTTCAATTCCCCCAAAAAATCAGACAAACACAATGTGTTACCATGGCCACTTTTATTCCTGCTTGATATCAGTACTGTATGCAACCACAACTTCTTGTTTTTTCTTTCTGGGAGGGATGCAACAATCCAGTCTACACTTAGATAAGAGGCTGTTTAGCTCTCCTCATGACCTTGTTTTTTTTTTAAATTTGTCTTGTCTAACTTGTTTTGTTTACGCTCATAAATCTCTTCCTGTTTAATATCCTATTACAAAGCTCGTCCATTAAGAGGGAAACACATTCAACAATCTCTCTACCAACATGATGCAGATCATTTGAAGTGTTTTCATATCATGGAGCACTCTGTTTGTCAATGCATTAGTTTATCCTATAAGCATCACAGTTGTTCAACTGAAAAAGGCTTAGAAGCAAAACATTTTCCAAAAATCTCAAAATCAGTATCATGACAGCAACAGTCCTGATTTTTGTAATGCATTATCAACATTTGGAACCAGAACCTTTTCAAATTCCCACAGCTTTTTGTCCACCAACAGCTGATCTTTTTTGAGGCTCCCCTGTAGAGGAACTCTAACATGCACTATGCGACACACATCAGGGGGCACCCATCGTGTCTCCCCTGAAGTCTTCAGTACAGTGTGCACAGATGTCTGCTCTACATATCTGGGGTTGATAATCAGCTTGGAGGGGTTGACAACAGATTTCCTCGAGGGTTCTCTGTAAATATGTTCCAGGATGTTGATCCCTGGAATGTTCCTCCATTGTGGCAGCTTGAACTTGCCACTGTCCTCAAATTGGGTTTTGGGGAAGATGTGGTTCTCGATGAGGAAGACTCCTACTTTTGGGTGCTGATGCTGGAGGTCGTCCAGCAAAAGCTGCAGATTGGCATGTTTGTAAGGCATAATGATCTCATCGATGTCATTGAGAAGTAGATACTTCGACTGGTACATGTACCTATAGATGCATTCATTCAGAGTGGTCAGCTGCCCATAGTAGTGGAGATCCCCTTTGTGTTGTACAAAATTCCAGCCTTTGGAAGGGTTGAGGAACTGATCAATGGGCCATTGAACTATCTCAAGTATGCCCTCTTCCCTGTAGTTAAGGAGGACTCGTTGCAGGTCTGGACCACAGCTGGTGTTATAGATGACCACTCTCTGCACTCCAATTAGTTTGTACACTTCCATAGTTTGGACAAACTGGAGGACATTGTTGTACCCACCGAAAAGGCTTGAGATGCACACAGTGAAGTTGTATGGAAATGTATCCTCTCTTCTCTCTTTGTTTTGTATGGACAGGAAGTGCTGGTCTTGGTTATCAGTGGTGTTTGAATATATTGAAATGGTGACATGTGTCGCAGTGCACATAGGTTGGCTCAGACACAAGACATCTGTGGTCACAAAGGGGAACCCAAAATGGTCACTGTGCATTTCAATTTGTGCCAGAAAGCCACAATGGCAATGATGTTGACAACAGAAAATGCAATAAAGTGGCTGGAGACTATCTCTCTTGATGATACTAATGATGCGAGTAGCCCCATGCAGTCTGTGGTCTTTGTAGGCAGAGACCATTACATGGTTTGTGTCTTTAATGGGAGTTATTGTTTGCTTACTTTCCATCATTTGACAGCTATGATTATGAGTCTTTGGAGAGTAAATGTTTGTTATGGCATAATTGAACAATTTGATATAAAGGCATGCACATATTACAGCAGCAATGGATATTAGAAGAACAAACTTCAATTTCTGCATACTTTTTGTCCACCAAAATCCAGTTCTGTGATTCTAGACCTATTGTGGGGAGACAAACATTATTGTTAAGATAAATTCAGCAAGTTGCAGGCACCCTTATAACCCCATGCAAGATCTGGCTTTTAATAGTTTAGTCACTACAAAGCAATAGTATGATTTTGTATCAAGACAATACACTTTGCTTTGATGCTAATATCAGATATGTGCGTGCAATTGCCTCTTCAGAACGCGCGCTCTGGCACACTGTGGACCAAGTTTTGTGGGCCAACTATTTTGTATTCACTCCGGTGTAAACTGGTCAGGGCTAGAACCCAATCTGACCCGTCAGGTTTCAAGTCTCCTTGTTAACGGATCCGTTTGGGTACGGGTCTGACTGTCACGAATCCGTTCGGGTCCCTTTACTCAAAAAGACCTATAACAAATTTAAGAATTCTTTATTTAAAA
Source organism: Argentina silus (assembly GCF_951799395.1). Classification (NCBI taxonomy): domain Eukaryota; kingdom Metazoa; phylum Chordata; class Actinopteri; order Argentiniformes; family Argentinidae; genus Argentina; species Argentina silus. The sequence continues at coordinate 9,203,036 of NC_139661.1, forward strand.
AAAAAGGAAAAATACCGTGACAGCGGTGGTGTATTCCGGGTGCCAGCTAATGCATGTTTCCCTCTCATCAAAATAGGATTCTTCGACATTACGCGTTGTTTGAAGAATGACAGTTTTGTGCAAGACTTTCTTTGACATGCTCTAGGATTAGCCGACAGGTGTCGTGTTAGATAGTGTTTCCTTGCCGGATAGTGTTCCCGATCTGACAGAAAGTTTTGAAGAGTAATCTAATGAAAATATTGTAAAAATAACAATGAAAGTGGCTTGCACTTATGGAACTTAGTTCTCCAAAGCAGTTTCATGATGACTAATTACGGTCATTGACGATGTCATGAATATTCATGTTATATTATTGAACTTTTGCAATTCTGAATAATTACTACTACAGTGACCATTATCAATCATGGTATACCCTTGTTCATCACATTTTTGTATTACAACAGATGTGATATTCCCATGCACTTTAGATCGGCTATTTTAAAATAATTATGAATTCAAAATCTGTATATTTTTCATTTATTCATCTGTAAGACCTTGCTGATGCGTGAAGATGACATATAAAACAAATTGATTAATGTTGGTGTTAAACTGACACATTCACACACGATAACATCAATTAATGTTCCGAATTCAATAATAAATGTTACAATATTCTTAACAATGCATGACAACACTTGGAATGCAATGATGACATGTAAGTAAGCCATCATCAAAGTTTAGCTTTAGATACCTTTTAAAACCACAATTAATAAAGGGGGAACAATATTTGACAAGGGAGGCTACTGACACGACACCGGCACATGAAATAGACGAACGCCGCAGGAAAAAAAAAAAGATCTTCTCTTCTGGCTCAGCGATACAGTGTGGTGGTGTGTTTTTTTGTTTTAATCTATGAATGTGTGTGCAACCCGAGTGTGAAGCCTATGGTTGCAACTAAGTTAGACCCTGACATATTTTCGTTGACCTGAGTATCTATGGCTGATGGACAGTGGAATGATGATGCAGTATTACAGTAATGTAAGGGTATGATCATTACAGTAAAGACATGTATGTAAATGTATTTGTTGTAAGTCGCTTTGGATAAAGGCGTCTGCTAAATGCCATAAATTTAAATGTAAATTACATATTTGACATCAGAGTTATTGATTTCCTGTAATGACTCTGAGAGAGTGTTGTTATAGGCAAGTATTGCATTGTGAACAGTTGAAATGTATTTCAATATGTATTTAACTATAACACAGTGAATTACTGAGATGAAAAAGTGGTTACAGTAGATGATGCATGTGCTTTATATGTGTTTTTCATTAGAAGAGTTCACAAGAGTTTTGAAAGTTGAGCACATATATCTGATATTAGCAATACAGCAATTTGAACAACTGAAAAACTAATAGATAGGCTAAGTGAAAATGCAATAAGTTGAAACATTGCTCTGTTGAATTATAAATATGATCATAAATAAATAAATGAAACAGTAGCCTAATCGGAATGGTTTTTTTTGTTAATTGCTGTGAAACAGTATAGTGAACAGGTATTGCATAATAGGCTTACTGCGGCATACTCTTTACCTTTAATTTCGTTGTATGTTTTTTTTTTTTCTATGCGAAATCTAAGACCTTAATCCACAATACTGAATTTCACAATGTTCACAATGTGAGACAGTGTTGATAGGCTAGATTAATCAATGGCATTATTAACATGAATTATTGATCAATGAATATATGCAATACACATACTTGATAATAATGTAGTGTGCTTTGTAAATGCATTAACTAAGTTGACCATGTTATACTGTAGTCTAGGAGATACACTGAGTGAGATACACTGTAGCTAAGCCTACTGTTTTACTCAAGTTGTCCAATTTTTTTCTTTTTAACATATAATAATCAACATTACAGGAAGCAACATTACAGGTTGTACATTTGAACCTGAACTTGACAATAACTCACGCTCGCTGTTTTACCGAGTTCCACTATTATCATCTGTCGCACTGACTATAATCACACTTAATTCGAGGAATAATGCCATTAGTGTTGCACCTGTTATTGATCCACAATTAAACATACACAATTCCTGGTTTACATACCTGATGATACTAAGGTTATCGCTTGCGATACAGTATTACATGTAGCCTAGTCGACGAGGAATTGATATGGTGCAATATTGTGGGATGGATGATATTCCGTGAAATAACACCCCTCCCCGTTCAAAGCACCACGTCCTATAGTACATAAATCCCATGGGTCTTGATTTGAATAAATGGCAGTGTACAACAGGCAACTGTCAGAGCCTCTCCCTCACATATTCATAGCAGTTAATTATTCATTATCACCCCATTAGGCCCACACACTACACAGTCCATAGCCTTTGGCGCATGGCTCACATCCCAGCGTACTTTCCAGTAAAAGCTCTGTCACTATCAAAGCAGGTTTGAATAGCAATGGGTAAGCAGATGCGTTTACAAATTGGGCTGAAAAGATTCTGCACTGCCAGCATTTGCTATGGGATTGAGAGTGAACTTGAGAATAAGCCAAGAGTATAGATGAGCAACACTTACTTTAAAAAAAACAACAACCCAAAAAACCTGTGGAGTGTGTGTGTGAGTGTGTGTGAGTGTGTGTGTGTGTGTGTGTGTGTGTGTGTGTGTGTGTGTGTGTGTGTGTGTGTGTGTGTTTCATCATTTATAAATGTATGATAAAAGACTATTTTCTGAGTTGTGTTATATACTGTAACCATATCCATACAGACTATCAATTTAACTTTTCTGTGAATCCATTATGGCCGCTATAATGAGCAGGTTGCCTTCGTGTGTTCAAGATTGGGTTCTCATCTCCTGAAACATTTGCTATGAGGTTCTTAACTTGGAGTTGATCGTATTAGTCAGATGTATTTTGGACCCCATTGTGTACCGGGATGCAACATTGACCTTGTATAATCTTGAGAATGTGCTGGTTGACGACTATGATGCACATATCTCTGTTAGAGGGACCCCTCTTAGTGTGGCCCAGTATGTTTTGACGAGTTGAATACTGTTTCAAGAAATGTGGTCAAGCAACCGAGAAAAACTGTAAGCCTACATGTTAGTGTTGGGTCAATAGCCTACCATATACTTAAGATTATTTTACTAGTGGATGTTGGGTTAATATACATGTGGATTCTGCATACTATTTTCAATGTGGAAAGTATGCATTTCATAACTTGAATTACAATTTCAAATGATTTCATCAGGGTCCATTTTTTACAGAGGTTATGCACAACCCATTCAGGAGGAATCCTTCCCCAGGAGATTTCTTTCCTGCTCTACAGCTAGAAACTGCATTTTGGTGCACTCTCAACTACATAATGTATGCAATGAATAGATCTTAGATGGATTCATTTTTTGACAACTTTGCTTTTATTTATTTTTTATATGTTTTTAGGGCATTTCTGCTTTATTGGGATACAGACAGTAGAGACTGACAGGAAGGAGAGAGGAGTGATGACATGCAAGACGTGTCGAGGGTCGGAATCGAACCAGGAACGTTGCGATTATGTGGTATGCGCATTAGTGTGCTACGCCACTATGCACCCCTGCTATTTTGCTTTTATTCGGGCAACTTCGATAATGCCCCTCCCCAAGAATGAACACGCTGTCTCAATGCAATTCATTAATATCATATGACTCATGGTTAATAATATCACCAAATTTAGCACAGAGGTCGAGGTAGAAAATATTGTAATGACCCTGTGTAAGGCCCGTTAGCAGCTCCGCCAAGGGAGTTAACTCTCTTGGGGCTGGTTTCACAGACAGGGCTCAGATTAAGCCAGGAGTAGGCCTTAATGGGCCAGATTCACAGACAAGGTTTAAGGCTAGTCCCAGACTAAAATGCCTGTTTGAGCTGTCTGAACTCAAACGACTTGCACAGACTTATCTTACAACAGTTGTAGATTTAGCCTGTTCTGGATTAAACAAAGCCGATTGCAAGAAGGAGGATTAGAGCTACTCTAGGACTTAATTGAAACTAGTTTAACTAGTACACATATGGTCTTACTAAACTAGGACATTTAAGTAGCTTTCATGAACATGGCTTAAATTTGGCTTAGTTAGTCGGAGACTATGGAGGACTGGAGTACGGTAAGTAAGCCTAAATGAGAACACCTGGGTTAAGCCTCATTAGGTTAAGTATGAGCCCATGCTGTTGGTCTAATGGTCCTCATAAAAACCCGGAAAGGAATAGAAAACACCATTACTGGTGTGAATCTTGAGACAAAACAATGGCAGAGGCAAAAATAATTAGTTCAAGAAACTTTAGTGAGCATGAAAAAACGCTACTAAAACAAATTGTGTCAAACCATCCAGTTATTGAAAGTAAAAACCATACTGCTGGTACTGAGCAAAAGAAAAAGAGTGGTTGGGCTGCAATTTGCAGTGAATTCAATGCAAATGAAAATGTAACCACAAGAACAGTACAACAACTTCAGGTGAGATATCTTCATTATTATCAGTATTTCACATTTCTCATATTCATATTTTTGTGACATCACTTATATTGAATGATATCTGCCTTTATAGATTCTGTGGAAGAACCTTGAACTGGCTTTAAAGAGAGAATGCAGAGATCAGAAGAGAGCAATTTAATACTGGTGGTGGACCACCAAAAAAAGACAAGACAGATGAATTGAGTGACTTACTGTCTGGAATAATAGAGCACCAGCAACCTCTGGATGGTATAGCAGACGATGACCGTTTGGACAGTTCAGATGAAGAACTGAGCACAAATGGTAAATATACCAAAGAAAGTAAATTGGTTCCTTCCTTTGGTAAATATATTCCACTGTCTGTCAATCTTTATACTTCTTTCATTCCAAGGACCATATGAGTTTATTTGTGCTTCTAACCGTGTTCTTTTTCCAGAGGAAACAAACTTGAACAGGTTGGAAGAGCCAGTGCATAGTCCGTGTGTACCCTCCACATCTGCTACAGCATCCCTGAGAGAAGATGCTGCCACCACCTATCAGCAGAGATGAAAGATGACAAAAAAGATGACCATGCATGAAAAGTTAGGCAGAGAATTTCATGAGCATAAAATGAAATATTTGAAGGAAGATATGGGGTGTGGTGTGCAGGTAGGGTTGCACTGGCTTGTTTCCCATGCTTTGGCTCTTCCTATTGGTGTAGTTGAGTGCATACAAACAGGAAAGGGCCCAACAGACACACACCGATATGTACAGGGAACACATTCATCTCCTTACAACTCACACAATAAAGCTAAGGCTGTGGTTTTTCCTATGGGTGTAGTTGCATACAAACATGAAAGGGCCCAACAAACACACAGGGAACACTTTCATCTACTTACAACTCACATAATAAAGCTGAATCTAGAGTCATGAGAAGCAATTCCTCAGTTCATTGGATAGGCCTAGTTTGTTCAGCATAATGGATTGTATGGAAAATATTGTATATGCCATTCAAACTGTTTGGCACACCTGATAAAAATAAATAAGATGGCACATTGGCTGTGACATTTCATTTGTTTGATTTCCTTTCAAAGTGCTTATGGGTAGAAGAGTCCCTAATTCACAGAGGTCCACAAATACATTATATCCATAAGTTGTCTTGGTAACCATTTAGATGCTTGGTGAAAGGGTGCCCTCTTGTGTTATGGCACAAGAGGGCACCCTATCCTCAAATGAAAATCAACAAACAGTTTTCAAACAAGTTCTCCAGTGCCATAGATGATTGGATTGGTCTCCACACTGTGACTGTAGATATCCCCTGTGATTAGAGCTACACATATGGAGGACTGTCTCATTTCCACTTCACTCTGTTTCTAAACAATACAATCAAATTTTACTTCAGCACATGTGTACCCAAAATACAATACCTGCAGTTTGCTCTATAGAGAAATAATTCTGAACCACTGGCAATGGGTAGAGGAGCACTATCATTAGGACTTTAACAGCTATATGTTTGAAGGAAGCAAACAATCACACAAATCAATAAAACATTTCATCAAAAGGAAATGTGCAGTACTTTCTGAGGAAAACAGCATGACCGCACCTCAATTGGGCTACACACAGAAATGTGAGCCTCTTTTTTTATTAACGTTTACAAATTTCCACTAACACATGCAGTCTACTGTAGGGCAGTCTTGGGGGCTTTTTCCGTGTTACTATAAAACATGAAGTATTTGTGGAAATGAAGCTGTTTGGGCCTGTGCATGCTGAGGGATGGCTTTTATAGCCCTGTCTCCCCTACTGCTTTATAAAGTCAGGATGTCAGGACACATGGAAACGCTATGGACTCAGCTCTAATGAGCACAACGGTTTACCCCATTAGTGTGTGGAGGCTAAGGAGCTCTTACCGCAACCATCAGCATTACTGCATTAGATCCTCCAAGAACAGGAGTTTGGGACAAGAACTAGGCTACTGCAGTAGGTCTAGTCTTTCCTTGTCTGTATCCTGTATAAAGAATTATCCCATGATAGTGTCCAAAACATAAACATGTCTGGGAAGATACTTCAGTCTCCACTCAATGCCACAAGGGTACTGAATGACCTGAAAAAAATGCCAGTTTTAAATGGTAATACACTGCATCAACAACATTAACCGTTTAAGTTCTGTCAGTTAGAATCCTCAAAAATAGCAATATGAGTAATGTCTTCTGCTCCCAACCACAATTTTTACTCATCAGTGTTTGGCCTTCATTGTACTGTACATCGGTGATGTTGAGTAAGTCTCTCCCACCCATGAGATGTGAGGTGCTAGAAATATTGTCCAGCTATCTTGTTACACAACACATTAAGGAATATTACAGTGTGTGATGCAATAAGTCCAGGATGACCTCTACATTGTGTTTGAATTGGGTGTTGCACTTGATTTACAACATTGGACATGCAAAAGCAATGAGTCTCGATAGAGGTTCCAATGCCTGCCTGTGGACATTTTGAGTAAGTTCTCCGGTATTCGATCAACAATTGTCAACAGTGTGTAATGTAGCTGTTTCATGAACCTTTTGCTTTCAGAGTCGTACTGTACCTGAGGACAACAAACTCTCAGACCGTAATGGCGAATACATATAAAGCTGTTAAAACCATGTTTTTAAAACCATTAACAAGATTTGCTGGCAAGTATTTTGTCAATGCTCCACACAACTGTTGAGCCAAATTTATGAAGCCATATATTTCCAGATGACACATTCATTTCCCATTACCCGTAACTGAGCCGTTAGTGAAGGTGTTGATTAACATATGCGTGTTCTTACCCAGACCATTTCCACTGGACTGGCAATTAGTCGTTATAAGATGAAACGCATAAGATGGCAATGTTTACTGGTCACCATGGCAGCTGAGAAAAACAGTTGTCTGAACTGGGTCATTGAGTGAACCTTGAATGTCATCACACCATTAAATGCCAGGTATGCTCAATTAAATTGTAAATATGCAATGTGTAATGCAGTGATTTTGAAACTATTATTTGCAATAATAATCATCCCTTTCGGGCTTGTTCTGAATAGTGTTACAAACATGTGGCAAGAACATAATAGGGTTGCCACAGACAAGGTGTTAATGGCAGTCCCAGTCACCAGCGGGAACTCTGTAATTCACTTAATTTTCCTTTCTTAAGGCTATGTAACAATTTCTATTCCGGAATATCCCTCTAAAACATGGTCAATATCTACCTTTTATAGTTCTGTATTAAGACTTCATATGCCTACTTATAGAATATATAGTCAATGACATCATAATTCCACTGTTTAAATCTTTAAAAACCACCCACCATGCTCCACCAAATCCCCCCAAATCCCATTCAGAAAGCATCACTCTCCATGCCCATTACTTGGAACTCTGCAGGAACAAGCTTCTCAGATGCAGAGCAACAACTGCTAGCACAACCAGATGAAGAACTGGAAATGATTATCTTTATGGTTACTTCTTTGTACAGTAAAGACTTAGAAAGCTGAGTTTACTAAAATCACCTTAAAAGTCTAACCTATCTTTCAGGGGTCAGTTTCACATTCAGTAAGATTTAATCTTTGGTGTTTTACATGTCTTTGACCAGGCTGTTTGATTTCAAACTTACAAAGCATGTTTAGATCAGTCTTGAGGTGAGTATGTTCTTCTTCAGTATCAAATACCCGGAGAGGGAGTATGAGCACATAGGCCTCGATGGGATCTTGTGTGGACCAGACGGTGACATCATTCCCACATAGCTAACCACATGAGTTGCATCCATCCTGATCCCCACCCCAACCAGCCAACACTGCTGCTACCATTACACTCTGGAACTGCAGATGGGGGAAAGAGACGCTCACATCAAATCCCCACATTTTTCATGCTTGGAAGAAGTAGGTGAAAAGACGACCGATTATCAGAAACATATTTTCTCCAGTTTCATTTGATGACTAGTCCTCCGCTACTGTTTTGGGTCTGATTCTACAGTTCATGTCAAACACAATGGCACAAGCATTTTATAAAGATGGTCAACATTCCAGACTAGATGTTGTTACCCATCAATATCCCACCAAGAAAATGGGCTTCCACTAAATTCAGCAAAATAAATCTTGGAAAATTTATTTATCCTCGTTTGGAGGGAAAAAACAATGTACCCCACAAATAAACAAATCACCTGTGTGTATTGCAGAAAGCTTAAACTAAGCATATGCAATCCCTCAAAAGAGGCACCTGTTTTGTTGAAGTTAGAAAAACAAACAAAAAAACAATTATTATTACACAGATATGAAAGTCGAAGAACAAAGACAATAGAAAGTCCCAGAGGGAGACTTCTGGTGGGAAAAATGCCTTGACATCAAAGGCATGTCTTTGTTAATGGAATGCTGGTGGGATGTTAAGCCTTTGGCTCGATCTGGCATACTCTAAATGTGAGAATGGGCACTGAAACTTTGTGTAATTATGTCATGTTTGACATTAACATTGCATAAGAGTCACACATCCATCATAACTTCCATCTACACTGCCACACTTACACATGTGACAATCAGGAGGACTTTACCACCCCCTCAGGATATTTTACAGCCTTCTGCTTTGTTAGCAGGGGCTACGTTTCGGTTCTCCAGTCTCACAGTTGTCCAGTAATCAGTAGGTTGAGATTTAGATCTCGTTGGGCAGGTAATTGTCAATCCTACACAGGTGATTACTCTCAGGCAGCAAGCCTCATAATGCACTGCTGGAAGAGTGTCTGCTTTCTCACGCCAAGGCCAGGGTACCAACAACAAGGTGAGAACACTTTGGTCTTTTGATTCAAATACCACCATAAACACATGACACAGTAACATAAACATTTGACCACTTTGTGTGTCTACTAGATCATTCTGGGCCCCTAACAAAATAAAGATATATTGGATGTGCCTAGAGAATGGGTGACAGTACTTATTTTGATTGAAATAATGTACTGTACTGTAGCTAGACCAATGGTTCCTCTTCTGGAATATGTGTTAGAAACATGACAGGGGTGGAAGGTGGAAACACCATTGAATTTGCACGTTTTAAAAAAAACAACCGGACTGCCCTGCCCAGTGCTGAACCAGATGCTATTTTAGCCCATGCCTGTAATCAAACTCTTGTGAGTTTCTAACCAAATGTGCAGGTGGTTCATGCAAAGTGTTCTTGACAGCTGTTTCCCTATGTGTTACCAAACTACTGGGTTCAAATAGTAAAGGACTCACATTATACATATTTTAGATGAAATATTATTTACAGTGCCCTGTGTAAGTAATGGGACAGTGAAGCATTTTTAATTCTGTTGGCTCTATACTCTAAAAGTTTAGATCTGGTTGACAATCCTTTGCATGCAATAACTGTTTGAACTCCCTAGTTGCTATGGCAGCATGTTTTGGGTCATTATCTCACTACAGTGCATTCGGAAAGTATTCAGACCCCTTCACTTTTTCCACATTTTGTTATGTTACAGCCTTATTCTAAAATGGATTCAATTATTTTTTTTTCATCATCAATCTACACGCAATGCCCCATAATGACAAAGTGAAAACAGGTTTTTAGAAATTGTTGCTAATTTGCTTGTACTTTGCTTGCATTTGCTTGTACTCGAGCAGACAAGTTGTTTCTGTACACTTCAGAATACATACTACTGCTGCCGTCAGCAATTACATCATCAAGTAAGACAACTTAGCCAGTTCTAGTGGCATCTACACCAAACCATGGGTCCCCTTCCACCATGTTTCACAGATGAGGTGACATGCTGCAAATCTGTAGATCCTTTTTTCTCCAAACATTCCACTTGCATGCATATCACTCTGGTACATGATAATATTAATCTTTTCCTATCCACAAGACCTTTTTCCAGACGTCTGCAGGTTTTTTAGATACTTTTTAAGAAACTGGAACCTGACCATCCTTTTTGAGGATAACTAATGGTTTGCACTTTGCAGTGAAGCCTCTGTAGATCAGCTGGTTACGTATCCTTTCAGATTTTTCAGCCTAATAATGGCTTCCTTGGCTTTCATTGACAACTCATGTTGGTCCTCATGTTGACAGACAGCAACAGCAGACTCCAAAGGCAAACACAAAGCCTCAAATCAATATTAGACATTGACAGCTCTCTTATTCCTGCACAAATGATGTGACTGAACACACCTTACTTACCAGAAACACCCGTCAAGCCAATTGTCCCATTACTTTTGGTGCCCTGAAATGGGGGATATATAAAAAGTGTTATAATTTCTAAATGGTGAAACCAATATGTACACAAATAACCTCAAATAAAAGCAGAGAATCTCTACTTTAACCTCATACCTCAAATCCAAACTTTTAGAGAATAGCTCCAACGGAAGAAAACATGCTTCACTGTCCCATTACTTATGCAGGGCACTGTAACTTAAAACATTCATGTAAAGAGTCACTACTCAGCCATGACCTGACTACCTCTTTGAAAGTGGAGTTTTACAAACAAATATGTTGTATATTTCTCTTTAGCCCACCATTGATATGGTACCTTTTTTGAGTAAAATTCCACTTCAAAGGAGGAGCAGGGCGTACAGGAAATTTAATATTTATTTCAATCTCATTCTCTGGTTACCGATTACACATAGTCATTACAACCATGAGAATGCTTAAATGTTACATATTGCACCTTTAACACCATGATAGTGTTCCATGACTTTCACAATCCTAACTTCACAAGCTAGTAAAACCCAAAGTTTATCCAGCATACATAGGAACATTGCAACCAACAGAGGGTCAGGGTTAACAGGGTAATGTTACGCTTGGCCATAATAAATCTAATAAATCTCTTAAGGGGGAACAAGTGTCATGGTGTTAGAAGCCATGACCTGAAGGCATGTGACACACAGATTTGCATGGGTCCACTAGGTCCTTAGCATGCCTAAGGGCTATATTTTAACAGCGTAAAAAACAGTCAGCACAAACGCGGGCGCTGGTGGTGGCGCTTAGGGGGTGTGTCTGAAATGTTAGTGCTATTCTCAAGGCCAGATTTTTCAGTGCACATGATGGCTCTTGGCCTGCTTATTATCATGAACAGGCCCCTATTTACCACTACTCCACCCACGTGAGCGCAGACGAGACAGGGCTACAGTGCATTTCACCTGTTACGGCCGACACAAATTGGACTTATGCGTCCGTTTTGCACCTGCTGAAAATAGAGCTCCATGAGTTATAGCTGAAAGACAAGTCAGCCTTTCCCATCACATAAATAGTTGCTCGGCTGAGTGTGAAGGGAAAGTGAATGGCCTCGTCACTGCTCTGACCCTCACATTCCACTGAGGGACCCTGAAGTGGGTGGCCTGGTGACCTTCAATGACCTGTTCACTGCTTACAGTTGAGACAGGCGAACTGCACATTGAAGGGTCAACGACAGCAATAACAAAATGCACAACTTTCACGACAAGTTTAAAAATGGAAAAGGAAAATAAGGATTTTGACAAGACTACTCTGCAGCAGATACTGGCTTGATTTTATTGAGCACAAAATCATAAATCTCTGATTGTCTCATCATTGAGAGTGTATATGCTATATACTTGTCGGGATGAGGTCATGTTATAAACTGCACCCCAATTATATACACTTAACTGTCCCAAGATAAAAGTGTGGGGTTTTATAGTGAAACTATTGTTTAGCCACAGGATACAATGTAAAATCATGCTTCAACCAACCATAATGGTGGGTCACAAAAGGCATCTAATAAATCTGTCTTACCACTTCTAAAAGTAAACCACTGCCTTATATATACAATCGTTTTCATGCTGAAAAGTTGGAGAAACTTAGTACGGGCATACCACACTGTAAATAACTGCTTTTCTTGGCAGAGCAGTCATTCAGGAATCACCAATCCTCTATCAAATGTTCTATGTATTTGGCTCCACTTGGGCATTCTACAGTTTACGAGTGTCTAGAATGTAGTGGATAAGGGTTGTACTTCCTGGAAATTAGAGTGTTGGTGGCTGAGCTCCAGAGGGGCAGAGCCTCCAGCAGAGTGACCCCAGGGAGCGGGTGGTGGTGAGGGGTGAGAGCCATCTATCACAAGCAGTGCCCTGGAAAAGACTACAGAGTACGCCTGGAGTATGCTCTCACTGACATCGCCTGCCAGAGGGCACTGACCATTACAGCCATGGACATTTACAGACTTCATGGTTTATGCAGCTTGAAATGTAATACACACTTATATTTAGCCTCCCCTTTTTGACTTTTACAACACATACTGGCCCAGCCAACCTCCGTTGACTGTTGCATGAATTACTACCATCAGAGGCTGTAAAATGTAACAAACAACTTCTCAATTTTGTACTCACTGGCTAGTTGTCGAGTCATGTACAGACAAAATACAGTAGAGTCCCAAACAATCTTATTCATGTGATGAATTACTATCAGCTGTGGTGTACAGCACAGTATATTAATAAAGGTGTTTAAGGAAATGTGATGCCCCCATGTTGCACTGGGGTATGATCTAATTTGTATGGTGTGTGAGCACAGGCAAGTTGAAAGAAGAGATCCAGAACCAGTGATCTAAATATACCAAAGTAATTCAGATTCACATTCACATTAACATTGAATCATAATTCCTTTGCTCTGATGCATGGGATAGAAACAGTTGGTTTGGTCATTCCAATATGTCATGGATGATTTCACAAACACTCCTCAGGGTAAATGCCTTGGTGTTGAAACCCTCAATGGCGGGTAATTGCAGGGGCTCCCAGCCACAACACAGCCCAGACAGGTGTTAAGAGATGGCAGCTGTTCTCAAACAGCTTTCACAGCCCTGGTAGGACCAAACAGCCCCAGAATGGTGTGACAACTCCAGAATGCCATCCCCTCATAGCCTAGGGGGAACGTACTGTACAGGTGTTACAGAATTGGGACCAATATGCAAACAACCTGTGGTGGTATAGATGGCATCATGTTAGATGGCCCTTTCCCTGCTTCTCATACAGCTATGATCCTGTCCATGTTTCAATGATGTTTTACACAAAGTAAAATATTTTAGGCACCTCTATTTGAAGCAGGAGTTACAAGTTCCTCTCATCTAGAAATAAACCCAATGGGATGCCATTGCCAAGAGTGTGTTGGTATTTCTAAATGTGTGTATGGGTGAGGGAGTGAGGGAGGGTGTGTGAGTGAGAAAGAGAGAGAGAGAGAGAGAGAGAGAGAGAGAGAGAGAGAGAGAGAGAGGGAGAAAGAGAGAGAGAGAGAGAGAGAGAGAGAGAGAGAGAGAGAGAGGGAGAGAGAGTGCACAATAGATAAAGAGAGAGTGTGTATGGCTGCCTCCAGGCAATGTGAAAACATTTAATTCATGGAAGGTCAGCTTCCATTCAGCAAAGGAAACCATAGTAATGTGTGCTGCTCACCTCCAAACCAACAAGTCAAGTACTCTGCCCTGACTTTCACTCCCCTCTCAGGAGCATTCCACTCACATGACCTAATATGAGGCAACAGGGCCAGAGGGTAGTAAACAGCAACTGTCTTCATGGAGATGGCTTTCCATCAGTTCTCTGTCTCCACCTTTGAGGAACATCTATGAGTGTATGGCTGAAAAGACCTTGGTCGGTGTTCAACATCATGAAGAGGGGCGCGATCATTTCTTATACAACCGTGAACGAAATCTCCTTCCGCTCCATTCCAGATGCTCTAATCACCAGATCTTATCATCATCTCTTGGTACCCTTGGTTTTTATGCAGCAACAGTCCTTGGCGGACCTTGATGCAAAGTGTAGGACAATACCTGGGATGCCACTCTACCCATGGAGAGAGACTTGACTGTCACAGTGTGTCTGTCTTGAGTTCTTACACTTGGGGAGGGACGAGAGGTGTTTTTTAAGGACACTGCCAAGAGCAAGCCAGTGGAAAGAGCTGACACTTCAGCCAAAACTAAACATTGGCTCCTGTTGTGTGGAAGGTATGACTGACAAATATTAGGTAACTGTGCCTTTCCTTGTACGTTTAAGTGGTTATGAGTGAGACATAAAAATACAGTACGCACTATTCTCCCGAAGCAAATATACATATTTAGGAGATGATACAATCCTGAAACAATCCCAACATTACTGTTAATCAAGGCTATTGTTAAGCCATGTTTATTAGCCAAGAATTGACACATTTTGAAAGCTTACTTGTGTTTTTATAAGAACACTAAATGTACTACTTCAATACATCTGCACATTTGATTAGGTGTGTGACTACAGAAGCAACATTGTTGAACAATTATCCGTTTGAATGGAAGCTTTAGTACAGTAATTGCATCTTTAAAACATCTCCTGGGTTTCAGGAACATCCTGCCTGGAAAAGCAGTCTGGCTGTTGATTGGCCTCAGAGCCTGAGCCTATAGTATGAAGTCTGCCTATTTTGAATTCAATCAACAGGCACCCTATTGTCCAAAGTGAACCTGGCTGCCAGTTTGGCTAAGTAAAACCAATTAAATGTTTCATTAGACACACTGGACGAATGCAACATTTGAGCTCTCAACTAGAGTTTTATGTTTTAATGTCAAGGCCTCAGCAATGACATGTGACATTTACGGCGACATCTGTCAAAATACATTAAAAAGGAAATCATTATTGCTCAGTATTCTGCCACTTGGAGGAAATTAAACACTTTACCCTCTTAAAGGGGCACAGCGAGTACAGTACACATCAGCTTCAGGGAGTCAGTCGGACATGATAGCACTTCAAAGGTGAACAGAGCACGGTTCAGCATCTCATTGGCCTTGTTTTCACACAGCGGTGTGTTTCATGTTGTTGAATGGGCGGTAGCCCTGCTGGTGATATGATCAGTTCATATCTTCGGCAGGAGAAGAAGATCCTATTAAACCTGAGGATCATCATCGGCATGCTGTTAGTGCTCCGACTGTCACTAAAGAAGAAAAGATAGTGCTGGACTGTTCAGAAGTGGTGCCAAGTCAAACGGAGCAGGGAGGCTGTCTTCTGGTGTCCATAGCAGGAGGAGCGCTGCGGGACCTGTGGGTGTGGAGGAGCTCTGGCCCGGACACAAAGAGCCTGCAGAGGTGTGGCCAGACTATGAGCTCAGCACAGGAGCTGAGGGGATAGGTGTATGTGTGTGTGTGTGTGTGTGTGTGTGTGTGTGTGTGTGTGTGTGTGTGTGTGTGTGTGTGTGTGTGTGCGCGCGCGTGCCTGTGTATGTGTGTGTGTGTGTGTGTGTGTGTGTGTGTGTGTGTGTGTGTGTGTGTGTGTGTGTGTTGGGGCTGTGGGGATATTTTCCATCCTATTACAGCCCTTTGATGTGGTCTAATAAGTGGCTCTTTGCTGCACTTGAGTGGGTAATAGTCAGGTCCAAAACCATAGCCATTCAGTAATATCCTGTGTATATGATATAGCTAATGAATCATAACATAGAGCATTATCATTCTCACTTTCCATAAGGATGTTAATTGCAACATTATGTGATATCATCTACACGTATTACAATTCTGAAATTCAATACCATCCTTTTAGATGATAGGATAGCTAGCCCTCAGAATTACTTGTTTTGAATTCACCTTGTTAAAAATGGAAAGTGTGGAAAATAATATTCTAGTCTGTGGCTCTTGAATCCAAGCACACAATTTTTTACCACATTATCTCATACAGTATGCAGTGGAAAATAACAATTCCCACTTTGTGGTTCCTCTGGTTTCACCCCCAAATCTAAGCCTGGCACTGGAGTCTTGTTGGGGATAGGAGAGATCCATGCTTTAATCTGGAAAGTATTACTGGGTTTGCAGAACATGGGAAACAATAACACAGAGAGGATTCCTCTTCTCTCCACAGTGCTCTCCTCGAGCAGGAGATATGCTGCAGTAGGCAGTTTCATCCCACCACAGCCACCGCTTGGCCCCCATCCTCACCTCCTCTTTTTCCAGCACACGTGCTACTGTATAGTAGGCTATTGTCTAGCAGGGCTGCTGGAGCAGTGGGATGAGAGGCAACTCCAAGGAGGGTGATCTAAGTGTGGAACACAGCCATCAAAATAAACTAATCACCTACCCAGCAACAGAGAGGCATAGCATCAGATAGGAGACCATACAGAATAGGCCCAGCATCAGATACTGTAGGAGACCATCAAGAGTAAAAACTTGGTTTTAACTAGAACTTTTAGTCTGATACAACTACTCTTCTCCCAAACGGAATCACAGTTATTCTAAAGGCAAGTGGTCAGTTATGAACAGTGAACAGCTTGATTATGGTGAAGTAAGGAGTTTCAGACCAGGAGTGGGCATCGCTCCACCCGTTCCTGTAGTCTGGGACTCCCTAATGTTTAATATGGAAATATAATCAAGAGACAGAGGATATAGGGTCAAGTATTACTTCCTTCTGAGCACAGAGATGTCCTTCTGTTTTCCTCATCAAGCCAGCCAAGGCCTTCCAGCCACTGATGAACTACTGTTTGCAGAATGGAAATCCTCACAACTGATTTGTGAGCTCATGTCTGACCAAATCACAGTGGGGACACATAAAGGGCAAATCCAAACAATCCCCTCTTTTTGGTGAATGCCAAGTTTGGGGAAATTTCACATGAGAAAGCAGAGCAAGAAGATATTTAAAATGGTCTCAGTCCTACCTAAAGTCATACTGGACTTTACCCTGCAAGCATACAATCCACTATGGAGGTTCTTGTGGTCTTGGTGATTAAATGCCCTCACCTTGATCATCAGACCCATTATTACATGTTGTCTATGCTGTAACTCTCTCTCTCAGTGGTCTGGTCTTAAGCTAAACCCCGCTGACAGAGGAGCCTTACCCCAGGGGTGAGCTGCCAAGGAGCAAGGTGGCCTGGGATTATTTTACCAGAGCTCTGGCTACTTATTTGAGCTCTTATGATCCAAGACAAACAGTCGGAGCTTTCAAAGAGCAGTGTGATCTGAGGGTGGTCCGGCTTTGTGACCACAGTGGTACTGCCCCTACTGTAACTCTGCCCACCAAGTGTCAGAATGACGCCACTGAACTCCCCCAGGAGAGAAGGGCTGAAAAGAGCCGACTGAAACATGGTACAGAACAATAACACTGTCCAGCTGAGAGGACTAAACCTGCTATAGGTCAAAGGTCATCAGTGTTTCTGATTTTGCAGGTCTCTCCATGGGTGACAATGAAATCAGTCATTAGTGTCACTGCTCTTTGATCTGGACACACACAGTGACAGGGGCTCTATGACCACAAAGATGCTTATATTGCTGGACAGGTACACACAAATACAGATGCCTTTCTCAAACACACAAGTGGAAAAGACCACACTTCAGTGAGTTTGGCCACATAAACTGGACAGAGTACTCCCTGCCGTTTAGGGTCAGTGTCTGTGGCTTGAAAACATACTCATTAAGCAGGAATTTATCAGAATAAAAATGATGGGTAGCTTGCAGAGCAGGCAAATGTAGAATTGAGGACATTGAGTGAAGACACATCAGACGTGCATGATTATCGAAGGCCTACTGGCTGAAGGCTTCGACAGATATTTGGCTCCTAAACAGAATGGTTTCAACTTCTTCCACTTAGCTATACTTTTCATTCCAATCAAGGGGAAAAAGTCAACCCCACACAAATCATCTTTTAGGATTGACTTTTTTAAATGACATGCATTCATTCATTTGCATTGATAACATTTTTCATTAACAGTGACAGAGGAGAAGTATATTTTTCATATTAGACATTTTGAACAGGACAGTGGATACCGTATCAAGAGACAACTGGAGCTGCGTGGGTGGGTGTTCTCAGTGCTCAGGGTCCACAAGGCTGTCCTAATCACCTTCCTCCGTTTGGTCCAGCAGCTCTGGACTCTCTATCAGCCCTGTCCAACAGGAAATGACCTCAGACATTGCTTTGTAGACTTGCCCTGGATACTGCCCTGGAGACTTGACCTGGATACACTTAGGAGACATACTGTCATATCGGCACATTGCTGCTGGGGAATATAAAAGCAAATTTAAACACTTATTTTGAGCAGAACAGATAATTAAACCACCTGACTACTTATGTAACTCCTCAGCTGGATCTATCATCAACCATTATTTATGGGAGATGTTGAAGTACAGTATTGGTTGAGAATATCACCAGACCTGAGCAGGGTTGGAGCTGGACTGCCCACCCAGTTCCATAAACACAAGGGAAATGAGGTATGGATGGGTTGGGTGTCCCCCATAGTGCTGGTCCCACTCTTCCCCACACTGTCCCACCAGGACATCAGTCATTAAAGCCAGCAGACCTGAATCCAAATACACGCCAACAGAACACACCTTGTTCTCCACAGTCAAGCAGCCGAGGCCAGAAGGAAACAGGCTTCAGGTCACATGTTAACACTGCTTCAAGTCACACCTGGCTTGTTCAAAAATGTTTTCAAAACGATCATGCTCCCCTCATAAACATGTAACATGTGAAACTAGAACATTTGGACCACATTTGAAGTTCAGAACATAGTTCAATGTGTTGTTAAAACCAAGCTGTCACATAAACCTGTTGTATGAGCATTTTAGGATAACTGACATCCAAGGGTCATTGGTTTGCTTGACTGGAGGTGTCAACGTGTCACTCCACAGACCGACTACAGTATTATGCAGCATAGCAGTCCTCACCCTGAATACATTTGACGATTATGAGGTGAACTAATCACATCCAATACTTTGCCTTGTTTGAATGTCATGCTGTCTACATTTGTCTACATTACAGTCTACATTTGTTAAAGTGAAGGACTGTTATCAAGGTGGATAGAAAGAATGTGAAATATTCTGGCACTTTACCCAAATATGTAATTGAGAGCCTCAGTTTGTGGTGTGAGATGACTAGTATCCTGACACTTGAACTGTATCAATCACAACATGTCCTTGGAGATTGAGCCTAGCGTTTATCATGAATGGTCCTGTTGAGAGAGACTTTCCTGTATTACCAGCCTCTTCCCATGAGATGACATGTCATTAGGAATGCCAGAGGGAAATCCCTCCAGTATATCATTTTTCTGCCACAGCTGCTATTGGCTTTTCATCTCCTCAGCTCGTTGATCCATATTTATCTTTTAAAGTGGAGCAGTCCACACCAACATTGTATTTACTTCTATGTGTTGTTATGTTGTGCTTCTGTGACCATGGATCTTGACGCAGAGCACCTGTTAAAAGTTTTACCTGACCCTGTTTTGTTGGATTCCTTCCCGGTGACGTACAGAAGTCAGTCTTGTAAAATACATGTCTGGAAACCATAAGGTATAGCTTTAGAAGTCCTGAGGCACTCCAATGTAGCTTTGGACTTAAAGTGGCATGGCTTTTAGATTTAGGACACAAAGAATGCTGTCAATTGTGATGAAATGTACTGTAAAGGCGAGCTGAACTGGGCGGGATGTGTTGGCTCTTCAGTAATCTTCTAGAAATGCACTGTGCAGGGGGGTGAATCATTTCCCTATCACTCGGCAAGGTCTTTTGTCAGATTCAATAGGAGTGAAATTCTGCTACGGTTGAATAACAGGATTGTTATTTACCGTAAATGGTAGGAAATACAAAAAAAACAAGTACAGAGTGAGAATACAGTCCAGGGATACCAGGTGGCTAAATCCCTTAAACTTTATGTATGCTTCAATACTTGTGGTGATGAATCGATAAATCATTTGAACTGGGATTTATGGGTAAGTAATGCGGAGACCAGGCCACACAGACGGCTCATGCCTTCAACTTCAGACTCATAAAGTTTCTCTGAATCAAATCCCATTCCACTCAACTCTCACACATTCCTCATTTACTGCTCTCATTCAGCGGTCTGTAACAGCCGGGGTGATTCTGACAGAATCCCGAGCCAGACCAATTGTTTCCACTCTGATCATAAAACTGAACTAGACGTCTATCCCTTCAGAACAGACCTCAGCGTCCCGCCATCAGGCCCAGCAGGCAGTGCTGCTCTATCCACACGTGCTGACCTTCTCCCCACACCACAGAAGAAGAGGGAGCAGAAAAGTAAACTAAAGTGTGACTTTTGATTGATATCAAAAGAGTGTCAAAGAAACAGAAAGCTAGTTCTCCTGCCTACGGAAGCAATGTGGTTCATTGTGGGGTTTTTAATTTTATTTAAACCAGGCCAATGACTCACAAAGTGATGTGAGCTGCTCCTCAGTCACTGGCAGCTGTCTCTGCATGCCCGACAACAGCAGACCTACTCAGACACTCAGCCAGATGCACAGGCACACCCAATAGAAAGATCTATTAATTATCTATGAAAAAATGACACAGGTTAAAAGTACATGAGAAGATGGAAAATGACTCAAGTGTTACACTTAAAGTGTTACAGGAAAAGGTCCCCAGTCTGGTTTAACAACTTGCGGGAAGGAGGCCATACAGTAGACTGTACTGTAGAAACAGACTGCCTCTGTTCGAGGGCTGGGTTAGGTGAGGCAGAGATGAATATACTGTAGCTCTCCCAAGTATGATTTCTCTCCATTTCTACTCATTCTACTTCTATGCAAGCATCAACCAGAGGGAGTCCACCTAAGAATATTGTGATGCTGCCAGATTTTGCAGAAAGAGAACAGTAGTTCTCCTCTGGTCTGAGACCTGTCAGTCAAATAGGGCTATCAAACAGAGAGTAACAGTGCAGTGCAGGCCAGGGGTGACGAGGTCACCACAGGTTAGCATAGGACCATCCATCATGGCTACGGAGACAGGGAGACACCCTGGCCTTGTACATGCCCATGTTTATCCTGCAGAGGCTGAGCTGGAGACCTGCACTATAAGGGTCTGTGTGTGGTGGTCTTGCACAGGAGGAGTGAGTAGTACTGCACATCAGGCATGCTCTGTACAATTCAACCACTGGGTTACCTGATGGGTAACCACGTTGAGACCAGGCTTTCCTAGGCCGGAAAGCCTGGTGAAATCCTTTGCAGAAAGTAGCTACACGGGTGGAAAACCATTTGAAATTAGTGACATCTTACCACATTTCAAACCAATCAAATACCTTATGCCTTCATTGACTCGACTTTGTGTATAGAGCACACTTCTCGCAAAACAGAATTCAGTTTTTCCTTCAGGTTTTCTTCATTTTCTTTAATGTTGCAAGCTAGCATCTATCAACAACTCTCTGCAAAATAGCCCTACCCGGTCGGAAAAGAGTCAAGATGATGCACATAACAACAAGCAATCATCTACGGACATCTGGGGGGAGGGTTCTTGGAATATAACATCCAATGAAATTGCAAGCAAATTCTCCCATCACTCTGTCCAGGTTCAATCCAAGCCAAATTGGCTAATAAAAAAGAAAATGGTCCATTCTAATTCTGACCATTTCTATGCAAGCAACTGAGCTCATCCTCCTGCAACTATACCTGGATAGTCTGGTGATTTTAAACATTTCCTGTAAAGAGAGTTATATGTATTATACAGTAGGTGACTGTTGCAACATCCTCTCTTTACAGTCTGTCATGACCTTGCAGGATGAAATGATGTCATTCCTGTGTTTTGCCTTTCAGCCTGTTCAATCTTTCTACCAGTCTAACTGGCAGCTTACATTCACAAACACTCTAAAGCCAGTAAAACCATCTCTAGGTGCCAGTGATGAACTTACAGCCGTTTTTAATATTTGCAAGATGATGTTATCAAAGTATCACTGTAAAGTCTTATCTGGGATCTGTACTGTTTCTTATTACTGAGCCTTCATGTTTGTTTTCCCATGCCCTGTAGCCTCCTGCTTAATGCCATGAGAAGCTAGAGTAGATCCCTAACCTATTAAAGGGTTCAAACTTAATTGAAACGAGGATGAGTAGAAGCCCTGATCTACAGAGTATGATACATTGTTGATTTAGACAACACACATTGCATTACCTCAAATGCATTCTCTCAATGGAGGAAAAAAGATGGCTTTAGATATATTCTTGCCATTGAAAAATACATTGACCCATACGGACATGGTGCAAGCTGAAACAGAGAGGGCCCCAGTTGAAAGTCAGGGCCTTATACACGGAGAGCTACAACACTTCAAGAACAGTATGACTGCACTAAGTGGTAGTGTCTCAGAATGACTTTGAGAGAGGAGAAGTTGAGAGAAGAGAGAGGGAGAAAGAGAGAGTGAGTTATGCTGCCGTAGACAAAGGGGACCACATTCACCCAATTACTAATAGTCTCAGTTTAATGTGCATATAATAGCTTTGTAGGCCTACAATGTTTTCTGCATGACACACTCTGCCACCTTCAAATAGATGAGCCACATTGAGCAAGCAGTCTTTGATAGGTTGTAGCAACGCCCAGCCTGTCTCCTGCAGTGATGTTGTAAGCTGTGAATGATCCACAGACCCTCTTCCACTTTGTATAGACCTCTCATTATCCTGGATGTCTGTGAATGGGGAGGACGGCTGTTTGCATCTCCGACTCCAACTAGCCTTGCACCTTTGAACGTTTAAACCTTTGAACATATATTTTATGTGCTAAGACATTTGCTTTCAAATGTGACAAAACTCAATGGGGAAAAAAAGAACCATATGCATGTTTGGCACAAATTAAAAAGATCTGGAAAATAACAGTTTAGTGTATTAGATATTTTTATATTATATTTTATATCTTGCAGCTATACTTCAGGAACAAATGTTCCATTATTTTTGTTAACACTCACGACTTCAAAGAAAACTGCAGATGTTTACAGTCATAACAACTTTGATAACCTGCGTGTTTTTAAAATACCTGCCAGTAATACATTCCTAGATGTTGCTGATTATTATTTAGTACAGAAATAAAACCTTGTTCAATAACATTTTTATTCTTGACATTTATGTTCTTAGACTAGCGATGGGTAACAGGGCAACAGTATTGTCCAGAACAGCTTTAGCACCACTGATTCAGATATTTTAGTGCTGGTTGGTAACAAAAGCCTCTCCATTGCTCCCCTCCAGGATTGGTGTTGCTCACCCCTGTCTGATAGACACGAGAAACACCATGTCTAGAAATAACATCTAGTACTAGCTAAGAGACATAACTGATAAAGCTAGAGTAACAACCTAAACCACTCAATCACATAAATAGTCTGTATCTCCCAACACTTAAATCCTCAGGGATACACTAGATATTTACAGAGACGTAAATCTGGTATACACCTGTGTCTCATCATTATATGGTTTCTTCTTGGGAAGTTGTCATTAGTGGAAAGAGCTAAACTGATTAGAGTGCAGTTTCCCTCTGTCTTTCTCACCAGATGAATTCCTGCTTGGATGAATGACGTTTACAACCAGCAGCTTTCGCAACGCACTCATTCACTAATGCAGAGAACCCATCTGTGAAACATTTCAAGTGAGAATCCACTTTCCTTGATTTCTCCCATGTGGGGCTGTTTGGTTTACAATGCATTGATTGGTCATCGTTTCAATATAAGAGAGTAACATTTTCCTCTGACATTTTCATTGGACTTTGTTCCAGCACCTGCTATGGATTAGAAATGGAAAGAGAACGAATCACCAGTGAAAAACTCTGGTTTTGGAGAAGTCAGTCACTATGCTTGGTCACTAGGTTTATACACTGTTTATACCCTGTTAGTAGGTGTACAGCAGTATTAGTGAGAAGCAGGGGAGGCTGGTGGAGGTAGAAATTCCATGCATTACAATGAGCCCATCCTCTGATTTCTATCTCCACCAGCCTCCACTGGTGAGAAGAGAGAGGAAAGGAGAGGGGTAAAGGCAACATCTGACACCTTCAGGAGACAAATTCCCATCAAGACATGTGGGGAATGTATGTTCATGTTTAATAACATTTGCTTTGATTAAAGATCGCTTCGAGAGGGTCAGCTTGTAAAACGTGTGATTTTGGTCTGACGTAAGTTAGAGTGTGATAAAATAGCATTTGTCTCGCTTATCTGGCTTGTTTTATTCCTTTTCCTTTCCCCATACTCTTTGTTTCCATAAAGACAGCTGTATCTTCTCCGTATGAATAAAGATACCTCAATTTTTCCATCTGGATTTGGGGACCGAGAGGTCGGGTTCATCAACATTCATGGAAGTAATCAATAATTACACACACTTCGTTCATTAAAAACACCTGCTCTGGCTAAGTGAGCAGAGGCTTTTTGAAAGGCCTTTATAAGGGAGATGAGTTTGACAGTTTGATACTTTGAAAATCGGTAAGGAGAATGTTTGTGTTAAAAAGATGGATCCTCCTAAGGGAGTGAAAGAAAACCCACTGAATCTACTGTAGCTTGTCACTGTGATATGCAGGCCTTCCATCCACAACTTAACCTCTACTTCATAGCTACGGCTATGAGATAGTTCAATGGGTTTATTTTCAATACCACAATATGAACTTTTTTATACTCAAATATGTTCCACGGATTGTTCCAGCCAAAAACACCAGAGCACTCTCTTTACCTTTTTCCAAATAGCTTTTCCTGTCCTATCTTAAACTACTGTATATAAATGGACTCAAGGTATGGTAAGCCAATGGAAAAAACATATGTGTTTTGATTAGAAATGCATAAATGCAAGCTGAATTGCACACAAGTGCCATGGCAACCGTTTAGATTTAAAGGGGTATCCATTGGGAGGTCAACCCACGGACCAACCTCTTTAGGGCTGTGTATTCAGGCAACACAGTCTGAAGTCTCAAGACCCTCAAACTATCAGTTGAATAAATGGATTGTGTTTCTCATTGGCTATTAAAGGGATTGCTCCTTTGAAAACAACTTTTATATTATATTTATATTTTGCATTTTGAATAGAACAAATTGGTCAACTACTGTATGACCATAAACAGTTATATGAGCTATTGGAATTCATAAAAGTTATAAACTGGCCATTTTATAGTTTCTGTAGTAGTAGAATCAATATTATATTCCCTCTGCTCTATAAGGATGTTTTACGTGCTCAAACAATAGAGGGTTCTAAACATAAATCTTACATTCTATAGTCTGTGGGACAAGTTGAGCTTGGCTTGTCGGAGGCTGCTTGGCCTCTGTTTATTCACAAAGAGCAGTGTGAGGCAACATCTGAATCGTATTTATAATGGATGCAGCTCCAGGGAAAAGCCAGACATCCTGTACATGGTAAAACCCCACAGTTTCAGTTAATGATTTAGTTTTAAACATAGCCATTATAAAGGCTGAGAGACGTAACATGTTTACATAACTTTGTAGAGTTTATAATATATGGTTAGCCTGCATGTCATAGCCTGTGTTTTATTCTACCAATTAAACACGCCTCAGTCATCTTTGATTATTTATCACAGAACTACAGTCTGGCCGTGTTATTGGCTTGAGGACAGCATTGTGTGAGTTCATACTGTTGCGCATGAAAAAGAAACAATTCGAAAATCAAACCTCTCGACAAACTTGAAATGTCCAAATATCTTATTCACATAATTCTCCTTCTAAGTCGGTAATCACCCTCGATTGGACAGTATTCTGTAAACACATGTCTTTAAATAAACAATCATAGAAGGACCAGGAAACACAGTAACAACATCATTTAATCTGAGAAATAAACAATCCAATCCTTATGGAAATATGAGAACAATACAAAAACAATTGACTACAGCCAGGTGAAGACTCGCTGCCAATTCTCTGCATAACTAATTTTCTCATAGCTTTGGCAAGATTGTCTGTGCACTGACACATCATAAACACGACTCCACACTGAGCAACATGTTCCTAAACAGTCTGGTCATGCCGTATATTCCTAAAACAACAACAGTAAAACACAAACAACACAACATAACGAACACAAGGTTAGGATTAGGTTAGTTCCTGAATAGAAAATAAAGTACAGATGAATGAATAAACAGCTCAACCACATCTAGTCCAGGA
The DNA here is from genome assembly GCF_951799395.1 of Argentina silus. Lineage (NCBI taxonomy): Eukaryota > Metazoa > Chordata > Actinopteri > Argentiniformes > Argentinidae > Argentina > Argentina silus. The sequence goes on from NC_139661.1 coordinate 9,229,231, forward strand.
TGGCAGCTGTCCCCCACAGCGCACCCTGCTTCACAACATATTTCCCCTCTAAGCTCTGATCCAGGGTCAGTTTTCCCTCCTGATCCAAAGCTCCAGAAATCTAAACTTTCCCTGGGTATTTCTTATCTCCATAGCCTGTTTCGTCCTTCAGAGGCTGGCCAGCTCACACACATGCCCAATTAGGATCTGGTTGTTGTGACATTACTGCTCTCTTCTACAACCAACAGCCCAAGCCAGAAATACTGGTAGGGTGAGGGGTGAGGGGTGAGGGGTGAGGGGTGTGTGTGTGTGTGTGTGTGTGTGTGTGTGTGTGTGTGTGTGTGCATCTGTGTGTGTGCGTGAGACAGAGAGAGAGAGAGAGAGAGGGAGAGAGAGAGAGAGAGAGAGAGAGAGAGAGAGAGAGGTGGGTTGGGGGGGAGGTGTGTATGTGTGGAGCTTGTATCTCATGCTTTTGAATCTCTTTGTGCCAAGGGGAGGAGAAAGGAAAAAGGGGGAGGACCTGAGCTCAATTTGTCAGCCTACTAAAACATTGTGCCAGAGCATTTTTTTCATCATGTAAAAGCAGTGAGGAGAGAGTGAGAGAGAGAGAGAGAGAGAGAGAGAGAGAGACAGAGAGAGAGAGACAGAGAGAGAGAGAGAGATAGAGAGAGAGAGAGAGAGAGAGAGAGAGACAGAGAGGTGGGGGGAAAGGGGAGTTAGGGGGGCAGTTGAGAAAGACTGCCTCTTAGAGCCGTGAGGCAGAAGTGATGGACTCAGTAGTGAGAAAGTGACAGTCTTCTACTGCCGGGCCACAGAGAGCACACAGACCACAATGGCCTCTCACTGCCTCCTGCTCACTGAAAGCTTCTAAGGAAATCTAATTCAATCAACAAACACATTTGGAATTAATCTTTTATTTGGCGTCTCAAATCTTTTGAAGTGGATTTTTAAAGGCTTGCCCAATGTCTACAGAGGACTTCCCAGCCACTTGAGCTTCTGTTTGCTGTTTGTGTAATGAAGGTGTTTTAATAATAGGCTTCAACCCACAGTCACCTTTTAACTGCCAGGACGGACTCAGGTGACAAAGAGCCAGGAACAGACAGAGGGACAACCCCGAGCAGCTTTCACACTTGCGATGACTTTCTTCAAGGGGACACTTCAATCAGCTCTGCCAGGAGGGCAAGGAAACTGAAGAGACAACAAGCAACAGTCTACAATTATCTGGTAAGGATCGGACTTTCACTGTATCAATGGTCAAAAACCTGTCTTTATTGAACAACTTGTATAGTAGTCAAAGTAGTTATCACATACTTATTTTTCTACTGTTGCTCCTGTGTAAAACCTCAAGGTGAACGTTACTACTTGTATGAGCTCAGTTCTGTTAGCAATTGACAATGCATTAACTCCTTTCTGAAATTGAGTGCTAAGCTGCACAGCGTGAGTCTCTGGCAGCTGGCTGTTGAGTTTAAAGAGATGCTGATCAGTTTTAAGCTTAGCCCTAAGTGCTATCTGAACATACAAGGACAGGTTTGTTGCCCCAGGCAAAACATTCTGATTACTCTAAGTGGTTTTAACAAGGCAGCTGGGTCTGAAGTAGACACACTAGAGAGGGGTCAACACAACAGAGAGAGACTGAAGTGGGCTTTTCAGGGGCAAGTGCCCGTTAACTACTGATAAACACTCAGCTTGTCATCACAGAGATTCCAAAGACATACTCAGACTACAAAGACAGTGAATAGTGAATAGGGTCACTAGCAGGAGTTTGGGCTTTTCAACGTGAGCATCTTTATATTAATGCTGGTAAGCAGGGCTGTGCAAGGCTGTCCCTCTGTCCGTTTTGTAATATGGTTCACATCAGCAGTAGTTGGTTCCTTAGATATGGTTTGATTATTCAAAATATCACAGCACAAAATGACAAACAAATCAAATCAAAGAGGGAACATTGACAAGATATTTTTTCTTCACAAAACAAAAATCAAACAATAGATGGCATCTAAAAAGCAATTCATACCAATCACAGGGTTTGAAAAGATTTGTACATGAATGGATAGCTAATGAATGGATACTTTTAATGAATGAATGAGTATCACTATCGGGCAAAGCTTTATCATGCTTCAGGATGTAACCCTGGGCAGAAGTGGACAGGGAAGCGGCCAGGCTTGAATCTCTGCTTTGTCTCTGCTGCCAGTGCTGTGTTTGGACAAGGGGGCTTTGAGGCTGAATGTCGGAACTTATCAAAACAGTTCCTGAGACCCCATGCCTGGCTATATCAGAGGATAGGTCTCAGCCAAAACAGCACACAACAACAGCACAACACAAACAGTTTGATTGTGTCAAATAATGAAACCCTCCAAAATGGGAGTATTAGTAACCAGAACTTTTCTGTTCAATGAGGAGTAAAACCAATGGCTACTTTCCCTCACCATCAGAGCAGTCAAACCGTGCAGGTAGCTGGGGCTGAGGCTGGGGCTAATTACTGTATGTCTACAGTGTTACCATGCTTGAGGAAAGAATGAGGTCCCCTTCAAGATACTGTAATAACCCAGATTACCATAAGCAAAGTTCAATTGACTCTGATCCAAGTAATATTATATGTTATATAACCAGCTCATTTCTCACCATAATTGGTGCTAATTTCCCCAATTAATGTGCTGTAGTTTGAGAGGTGTTATGTTGTTGATGAGTTAGGGTTAGGGTTAGGGTTAGGGTTAGGGTTAGGGTTAGGTTATGTATAGATTGAGTGTAATAGTGAACCTGTATTAGTGCAGTTGCAGGCATGATAAGAGGACTGAGGTAGTCTAAGGCAGATGCGTACGGCTAACACTGCTATGGGGGCTAATAGAGGGGCTTACAGTGACTACAGGGTCTCCTTCCACCACCAGCAATGTCTCTGTCTGTGTCTGTCTGTGTCTGTGTCTATGGCAGCTCACTCTAATGAGGTGGCGAGGAATGTGAGGAATGCCACACTCACGCCGAAATGAGAGGGGCTGGGGCGAGAGACATCAGAAGTGGCGCTCACCTTCTAATTGCTATGTGCTGAGCATGAACAAAAACACTGGACAGATACACAGTGACCCACACAAAGCCCTGCCTGTCACACTCAATCAAATATGGAGAGAAAAAACCATAGGGATGATTTGATAAAGTCATGAGACCTGTGATTATGAAGCACTGATACACAAACAAGCAAGAAAGCTATCATCTGAAATGCTGCATACCTGAAAGGCACAGTCATTTAAAAGGGTAGTTATTTTGTCTATGGCAACACTGTCCTCTGTGGTCTATCAATTGAGCTTCAGCACAGCGACGTTCAGTGTCCTGAGGTGTCCTCTGTGTCCTACTGTATGAAGGTTCTCAACACCAGTTAATCATAGACATCACCAGTAGCCAGTCAATGGCAGCTTGTTTAAGTGAAATTATGCTAGGCCGGCAGTGGAGGAGGAGTAGTAGGGGGGGGGGGGGGGCTGTTGTTCCCTCTGGCGGTGACGGTGGATGGGTTAATAACAGGGTCTCTCTCCTGGGGCAGATGGGACTCTCTCTGGTCCCTGGGAGCCTGATTCTGGCATGTGGTGTTATCTGAATACACACACACGCCCGCCCGCCCGCACACACACACGCACGCACGCACGCACGCACGCACGCACGCACGCACACACGCACGCACTCATTCAGACACACACTCATTCAGACACACACTCATTCAGACACACACGCATTCACCACAAGCTCAGGCATTTTCCTCTTCTTTGAGGTGGTGGGAAGCCCGGGAGACTCTTGGAGGGCTAACCGCATATGGAGCTCCTCTGCAGTGATGGAGGGGAGCATAGAAAGAGAGCTCAGGTTCCAGAGAGGGAAGCCATAGCAGTTCCTGGCCAAAAACAGACATTTGCTAAGAGGAGACCCTGACTGCTCTATTAACCCTGATGGTCCTGTTGCGAGCCGATTCGTTATCAGTGTGTTGTCCTCTGTGTCCCTGGGAGGAATTTAATCTGAGGAATTCATTCTTTACCCTCTGAAAAGAGCTCTCGCAGGAAAAGAATCCATCATCAGCACTATTTTTGTTTGTTCATACTATGTTTAGATACTGTCCCTGAAACCAATCTCTGCTATCTTCTCTGTGTTAATCAGAAGCTGCTGGGATGACGACATACAGCAGGGCTTTGTGCTATGAAAGGGTCCCACACACTGTATCCACAGATGAGTTTCATAGTAAAACCCTTGATAGAAACCAAAACTAAACCAAAGCCTCTTTCGAACTTCAAAACGATGTGCAAAACAGATCCTCTGTATAAGAATGACTTGCTTACTTTCAAAGCAGGTTTAATCTTACAGTTAATTGATTATGATGTTATCGTATCTACTATCATCTGATCATATCATCATTATGATTTCTAAGTATTAAGAGGTCAATTACATAATGTATCTTTTTGTCCACCCCCCGTTCCTTGTACCAGCCAAAGATCTTACAGGGGCTTGTTCTTGGAGAGTTCTACATTTCTGCTCTCCATCTGTCCAACCTAATGTGCTGGCCCTATGCCCAGGATAACAAGACCAAAACAAAAGTCTGCTCCCTTCTGCTGCTGAAGGCTTTCTGAACATCATGGGCCGGGGTATCCTTCAGGTTGGGTCTCTTCATGTCAATAAGGACAGGACAGGAAAAGGACAGGACAGGACAGGACAGGACAGGACAGGACAGGACAGGACAGGACAGGACAGGACAGGACAGGACAGGACAGGACAGGACAGGACAGGACAGGACAGGACAGGACAGGACATTCTGATGCTGAATAGGCTCCACAGAACCAGGCCAGCCTCACTCACCAGTACACCATGCTTCCCAGTGTGGAGGGCAGCAGAGTAGAAAGGCCTCTCCTGCAGGACGCTGGGGAAGTGTTGCACAGGACTCCTCTGTAATCCAATCTGCAGCAGCTTTCAATTAAGGAGTCCCAGGGGTCCAGGCCCTTGTTATCCTTACACAGGAGTCACATTCTCCTGCACACTCAGTGGCATCCCCTCCGCTTCTAATAACACCACAACCCCTTCAACTGCTGCCCCCAGCTATTTCTCTAATAAAAATGCCTTCACTTTGAAATCTGGGACAAACAGCCAAGCTCTCCCTCTTCTATGCACTGCTGTGAAAAGCTCTTGGTTTGAGTTTTGGTTAGATGTTGTCAACCATATACACGACTAAAGATGTGAAAGTAACAGAACGTGTTGTATCATAGTCAAAATCCCCCAATGTATAAAGACAAACTGTGTCAGGTAAGATAGATATTACACATTCTCGTTACAATGTTGCTAGTAATGTTCCACAGCACAGTAAGAATGTTTAAGAGTTCAAATACTTTCCTACTTTTGGATGAGATTCCAATATCTAAAATAAATACTCAAGAGATTATATATATATTTACAAAATAATTTATCTTGTGAATCATACACATCACCTCACTTTTGGTAAATGGTTCAGGTCTGATGCAATTTGATCAATATTTAAAAACAGGCCTATGAATAGCATCAGCTGCTGATGTCTCAAAAGTTTCCACCAGCAGTGATGTCCAGGCCTGCAGTGAGGAGCAGATAGGAGTGGTTTCACATGTCATCCTCAAGCAGTGGCAGTCACCCAAGGGAGAGCCTGAGCCAGGCCAGCTAGCTAAGCTAAACACACTCCCTTCACATCATCACACCAGACCTTAAACAGCGACTAGATAGATCAGTGCCTTATTAGCTCACATAAAAACAGGCGGAGGGAGGATAAGACCACAGACATTCTAATTGTTTCCTTTTAACACATGTAATAATGAAATATCATTTACAACCAAAAGCTTTTGTAGATGAATATTGCTGGTTCGTGGAGGTGCCTAACCATGTCTATTCACATAAATGAGAACTATACTCCATGTCAAACTTTATAGTGTTTGAGTAATATGATATGTGTTCATACAGCAGCATCAATCATCAACATTTACATTCCTCTTTGACTTTTGTGTAATACAGTAGATCTTAAATAACACAAAGTTACAGCATCCATGGCCAAGCTCAGTGGGAGAGGTTTCATTCCTGCTCTCTTCCTTTATGGTGGCCTATATTTCTTTAGCTTTAATGACCCCCAGCCTCCCCTATGCCGAGCTGGGCTGTGTAATGAATAGGGGGTCCCTGGCCTCAGCCTGCCCAGAGCTGGTCCCTAGGCTCCCTGAGCGGTGTGCCTGCCTCTCTCAGGTAACACAGACTAGTAGCAGGCCGTCCTGAGGGACAGGCTGCCTCTGGTCTCAATCAGTGGAGCTGTGAAGGCTTCCATTGATGTCCTGTATGTGTGTAAGTGTAGGCCTCAGGGTTAGTGGACTGAACAGGCAAGCCAGGAAAAAGGTTACATAATGCCCACTCTGAGACATGGCGAGCCAGGCACACTCTCAGACACACAAACTCACACCAGCCTGGTGCCTGCTCTGAGACATGATGGCACGCCAGCTCAGTCCCCTGATCATATCTCACGTGAACTTGTTGTCTTCTACTCTGAGCTGAGATTTACAGTGTTTGATAATAGATGGTGGATAGAGGTTTGGTGACACCCCATTCATTATGATTATAACCATCAGTATAACAAAGGTAGAGAGAAGAATGGGCAAGCCCAGATGATATGTGGAAGTCAGCGTCTACTATTTCTCCCTGTACAGACAAGACCAATGGAAAACACACCATTGCCCAAGGTGGAAAATGATACCCAACCACACCATTGGATTATACAGTATCTGGGGATTCATGTTCTCGTAGAAATGCGGAATCAAAGCTGTGAATATGATTGTATTAAGGCTGTTCTAGCACAGTCAATCCATTTACAGAAACTTTATACAGTGTGGTTAGAGTGAGAACATTTAAATGAGAACTTTAGTACTGTATATGTTTATGTTGATCAAACCATTAACTTCCTCTTTTCTTTCTCTCCACCCCTCCCTGTCTCTATGTATCCCCTTGCCTCCCCAGGTGTGTGTGTGAGATAGTCCCCCTCAGAGACTCATGGAGCTCCCTGCAGTGGTCCTTCTGGGCCTGCTGTTGGTGTATGGCCTGGTGTGTGGAGGTGAGCCCAACCCCCAGGAGAGCAGCCAGGAGAGCAGCCAGGCCAGGGGCCGGGAGAGGGCCCAGGAGTTTCAGAGCAGCGAGGATGACCAGCACAGAGAGTTCCTGTACGCAGGGCGGAGCAAACGAGCTCCTGATCCCCCAGAGGCTGATAAGTGTTCCTACACCTTCATTGTGCCCCAGCAGAAGGTGACAGGAGCCATCTGTGTCAACTCCAGGGAGCCGGACGCGGCACTGGAGAACCGAGTCAACAAGCAGGAGCTAGAGCTGCTTAATGGGGAACTGCAGAAGCAGAAGAGGCAGATCGAGACGCTGCAGCAGCTTGTGGAGGTGGATGGAGGCATCGTCAACGAGGTGAAGCTGCTCCGCAAGGAGAGCCGCAACATGAACTCCCGGGTCACGCAGCTCTACATGCAGCTGCTGCACGAGATCATCAGGAAGAGGGACAATGCCCTGGAGCTGTCGCAGATGGAGAACAAAATCCTGAACCAGACCTCGGAGATGCAGATGCTCACCAACCGCTACAAGGACCTGGAGCACAAATATCAGCACCTGGCCTCCCTGGCCACCAACCAGTCAGTCCTCATCGCCCTACTGGAGGAGAGGTGTCAGAGCCGGCCAGCCAGTGTCCCCCGCCCTGTCCCCGTCCCCCAGCCCCAGCCCCGAGCACAGCCCCAGCCCCAGCCCCCACCCCCACCATCACCACCCATCAGCAAGCCTTATCAGCCCCCCACCTTCCCACGCATTACCAACCAGATCACCAATGAGATCCAGAGTGACCAGAACCAGAAGTCCCCACCGCGCACCCTGCCCACCATGCCCACTGACATAGACAGCCCCTCCACCACAAACAAACCCTCTGGTGAGCCTCTCTTTTTTAATCCAGTGCATGTGTATAGTTTTTCCTCTCAGTTTCTCAATCAGAACTCTAATTGGCTGATGGCATAATGGAAAAAAGAGCAGCTGGCTAATGATTATGAACTTTCACCAAACAGATAAACTTGTGTGCTAGTCTGTATCATGACATCTGGGGGAAAAACAGAGGGATCTGTATGTATGTGTGTGTGTATGTGTGTGTGTATGTGTGTGTGTATGTGTGTGTATGTGTGTGTGTATGTGTGCGCGTGTCTGTGCGCGCGCCCGCGTGCACTTGCGTGCAAATGTGTGTGTTGGTTAGTTTCTCATGGACTATCTTAATCATTAATCACAAGACAACACAGCAGCTATCCACTCTTTGTACCATTGTCTATGGGCATAATACGTCTCACGCATTCCCTGAGAAAAGGGGCTCACACTGAGAACAGAGCTGCCGTTGTGCAAAGGCCTTTGAGATGCATATCATCTAATGGGCTTGATACAACAGTCAGCTGATAGATAATCCTCACAAAGCATATTGAAAGGGTAAACACATCTTAGTGTGTGCCTGTGGATGGTTGGATCACTGCCGAAACACGGTCCCTCTGGACCAATGAAAGCAAAGCGGTGAGACACTGTCTCTAATTTCATCATCATCCAGCTGGGCATAAATAAATAGATGTTTTATTGATGGATTGTGCATAGTTGCCTGAATACAATAGAAAGAACAACAATAGGATCCTGGTCATCCTGGTTCAACTGGATAACAATGAGGTGTTAGATGGTGCCTCTGCCAGTGGCTGTTGCTTTTGGATGGGAGTGCTGAGTGCTGAGTGCTGAGCCCCAGGCAGACATGTGTCTCGGTGGAGACAGACGCCATATGAGGGAGAGTGTGGAGACAAGGGACTGTGTGGTCTCTCCCAACACACCCTGGGCCAGGAACCCACTGCTGAGGGGAACAAAGCCAGCTTACACTCCATTTCATGGTCAATCTAACCCTTACAATGGTGACCATAACATTCCAGATATGAGGGAAACCCTGCTGCAGGCAAGAAGCACTCTGCTACAGTTGAGTAGAGAGAGTGTAAGACTTAATGCCTATGGTTCCAGTGCTAGTTCCATTGAGATATCCTTCCATTTGAATGTACTGTAGTCAAAGCCCTGGTTCACGGTGGATTTGACCAGGGTACACTTTCTCTGTACATTTTTGTGCAACAGTGTTTTGTCCTCCCTGAGCTGTGAACCGGGGGCTCTGTGCACTATGTTTGAAGGGAGGCGAGTAATTTCCTGTCCAGGGCTGTGCAACTTACAACCCAAAGGTTATACAAACCTTCCACACAAAGAGACAGTCGTGTACAATGCAGCAAGGGGGAGAGACAGGGGAGAATCAAGAGACAGACAGAGAGAGAGAGAGAGAGAGAGAGAGAGAGAGAGAGAGAGAGAAAGAAAGAAAGCGAGAAAGAGAGAGAGAGAGAGAGAGAGAGAGAGAGAGAACAGGAAGGGGGTTGGTATGAAAAGACAGAGGAAAACTAGTGTGTGTGATGTCATTTGTTCCAGCCCCACAAGGCTTGGATCAGTCAGATGTTCCGCCACAGAGGCAGGCTTTATCAGGGGCAGGGCTGAGCTCTGTCTTGTGTCTGTACAACAGTGATATTCCATAGAGCCAATGGTGAGGAGGAGGTGGATGATATCATCTAATTCAGCAGTAATTCACCTCCCTTACCTCTTCTAATCTCTGTGTAGCAACTGGAGCAATCATGTCCTGTCAGTTTAGATTTCAACATCTGTCACCATGGCTGCCTCTGTCTGTGTGTGACACTTTATCTTTCCCTGTCACTGTGACTTCACTCCTTGTGGTTCTGTTCCTGGCAGTGAGTATGATGTTGTTGTTAAACCCTGACATCCTCTTTCTGTTTTTCTGTTCTCCGACTGGCCTGCAGCTCCCTCCACCATTCCTCTCACACACACTCCCTGTCTTCATAATCTAAGACCATGTGACGAGATACAGACCAGCTGTCACTACCTCGCTGCTTATTTCAATGTTGATGTCCACCATTCCTCTTGTTTGTGTAGAACTGTCCACCAACGGGGTCAGTTGGCAAATCTTATCAGTGTAAAATGTTGAATAGGTAAACACTTTCACATCCAATTAGGATGGGGAGCCAGCGGCCAAATAAAAGTTTTTTTTTCCATATCTGCTGACTGGATAGTTCTGGGAAAGGAGGGAGAGTAATGACTAAGAGGCAATAAGCCAATTAATTTTTACAGATATGGACTGATTTCTGCAAGAAAACCAAGTGAGACGTATAACCAAACATGTGCAGAATCTAATATAAACTTCATTCCTCATTAAACCATAAATTGCGGAACAATATAAAACACAATCCTGCTCAGTCTCTCAGTTGCTGTCAGGGCATCCATCTCAACATGTGGGTCTGTTATTTCTATCCAGTAAGTCATAAAGCAGATGTTATATACTTAAGTGCATCTGTTGGATGAAGAGCTATTCAGAGATAAGGAATCCATGATCTAATCCATTGACAACCACTAACCCTGACCCTCATTTAATGTTCTGTTTTCACATTTGCTTTCACAACACAACTATTATGGCATTTTTGGCAAAAGTATTTCTGTCTCAGTGCCCAACTTCCAAGTTTGGAATTACTTGAGATGAATGAAATGTGAAGTGAAAGGGTGAACATTATGGAATTTGGGAATGGTTCCAGCAGTCTCCCTGGCAAAGAACTACTGAGGTTTGATTGAGATTCAAGCTATTCGGGATTATCTTAAATTAGTCCAATTCTGGAAATCCTTTCGCCCCAGTAGAATGAACATAAAGAAGCGGTCAGATGAATGTTGTGGACACTCACAGAAAATCAAGATAATCAGAGTTGAAGTCATGTTTTGCAGAAAAAGTCTTTGTGGAACTCGAATCACCCACTCAGCCCATAGAGGAACACACATTCTCTAACTCTTACCTCATCTGACCTTAATCCTCAACCCCAAACACACACAACCTCATGCTCCCCACTCCCACTCACTGTTAACCTTAGATCTAAAGATGGAGTCTTTCACCCAGACAGAGTACAGCCTGTATTTGTACTTCTCAGAGGAGAAAAAACGCGTCTGGTGTATGGAAACAGCTGCATGCCACATTGTGTGGTTGTGAGTGGCATGTAGTGCCATGCTGGGTGCCATGCTGGGAGTTCATTTCAAAGCCACACACCACCCACACAAACACTGAGGCCTTTCCAGATGAAGGAGACTACTGTGTCTCAGGACAGATGTCATGGCTGATAAAGAAGATGACAAGAAAATGACACGCAAGGACACACTGTGAGCACACGCGATATGAAAACACAATTCCAATGGAGATATTTCTCTGATGAATGTAGACTACCTAAATGTGCTTCCTGTTTTACAGAGTAGGGCAGTGCAGTGCACAGAGGCTTTCCTACTCTGCTATTTGACAGTATATTCTTCAAGCACATTGTATCTCTCAATATGGATGGAGATTGACTACCTGCTGATCCATGTGCTACTGTTGCATCATTTAGCAATCAGGACTCCCTTTACCCATATGCCAATATTACTCTTGGCTGCATAGCCTGCAGCCATTTCCCAAGTGAGAGCAGCAGCCAAAGTCAATTCTGGGCTTACGTTGAGAGCTTTTCCTGCTGAGAGATGGGAGTCCCAGTGACAGTAGCTAAGTCATACGATATCATTTCAACAATCTTTCCAGCACTCTGTTAGTCCCACAAGAGCAGTTACATAGAGTATAAATCATGAAGAATAGAAAATTAACACTACTTTTCACATACATAAGTGAAAAATCGCTGTTCAATCCTCAAATGTATTAGGTTTGCCTCCCCTATGCTGCTGCCTCATCACTGTCTCCCTCTCTTCCTCCTAGGGCCGTGGAAGGACTGTCTCCAGGCTCTGGACGATGGACACACTGCCAGTGGCATGTACCTGGTGAAGCCAGAGAATGCCAACCGCCTCATGCAGGTGTGGTGTGACCAGAGACACGACCCTGGTGGCTGGACGGTGATCCAGAGGAGGCAGGACGGCTCGGTCAACTTCTTCAGGAACTGGGAGACATACAAGGTGTGCAGCTATTAGCTTAACTCTAACAATAGCAATGTCATTCAGTAAAACTGTACAGGCTGGGCAGTGACTTAGTTTGATGTGCCGCATGTGACTTAGTTTGTCTCATGTCTATGACGTTAAACAGATGTGAATGAATGAATGAGGTAATTGTTGAGGTTTCAGAGTGGTCCCTAGCACATGCTCTCTGACGTGGTAGCTACGGTGTTCTGCACCTGTCAATCACTCCACTGGCCTATGACTCATAACACACACCAACATGAGTTGAGTCTTTGTGAAATTAGTCCTCACAGGATGCATACACTTAATGAGAAACATATGTGGAAGAGAGGCGGCCATATTGGCAATAAATGCCACAATGCAAAATCTGGCCACTCCAAAACTATTCATGGTCCATGAAAATGATTTATATTTACACCATGGCATGGGATTATGAGGGAAAGAAATCACTGGGTTCCTGTACTTACAGAACTTCCCACAGCATGAAATACTGAGGGATGACTATTGCCAGCGGGAAATTTGTTTTCCGGAGCCATTGAACGGATCAAAAGCACTTGAACAGGGCGATGCAGTTCAATGGTGAACATTAGAGGGCAGACAGACAATTTGCAAGGTTCTTGTTTAAAACATTGCCAAGTGTCATACAAGAGAACTTTCTAAGACCTTTACAATACACCTTAAACCACATGCGATTCAGAAATTACATGTGTGCAATTCTCAGAGAGGGGCTTCCCATGATTCAAAGCATGTGTGGTGTAATGAATACCACATCACCACCTATGACTAGATCTGGTCCAGAGCAGTCCACATCATGGTCTCAGATCCCCCACTGCGCTCTATATGCCAGGAGTATGTTTTTGATAAGTCACACATAGGGAGCCAATCTGAGCACTGAATACTGGCTGTAATGTAGGCTCATGGACCTTTTGCTGTTACTTTCCCTGATAATAAACAACAGTCCAAGACTGATGGAGCTTAACTGGCAAAGCAGTGAAAGGACTGTTCCTCTAAGTACTTCAGGGCATTGTAGAGGTAGTAGAGGTCCTAAATCATCCCACAGGTTACCAGACCAACAGTTTAAGAGAGCCTGTCATGTTGAGTGTGATGTATTCTCTCTGCCCCTCACAGCAAGGCTTTGGGAACATCGATGGTGAGTATTGGCTGGGCTTGGAGAACATCTACTGGCTGACCAATCAGGGCAACTACAAACTGCTAGTCACGCTGGAGGACTGGTCTGGCAGGAAGATGTTTGCCGAGTATGCCAGTTTCAGGCTGGAGCCTGAGGCCGACTTCTACAAACTAAGGGTGGGTCGCTACCATGGCAACGCCGGTGACTCCCTCACCTGGCACAATGGCAAACAGTTCACAACGCTGGATAGAGACCATGATGTGTACACAGGTAAGGAAAAGATTACAGCCTGCACACACTATCACGATAACATGATACCAGTGCTGAACCAACTACATAGCATGGTGTACAATATTGTCTGACTCATATTTGTTTAAACCTAGGTAACTGCGCCCACTATCAGAAGGGGGGCTGGTGGTACAATGCATGTGCCCATTCCAACCTCAATGGAGTGTGGTACAGGGGAGGACACTACCGCAGTCGCTACCAAGATGGAGTATATTGGGCTGAGTTCAGAGGAGGGGCCTACTCTCTAAAGAAGGTGGTTATGATGATCCGACCAAACCCAAACACCTATCATTAAAAGGTGATAAAACAAGTTGAATGGCCACCTTTTTACAAACTTCCATCAAGCTTCCTCTGCTAGAAAAAACTTAAATTCAAACAATTCTTGAACTCAAGTGGCACTTCACACTGCTCGATCAAGAAGACAATGATGTAGAAAGTGCAATATCTTGGCCCTCAGGCAGAACTCTTAGTAGCACGAGGCGAACAGGGTGCTTCATGAAGACAAACACATGCACTGGTGTGGTTGTACGCTTGCTTCTTCCCTTTTTACTTTGGGAACAGTTTAGAGATTCCTTTGTTTGTGTACTGTAACAACCAAGAAGTATGTGAGGGGTAGCCTACTGTCTACTGCTTGTTGTGGAATATCAACTTTGTTTTCAATTGCTTTTCTTGTAAGACTTGAAAATAAAATGGCAAAAAAGACAGGTATTGGTATATGGTATTGTCAAGTCAGTTGACAACACCATAGCTTTGGGATAGCAATCCTCTATTGTAGTCAGTGTAATAATGCAATAAACCATTCTATGAGGATGAATTTGACACAGGAAATTATATCCAGTGACTTTATGTTGTTTAAAGCAAACTCTTCAGGTGAGTTATTTATAGGAAACAATAATCACATTTCTTAACTCATGGTACAGGTATTTATGCATTATCTAGGCCTACTATTAAGTAACCCTATTGTAACAAACTCTATGGTCTTCATTGATTACAAATGGGGTGTGGGTAATTTGCTCTACTGCACTGGTAAACGGTCATGACCTGATATCTGGCATAGAAACTCATGGTAAACATCTTTTTTTTTCATTCCTGGTTGTACACCATGCTGGTGTCGGGCAGTGCAGGTAACAGGGTGCTATAAAACCCGGAAAAAAAAACTGGCTCGCTTACAAAAATAGTCTGTCAGACAGGAATTACATAGATTATAGAGTGATATTCTATAAGATATAATGATTACTTGCAACTGTCATATTTCAATATTGCTTCATGATATGTGACATCAAACCTCACGTTAAGGCCAGGTATTCATTTGCTTGCATCAAAATCCAAGCAGTGTATGTACTGTATAAATTTATTGCTGGTGGAAATGGATCCAGCACATTTTGTCTGTACATAAAAGATATTTGTAATATAAAAGCTATCATGTATCACTTTACAGTTGCAATAAACAATGCAGCTCCTTCTCTTTCCTTGGTGGTTTCTTGTGCATATATTCAATTCACTCTATTTTCCCCAAAACACACACACACACGCACACACACACACACGCAAACACGCACACACGCACACACACACGCACACACACACACACACACACACACACACAACCTTGAGCAATATGCTCTTCTGACCCTGACAGGGATAGTGTGTGTGTTTAGATGTACTATACTGTATGATCATGTGTTTTAGATCGTATTCTAGTCTGCGCACAGAGAGACTGTACTGTG
This sequence comes from Argentina silus, assembly GCF_951799395.1. Taxonomy (NCBI): domain Eukaryota; kingdom Metazoa; phylum Chordata; class Actinopteri; order Argentiniformes; family Argentinidae; genus Argentina; species Argentina silus. The sequence goes on from NC_139661.1 coordinate 9,244,387, forward strand.
TGGCTCAGAGGCCAAGCTAAACAAGTCCTGGCTCCACAGGAACCATGGAGATTAGGGTAATTACAGCCAGTCTGTGATGAAGATGTCATCCACTCTCCTGTGGACGATATTAGTCCCTGTGTGAGGAGAGCCACTGTCTCAGATCTAGCATTCATCAACCACAGAACCAGTGGAAGAGGGGATGACAAATGAAACATGACAGCCTGCAAAACCTCAGGCATGCAACGGTCCCTTCCTCTCACAGCAGAAACCACCTCTATTCCAATGCACCAGAGATTCCCAAAGCAAACTGGAAAATATAGGAAAAAGAAGGGGAAAGATAAACATGTCTATGGGCTAATGGCATGCTACTGTTAAGCACATGTAGCCTACTACTGTCTGAATATTCTCCATTCTCTGACAGAGAACTTAGGATGTGAAGACACTATGAGGCAGTATGGCAAACCATTTCAGTCCACAGTTAATTTCTATTAAGGTAATCTATCCTTTAGCATCCAACTGATCACATGTGTTGAATAAGAACCATATGCGAACCAATGAGAATGATTACAAACCAAGTTACACAGAAGCCATGTTGGGTGTGTTTATTTGGAATAGAATCACATAAACAAGGTCATAGCATTGCATCAGAGAGCACACAGATGGATACTAGAGGAAGGGGAGCAGCTGAGAGATTCTCTCTGGCCTAACAAACCTGGTATTCGACAAAGGCTCAGAGAAGTGTCACTCTGTTGGCTCACAAATCAGCAGCTCCGATGCCTTGATCCCAAAGATAAATAGTCTTTGGATAAGATGGAGGAAGGCATCTATCTCCAGTACTGTCACTGCTGTCAGCTGTGTTTTCACAGGGAATGAATTGGACAGTAAACCATGTCCCATCATGCTGCAGCTGATCCTCTACTGGTGTTACCAGAGGTGCTCACAGGGTGGAGGGTTTTTTTGCCATCTTTTTGTTTACATGTATACTTTCTCCATAATTTTGTCTGGGATATATTTAAATTGAATTATGCCTATCGACCAGCCTACAGTACCATGTTAATAGAATACATACACAGTAATTAAAGTAAAGTACATTTGAGGAATGTCATGAAAATTATACCCAATTATTAAATGAAAGGCATTAAAACAAAAGAGTAAACATACCTGTAGAATAGCCATGTGCTGTGCTCACTCACTACATTGTCCCGCCCTCCATTGGAGGAGAATAGATCATGGAAAATGTGTAGCAACATTACCTGATCTACAGTGCCTTCGGAAAGTATTTAGACCCCTTCACTTTTTCGACATTTTGTTGTGTTATAGACTCAATTTAAAATGGATTAAATTAAAAGAATTTGCCATCAATCCACACACAATACCCCAGAATGACAAAGCGAAAACACATTTTTTTAAATGTCAGTAAATTAATTAAAATTGAAAAACAGAAATATTTAATGTACTTAAGTATTCAGACCCTTTGCTATGACACTCTTAAAATTAGCTAAAATGCAAACAAATCACTCAATAAGTTGAATTGAGTCCATCTTAATGCAAGGATCACTTGCTGTATCACTTGTTGCAAACACAATTATGGATGTGAGAGAGATTATTTTCCATTAAGGGATTCTTTTTGGCCACTTGGTTATAGACATTCACATTCCTGAGCCGTTTTTGTTCCTCTCCATTTGCTCAGTTTGTAATGATAACCTGATCCACACAGTGTGTAATTGATTCCTATGCAAATCAGAGACATTATAAAAACAAAAGATATTAATTCCAAAATTACATGAGCTATTATCCTTGCATTAAGATGGACTCAATTCAACTTATTGAGTGATTTGTTGATGACATTTTTGCATTTCAGCTCATTTTAAGAGTGTCATAGCAAAAGGGTCTGAATACTTATGTAGATTAGGTATTTCTGTCTTTCAAATTTAATTAATTTACTGACATTTCTAAAAACCTTTTTTCGCTTTGTCATTCTGGAGTATTGTTTCTTTTAATTTAATCAATTTTAAATTGAGTCTATAACACATCAAAATGTGGAAAAAGTGAAGGGGTCTGAATACTTTCCGAAGGCGCTTTATACCCATACTAGAGGACGCACCATGAGTTTATAAACAAACCATACCATTTACCATTGTGAGGATGAATGTCAGATAGAATGATTATTAATCAGCGGGGTAAATCACAGAGATGATACATCAAATTTAACCAAAATGTGAACTCCAGTGAGCTCTCAAAGGGATCGAGAAAGACATATATCTCTCTTTATATACCGGTAATATGCAAATAAACTATTGGACACATCTGAAAGATGGCTCACTAGCAAAAGTTTATTAAATACTTTTGGACTTGTCCCCTCTCAGCTTCTGCCAGGACATCATTAAGGCAGGGTAAAAATACAACACTTAAAACTGAATTATGAAGGGTGACACAGTAGAAGTCTTTGCTCTTTTGATCAACTTTCACAGACATGACTAACACTAACGTCAGACACGTGGCATTCATTTTGGCAACATTTACTTAGCACATCTCTATGGCTCATACTCCAGACATACTGCAGGCTTCAGTATTTTAACTCAAGAGTGTGATCTTCTTGTAGGGTTCATTGAGTTTTTTGGTGAAGATTTCCTGTCTGGTTTAGAAATTAAATGAAACGTTGCCCATGCCATTCCTTCTCATCACTTCGAATGCAGCAAAAACGTTCCACAAATGGATGACGTGTGTGAAGAAACAAATGGGGTATGCTTGAAACTAGCAGAAATTGTCAGTATATTTTGACATTTAATCTCCAGAACTTGTTTTGAGGAGTCACCATGTACCTATAACATCACCCTTTGAGAGTGAGTCACTTGAACAGTCTTGATCTCAGTTCACTATATAATCAATAATAATTCTTCACAAGAAGCGTGAGCATTCAGCAGCAGATCCAATATCTTACGTAACAGTCTATTTTGGCAATTATGCCTAGGTCTGCGCTGTGTCTAAGGAGGAGTGGAAACCTGCTCTGACAGTAAGCTGGCTCTAGCTCAGCCACTCTCACTGTTCAGCTGACGCCCACATCTAGCCTGGTGGTGAACCTGGGACAAGTACCCACCGCAGATGGGTAAAGAACATCTGATTTAGCCTTTCAAAAAACCACCATATTCTAAACACATCTCTGTTCATCCTACAATCTGTTGGGTCACAGTGAAATGTCCCATCCATTTATGGATCTGTCGGTCTTTCGCCAGAGAGACGCACTAGTCATGGATACATATGCAAGTGTAAGCAAAATCTTGCACCAGCTCAGCAGTCTGGCTTTTCTTCTCTGACTAAGTGAGGGTCATTGTGCTAGAACAAGAGAAAGGTGTCTCATTGTCTCCATAAACAGACAGAACACCCCCTCTGGTTAGGGCGTCTGTCTTACGAAACACCACAGTGGAACAAACCCACTAAGTGTGGCCTCACTGAACCCCCACCTCCTGCCCAACATGGAAAACCCATGTTCTACTTCAGTACTTCACGCTCACTAAGCAGAGAGAATCCGTTCAAATGCTTCATCTTTTAATCACATTGACTCATACTGTGCAGGCTCATTAATGCCAATACATTACATTACATTTATGGCATTTAGCGGATGCCTTTATCCAAAGCGACTTACATGTCTAAGTAAGTGAATCATCTATCCATCAGTCGTCATAAGAAAAAGTAATCTATGCTAGGACCTGGGGCCATTGGCAGTCACCATGCTAGAAGAAGGAAGAATTACTTAATTTAATTTATTTACAGTAGAGAATAAATTCATAAAAATAAAAAAAATGAAGTAATACTGTATGTCACTGCTCTAGAGGCTCCAGGACATCTTCATACGTCATATATCAAAAGCTATAAAGATGTGTGTCGGAGTGTGTCTGAGCATTGAGAATACGTTTGATCTGGATGCATTTCAAGGCTCCCAGCAGTTTGTTTTTGTGGCTTAGGGTCTATGTAGCAGGTCAAATTTGAGCCATGATACTTCTTATGATTTCCCTCCTCCTCCTTACTCCACTGCCCTACACACAGAAAATGCACTGACACACAGCATTTGACTCTGACAAAAAGTAAAAGGTGTCAGCGGAGAGAAAATCATACCATCCATCTCTCTGTCAGCACACTCTCCTCTCTCTCTCTCTCTCTCTCTCACTCACTCTCTCTCTCCCCTCTCTCTCTCTCTCTCTCTCCGTTCTACTGCTGAGTACTGATCCACACACTGAGCCCTCCATCATTCTCACTTTACTAAAGTGACACAGGCTGTCAGACAGCACTTGATAAAGGATCCATGTTCACCGATTGGCATCTGGATTACCTCCCCCTCACCTCTACTTCATTCTTCTTTCCATCGCTGACATGTCTCTACTATTGTGTGGTTTTCCATTGAGTTGGCATATGACACCACACTGAGCATATCATCACTGACTCATTGCAAGTCAGCAAAAACACAGTTCTAAACAGCATGGAATATGTCTAATAATAGATTGTGTGCAATAAAAGTCTGACCCAATATATTTTTCCTATCATAGATTCAAACCACATTCAAAATTATTGTAGTAAAAACATAATCATCCATATGGTAGTCATTGGATACATTTAGAAACTGAGAGTCACACTTGGATAATGTAGTATAGGTCTTTGAAGAGAAGAGCCCTGTCATTGTTTATTGGGTAGACTGGTATCAAATATGGAGTTATTCTGCTTTCCTCAAGACCAATCATTTGAACTGAACTTGAACTGACTTCAAATTGTGGTGATGTGTAGATCCACTAATAGATTTTAAGCCTGGGGTAAAAACTGATGCCATGACCACTGTTTGAAGTTTTTCCAACCCACTTTTGCATTTTTCTCTGTGTGGAAACATGTCAAATTGAGCTTTTTCTGAAAAAAAGAAAAAACTAAACCTCTCGTCATATTTTTTCTACAAGTCAGTGGATGGTGCAATGCTATACTGGATCACTATGTCTTATTGTGTTTCATCCTCAATTAAAGTGTTGATTTACTGACCTCTCTGGGACTCCCATTCTTTGTTCCTTTGGAAAGCTTTTTGGGATGTACTGCATGATGTCATGCTGCTGCCACGTTCTTCATTTCCACTGTGTGACCTGGCTAAAGCACTGTGCTGATCAGGACACTGATGCGTGTCCAAAGGGAATAGAGAGAGATTAGGAAGAGTCAAGCATGTGAAGAGACCATTTTCTGCAACTTTTCCGTTGCAACCTGACTGTGACGAATAAAGCAGAGAGAGAGAGAGAAAGATTTCAAATGCAGATATACTGAAGTTATGTCGTTAGAACTGATTTTACAGTGTGTCAGTCCTGTAACACTCAAGCTGTATAGTATTTACGAGTTACATGAAATATCTATCAATAGCATTAACTATCCACTCACTCACTTTGTCTCACACAGTCTGTTTCAGAGATTGCACATGGAGCACATTGTTGCACATAATCCCATTTTCGTAACTGTTCCCATGATAGCTGCAAGTCCAATAAAACGCATGAACTAAATGTTTCCGCCAAATGGAAAAAGCACTGGTAAATGGTCACACGAATCCAAGACATGTGTTGCCTTGCTAGATAAAATGATATGAAAGTGGAGACAAGATCTATGAACTATCATGAGTTATATGACTGACATGTTGACGTGGACGTCAACACCCATACAATAGTTTATCTCACTTGAACCAAACAGGTACCATGCAGCCAACAGGGACTAAATGAGACAATAAGAGTTGTGCTATGTGTTAAGTGCTATGGGTGTTGACAGGGCTAGACGGACAGCTGAGGGTCTGTGGGTTTACTGGAAGTGTTGGCAGCATAAGGGCAGCCCACAGTCCTTTCCATCCCTGTGCCAGTCTGAACACAACCAGCCAGGGCTGTAGGTTTTACTGCACCCGCTGAGGTAATTCAGGCAGAGTAACAGACATCCATAAATGTCAGTCAGAATCGGGTCAAATATATGAACTACGTTTTATAACTTGACAAGGGTAAAGGCTCTGACCTGTACACTCCCTAACTCTAGTGATGATGAAACGAGCACAGCCCCCAAACTGCTGAATAGAGTTCGTCATAGTGATTTAACCTGAGTGTGGCACGGTCCATAATTTCAGTATAACCACTCTTCATATTACTGTAAGATGGTCATACTGTACATAATGCTGAAATTGTCCAATGAATTGGATTACAGAAAATATGGAAAATATAACTGGAAAATTGTAATGTCACCAAATATGTGGTACAACCACAGAAATTAGCTCCTCCATTGAGTGCCATTAGAAATATTGTACCAGAAAGACCAATAAATATACTCCACTAGTGCACAAGGAAAAATGCCAATTGCAATCTAGGCTGAATTACTCTGTTATTGATAGCCCTTGATATTTGGATTTGGGCACAACTCGAATGCTAGGGAACAGAGCGTGGATTCATGCATAATATGTAGCCCACTTTCCTTAATTTCCTCTATATTTGCCCACTTTCTCCAATTAAAGACAGGAGGGCACAAAAGCTATTCTGTGCTCTCACAGTGAGAGTATGTCAATATGGGCCACATCGTACATTGTAAAAACAATATAACAACATCAACGTTTCATGGTCTCTATTAACCAATACTAATATTTTTTATGGTAAAAAATGGCAGGGTTGGACATCATTTGATGTCTTTGATTTGATGTTTGGAACTTTACTGTGGAGTTGAATGAATTGGGTTTAGAAAATGAATATCCCACCTGGATAATGAAAAAGAATTATTTGCTCCCAGCACACTAACAGCTCCTGGGCTGTTGTTCTAGCACAGCTGTGCAGTTAGATGGATATATCTTCCCCTGTAGATGCATTTCTCAATGCTGTAGGGACAGAAGCAATAACACTGCTGAACACTAAACAGAACATTCCACTGGAGAGCAAGTTGGAAAAGGGGCTGTTAGGTGGTAGTACATTCATTCAATGTTGTTGCTCTCCAGCAAAAAGCCTCATTAGGGTCAAGCGTTACTCCTTTTAGCCCAGGTTAGATTTCTTACCCCAAAGCTCAGTGACTGGGATCCCTCAAAACCAGGTTTCAGTTACCCCTATGTCTAGCCTAAAGGTTATGTTAACCTTAAGGTAATGCATTGGATGATCAGGGTAGAATTACTCTGTGCCAAATGTCTCAAAAGCTCAAAAGAAACACAGCTTACAGTCTATAACTAATTCTAGTGTGTATGTTGCAATAGAAATGATCACATCTACCTAGGAATGTGGTTAGTAAATAAATGATGTCAACTCAATCTTCTCAGATGTTAGATAGCTGGATGTTTCAATCCACATATGCAACCTGTTTAGTATCTTAGATAATTTCCTGTGTAACCTCATATCCTCTTCATAGCCTACACAATGTCAATAAAAAAGAAGATGAAAATCATCAATTAAGATTTCCTTCTTTTCATGCTACCTTTGAAGTGTGTGATCTATGGGTAGGGAGGGAGAATCTCCATTAATAGAGCTATAAATTGCTCCCCCATAAAGGTCAGCCACATTGTCTCACGTCAGATATCAAGACTTCACTTGGTTGTGGCTCAGAGCATCGTGTAGGAATGACACCACCCGCCAGAAGACAACGTGTCAGCCATGAAATAACAGGGCATTCCGCATTACTTTTACTTTAGTGTCATCTGCTCTCATCATCATCATCATCTATTAATCTAAAATCAATATTAGATGAGAGGCCTAGGCCTTGTGTCTCTGAGGTGAGAGTTTGAATAGAACACGGCAACTCATGTGTATCCTCTACCCCCTCTAGTGGCAGCTCAGTGGGTTGGAAGAACTTCAAACAGTGGTCACGGCATCAGGAGTCGCAGGTGTCTGAGGGCCAGTTTCCCGGACACAGATTCAGCTTAGTCCTGGATTAAATACAATTGTCACCGGAAGATCTACAATGAAGGTAGATTTTAGTGTAGGATTAGGTTTAATCTGTGTCCTGTAAAATGTTTGAATCTGCTGTTTAAGTAGAGTCTGAGCTTGCATTGTATTTATGCAGTAATGCTCATCATACTCCTCTATATACCAGCCTTGCTGATTATGTTCATTTCTAAGATTTGACTGGTCAGGCGTGGATGTTAGGAGATTCGTCCCCTGGGTCAGTTCTCCCGTCCAACTGGCACCACTGTCACTACCAGGTGGGCAGAGAGACTCATTTATAAATCTATAGCAGAGACAGACAGAACACACACACAAGGGAAGAGCAGAGATGGGCACAATGTACTTGTCATTTAAGGTTTTGTAAACACAATGTGGTTTGGGTGTGATTACAAATATGTTTCGTTTTACCTAACAACGACGTTATCAATGATAATATCATCACACAGCTGTCATTAATCTTTCATTTGTCCTATAATAAGTGGATGTCACCCCTAACAGTTTATCACAGTCTGCACTGATGTAAAAACATGGGTGAAGTAAAAGTGAATTCACCATATTGCTTCCACCAATCCTGTATTTTCAGATGAGTGCTAGAGATGCCCCCGCCTTGGTATGGAGTATAGTCATTTTTAATGAAACATCTCCCTCTACTGGTAAGTCCCATGAATGCAATCAGTTTATCCGCACCTTTATTGTGGTCATTACAGAAAAAACACTGTATCTTACCGATGTATACCACCACCACCACAACAAATTCACAAGACAGGACTGTGTTGCCAAATCAGCATCTTTATTTTACAAACAAACAAATTCTATTGACATTTCTTTGTATCATAAAAAAGCAATTTACAGGCTTAAGAACCAAAATAAAGCAGCACAGAATGATTATGAGTAAAATATATAATTTGAATAAATATATCTTATATTTCATGCTATAAAATAAAATTCATAAATGGCAAGTTAATAGTTACAGCATCAGCTCTAGCTAGCTTCATTTTCTTCATAGTTGTACAAAACAGTAGAGTTCTGAGGTTCACAGTTGGGTTGTGAGGTTGTATGTAGAGTGGACAAGAGGGAGGTGGACAGACAGCTGCATACGTATGGTCAAACTAATGGTCTCCCCTGTACCTCAGGCTTGAAGCTCTGTGCTTGTCACATGCATGCAGAGAAGGAACGGGAAACATTCAGTGAGACCCCTGAGGCAGAATGTTTGGGAACCACTGACTTGAGGACTTGTTTCCCCACCTGAAGAGAAGTGCACATTGTATTCTATGGACATGAGCAGTAGGCCCAGAGTGACCACTTTAACACTATAAACCCTGAGTTCTACTTTTTTTTTTTTTTTTTTTTTGCCATAATACCAAATACATGAAAAACCAGAGACCACAGAATGTCAGAGACCAAGGAGTTTCACAATGAGAAAGTCAGTCTTAACATGTAACCACTTAAAGCAGCACTGACCACTTCCTCTCTGGCCCTGACCATGTACATCTACACTGTACTGTGTCTCTGTATTTGAGGGTATAGGGTAGACCATTCCGTTTGAGCATGAAAACAGGTTGCCACTCCCAATCTGTGGCTATGCAGCCCGAAATCCCTTTCATTATTTGACACAGATGGAGGTGCAACTTTTAACCAGTGCCATTGAGTTGCTGACTGAACCACACGCTCTGCTATTACATTGCAGTTCACTGACAGTCATAGGCTTCAGATGCGTACTTCGATGACCAGTCACACCAGTCTCCACTAATGAGCATCATTCACTCAACCTGTCCAAAGATTCACAAAATATATAAAAATAAATCAATATCAAACTGTCCTCGTCCTACTTCAATTCAACAGCTCCCTGACAAGTTTTTTTTATTTTTATTTGAGACATGAGGCCAAGATTTTGATTCACTGATACCAATACACCACTTTTTAAAAAGGTTATTGCTTTTGTATATTACACAGTGGAGAGAGGTTGAAAGAGGAGAAGCTGTGGAAGACTTCAAGATTTTTCTAAGTCTAGATCAGTGTTCATAAACTACCTGAAGTTATTCAGTTTAAAAAAAGCAATAGGACGAGCTGCAAATTCAAAAAAGTAGTCGAACAGCCTTCCCTGTAAACACTTCCTTTTGATTACTTCTGGCCCATAAGCCTCTCCTGCTTTTCTGTGAAGCTTGGAACAAAAAGAGTGAATGTAAATTAATGTAAAGTATCAGGTTCAGTTGGTTGGTGAGTGTTGTGGCATTAGTAACTATTGGTTATAAAAGCATTTACACAAATTACCCCTCCATTCCCCTATAATGTATATATGCATGTGTATAGTCATATGTATATAAAAATCAATAAATAACCTGACCAGTCTAAAAGCACCATTTAAGGGTAAAAAGGTCCTTATTGAAATAAAGTAATTGAGGCCATTATAGCGGAGTCCCTTACGGGGGAAACTAGAATGATAAGTAAATCCCCTCTGGAATATGTACGTATCAAAGACAGGTTATCTATAAGTGCATGCCAGATGAGACAAAACAAAGAACTAATGTTGAGTTCCAAAACAGCCATTGGCATTTCTATACAATTGTGTGGGTGAGCGACGTGCAAAACAGCTATAACAAGGGCAAGCTTGACATTTTTTCGCTCTACAAATTTTTTAATCTGCTCATTATCAAGCAGCTGTCCCCTTGGCCAGATGTTCCAAAAGGAATCTTGAAAGAAGGAGATTTCTTTAGATTGTCCTCAGTGCTAACAGAGAAAGGATACAGTATAGGCCTACATACAAACTGTCATACAAACAATCTGGACAGAGGAACGGCTCATCCGAGTGTGATAAGATGCCATGCAAATGACCATATTACCATAAATACACTCCATCACATAGTCAATGGATAGGGAGTCTAATGAGAAGGGAAAGGTAAGGAAGGGCTATTGCACCAACGACAATGCGATCAACATGGGCAAAACGTTCAGACATTTCCTCACTGTTGAACAAATCTCAATTATGTCCCTATCCCTTTGTGGGCACTTCTTGCATAATCTATAACACAATATCCTCTCTCGTCTTTAAATAGGAGACAGGCACGAGGTCTACATGCCAGAACCATTCATATAAAGCTAGGGATAGTTGTTGTGGCAAGGCACAGATATTGTTTCAGATGCCATCCATTTTTCTAAATAAATTCTAGGTTTTGTGCATAACTAAACATGGGTAATTTCACTATGGCTTCATCAATTTCTATCATGTCAAAACTGACAAGAGTAACCCTAATCCTAAAATAGATCAGAAATAGTCTGATTGGACTGCATTGTGTTGGGACAATAGGGAAAAGAGTCAAAAGAAATTGGGTCACTTGGATGCATCTAATGTAGATAACCCATGCCTCCTGACTAGTTTCCAGTAAATTACATAGTCTATTTGCCTTCTTGATTATTATATGGAGGATCACCTAATGGGTTAATTCTTTGGTTTGCTGGCACACTAATCGATAGCAGCCTGTCCCTGTTCTGCCAATAACATCAAAGATCATGTGAAGGACTAAGTTCTATTAAAAAGCCAATTACTTCAAAATCTCTGAGAGCAGATTTATAAGACTTTAGACAGATCGATGAAGTCAGTTCTGCTTGCAGAGTATTAACACACAGAACAACTGACAACAAATACCCTAGTCTTGCCCTTGTCTGCATTCAGAGGAATATAGAGAGAGTGTAGTAAGTGACTGACTTTGGGCAGTGACACTGTCAATGACATGGTGTTGAGGCCTGGTTGGAGAATACAAACATAAAACAAACAAAAATAAAAATGAAAAAGCCTGTCATTCCGATCTGCACAGTAAGCCAAAATCAGCAACAATAATAGGAGACAGTCAGCTTTCATAGAAGGGTCCATTTGGTTGTAAACTGAACAATTTCAATGGCATCTGGTGAAACAAGATGGACATTAAACAATGAGCCACTTGTGTAGTTCAGTGGAAAAAGACTGCATGGATGACCTAACATTAAGATATGGATATAAAAGCAGAATAGCACCAAACCGAAATAAGAAACAAAATCACAGCGACACAATGAAACTGAATTAGGTCAAAGGCAAGGGGCTGGTCATGGTCTTGATAAGAAAACAACAATAAAACAGGGTACAGTATAGGTATCTTAAAGGGGCAATCTGGGATTGGTACATCTACTTTTTGACTTTGAAATTAATAATATATAGCCATTGATTCTTGAAGAATATAACTTAACAATGTAATGTAATTGCAAAGAAAGACTGTATAGCTTCAAAACATGGCTGAAACTATTATTTTGATCTCATGGATTGTCAGTCCTTGCATCCATAGCTCCTTCCATGAATTTGAGAGTGGTTACATTTCTCCAGGCCTCTCAGCTGTTTCCCAAAGAAAATGGCGGGGTTACTGCTTGTTGTTGTTTGAATCCCAGATTGCCCTTTTAATGACAGTGCTACAATAAATGAAGTGCGTGTCAATCTGAACCCTCAACATTAGGCTTTCCAAAAGACACCTCTCTATAACCAGTGGATTGCTAAGCAATTAGGCACTGTTACAGGTCCTTGCATTACTTATGGTTGTGTGCTTTGTAGTAAAAAATAATAATATAGTAATTAAAACATATGATTAAAAAGACTGGTGAAATGCAAAAAGTGAAAGCACAATGACGAAGAAGGGGGAAAGATAACTGTTGTCAAAAAGTGCTCTCCAGGAATCAGCTTACCACACCCTGATCTGAGCCTCATCCACTAAATCAAAACGGAGCTTTCTCTGGACTTGTACATTAGGGCAACCATTGGCCTACTTCCACATAATTTAGCCCTGATAAAATGATCAAGCCTACCTGGGTAATTTAGAAGTAAGAATAACCTATAACCCCATATAACTATGCCATGGCATATCATTGTGCATCACGATGCTGAGTGAATTAACTGATGCACAATAGACATCTGTATAAAGACATGTAGTGCCCCACTCCCCGACAAAACAGTGATGTGCATTTGTGAATTAAGATGACAAGAAAAAATGGAATCTATTCAAATAAAAGTTCTGAATTGTGCAGAACCTTAAGCTCGCAAAAACAAGCACACAGGATTTAAACATGAAAGCTGGCAGTGCCTTTGATGATTGCTCACCAAAAAACACTGAGAACAACTGTTGTGAAATGGGCTTACAAAGATGCAGTTGTACTGTGATACTCATTTGAATAAAACTATGGTCACAACTATGCAGTGGAAGAATGAGAAACATGAACAAATGTATTATTACCAGGTCACCATTCAGGTAAATCGACTGACAAAAAGTGCACCATTACTTTGGATCACAAGCTTTTCTCAAACTCCTTTACCTTCTGTCCCTGATCAAACTCTATTCCTAATTTACCTAAGAGGGATAACACTGAAAATGTGTGCAGTCCCGTTTGATCCCCTCATGTCAACAGCTATGTCCAATCAGAAAAGGGGTAGAAACAATCAATGGAAAACACAAGACAAGAGAACAAGTGCTCTTATGTAATGGAGCATGAAGAGAAATGCCATGGCAAGATGGCTGATATTCCTTTGTTCTTTCTGTTTGCATATTCTGAGCATATTGATTACATGCACAGATCCAGAACTGCTCCTGCTGTGCCAAGCTAATGAGGGGAACTCTGTCTCCGTGAGGTGCACTGAACACACAGTAATCTCCAGACAAGCAAACAACACTTTCACATAAAAAGACTGGGAATAAGAAACGCCACCAGAATGTAAGACACTCTCAATGACTTCACACTGTGTATGAGGATCAATCATCCACCATGAGGATGAACAGCATCTGAACAAACTCACCTTGACCAACTGAATGACCAAGTAGTGAGAGGAGGCAGATGAAACAACCATCTGCTTGTGTGTTATGAGAAGTAAAATAGATATTGGCTACATCGTAATATTATAAAAAAAAAAAAAATCATGTCATCTTTCTCATACTCTTATTCACTGTCCTCTTGGAGCTCGCCCAACGCAAACATACTTATTTTTTCTATAGCCTACACCTTATTGTAGCACCTTCTTTGCCCACACTACATCCTGGCTGACATGAATGTTGAACAAGGACACGCTCCAGAATTCATACAATCAGCAAGGAATATTTCACTCAAGTATCAAGGCTTTGTGTTGAAAGGATGTTCTGCCTAGAGGTTGGCAAATGAAACACATTAGACCCGAAAACAAAAACGGTAGTTGTACAGAGAACACTTCTGTTCGTGTTAGGTTCTTGGCTATGAGGTAGAACCAGGTGGAGTTTCATAAAAGCTAAAATACTGTCTGTTATGAGTATGTAGTTGTATCATGAGGTATTGAACGGATATGTCACACAAAAGCTTTACACTGGCAGAAAAATCATTCCTTGTGAGTATGTGACCTCCTTTGGCCACGTGTGCAAAAACAGGTCAGGTAAAATCGTGATATGATAAGCATCTTACCAGAGCTTTCACATTATCAATTATTGCAACATGCCTATATTACTCTGTAAATATGTTTTAAAAAACATGGAAAGATTAAAAAAAAAAAGAGAAAAAAAAAAAGAAAAAAAAAGGAGGCCTTGATTATTGAGACCACCTCATCAATAGTAAGTTGATACTCCTTCTTCCCTTTGAAAGAACTGATTTAAAAAGCACCCTTTTCTTTTCTGCTTCTATGTTCAACAACAATTGACTTTCACAAAAATGGACAGGCAGAAAACCTGGATGCACATGGTAGGTTCAACATTTGAAGGAACCTATTCCAAAACCAATCCTTAACATTTAAAATAACATATCTTAAAGCTTCCTCAACCAGAATGTGGGCCTAAAAATCACATCTAGATGCCTGAGCCTCCTCCGGGCTGCACTTTGAACTCTCTTCCATGTCGTTAGCTGGCGCCTCCTCTGCATACTGTGCCTCAAAGGCCATGCCCTCAGGAGCATCCTCAGTGTCCTTCTGACCTGAGCTTCCCTCCGTCCTCTCTGGAGAGTCCATGTGATTGCTGCTCTCTGTGGCACCCAAGTGCTTCTTCCTCAGATGCTGGTTGAGGGTGCCCTGGAAGGGGAAGCACTTGCCACAGATCTGGCAGTGGAAGGGCTTGTTGTCTGTGTGGCCGCGGATGTGGTACTCCAGCTGGTCTTTCCGGGTGTACTTCTTGCCGCAGAACTTGCAAACGAACGGTGTGATTCCCATGTGCAGGCGCATGTGGCGATCCAGGCTGCCCTTCTGGTTGAAGGACTTGCCACAGTAGATGCAGATGAGCCTCTCGTTGTACGGGTACCACTGGCTGCGCAGGCTCCGCTCTCGGACGTCGTTCTCAAAGCCTGCGGTGCCCAACACTGGCTCACTGTCGTCTGCGCCTACTTTGAGCTGACTAATGACCTCTGCTGGGACGGCCACTGGCCTCTTGGCCCTGGCTCGCCCTCCTCTGAAGCCACTGAGCATGGAGCGGGAGGGGCTGGAGCTGCTGAGGCTGACGAAGCAGGGGGAGGACAGCCCTGAGTAAGTGTAGCCGGCCGGCTGGATGACGGGGCCGTAGGAGCCCACACTAACGGCCAGCACTTGTTCCCCGTCCACCAGCTCTGTGTGGTAACCATCGTCTCCAGCTGATGAGCTGTCCGAGTAGCTGGGCCTGTCCGTCTTCTCAAGCTTCACGTGTACGTCCGTAACCAGTCCATCCTTCCCAATCAGGTCCACCTGTTCAGGCTCCCCCTCCATAGCTGCCTCCTGCTCTGACACACCGTCACTGCTGCCCCGGTCTGAGTGGCCCTCGTCCTGCTGCCGCACCCTGCCCGGGCCTTTCCCTGCCAGCTCAGCGCGGGCCTCCATGATGCCAGCGTGGCTCTGCCGGGAGTAGTATGGGGGGGAGATCTGGGTGGGGTTGATGAACAGGTTGCTGTCTTTGACACCATTGCGGCTGGCCTGGGAGCCCTCCTTGTCGGGACTCCCTGCGTTGGTGGGGAGGCTGATCTTGGAGTGGATGCCCTCCAGGAGATGGGTGCACTTGTCGATGATGGCCTGCATCTGCAGGAAGCTGGCGGCGGTGAGGAAGCTGATGACATCCTTGAGCTGCAGGGACATGCGGCCTGTGTAACAGAAGGCCAGCAGCTGCTCAAACACCTCGGGGCTCTTTATGACAGAGATGGAGAGGCCGCTCATGGTGCCGAGGGCCGAGTGGTCGCGGAAGTACGGCGAGCTGGCCGCTAGCACGGCCTTGTGGGCACGGAACGGCTGGCCCTGGATGTGAACGATGATATCACATAGCTTCCCCTGCAGCCGCAGCTCATTGAGTTGGCTGAGGACGGTGTTGCTGAACTCCGGCACGTCAACCTCAATGTAGGCGTTGCCGTCGTCCATGACTTGGATGTGTCTCTCCAGTTTGTCGACAGCCTAGGAGAAAATAAATGAAGAGAAAAACAATTAGGCCTAGCAACACATTTGACAACATATAGGCCATCCTTTAGTTAAGACCATTTTAAGCCAACTCATTTCAAGTTTACTTCTCACAAATCAAAATATAACCACGGGCTAAGCATACATTGACAGGCAACCTAGCTAGACATAGAGTCTAGGACTAAGTTTAACATTGGCAACGTCTTCTTGCCTAACGTTAGCATTAAAAAAATAACACCCATATAAGAAGGCAAAGAGAGTTGAATATGAGTAACGCTTTGGCAGTCTATGCCATAAATACGCCAACACTAAGCACCCTACAGCCGACAGCATTTCTCCTTCACACTGGCCTGAGAAATATAGTATGTTTCTCATTATTTGGCAGCAAGAGCAACACAGGACGTCCATTTGTTTTCTGAAATAAATTGTAGGCCTATAATGCTTCCCTAGTACTTTATCAAAAATATGATTTCTCAAGATTATTCAGATAAGTAGGCTAGGCCTAACTACTGGACAATAATCATGACTGCACCTATATGACCGAGGCTATTTCAGTTATTTAGCAGTTCTCTGGTTAACCTAGGATAAATGTTGACCTAACTGACTCTCATAAGAGAACAATCTGGCAATCTGGACTTGAAATAAGACCATGCAGCTGGGCAATTTCACAGTAATTTGCCAATGGAATGACTGCAGGGACAACTGCAGCCTCATCCAAGTTTTGAGATGGTGTGCAAGTCAAGAGCATATTCATTCCACCCCTTTCAGAATTCAGGCGGTCTCTGGTGTTAGGAGTAGCCTACACAACAAGATCAAAACAGAAATAGCACAATAAAACAAGTAATATGCATCATAGCAAAACAACTGGCAATTACAACGAGAAATAATACTAGCAGATGTTTCATCTGGAGTGAAAATCCTCAGCACAAGCATAGTAACTTCCTTAAACATCAGGGAGAGGTCAAAGCACACACCATGCTACAACACTGATTTGAAATGCATTGGTATGTGGGGTGGATTGTGAAAAGGGTTCTTCATTGCAGGAAGGAAAAACTGGTTATGTATGTCAAGCAAGAGGACTAGCTGTAAACTGTTACTCTTGAATACACCCACATCAGCAATGAACACGGCTTCGTTCGGGAAGATAAAAGGAACATTTCTGCTTCCACTGGAACAGAGGGTAAACTTGCTCAACCACCGGTTTTGAGGGACATGATTATGAGGTTAGAGCAGTCCAAACAACAGGGATATAGGTCTAGGCAAGGGGCAAATGTAGGCCTATCCCCTTTTGGCAACTTCGCAACGCTACAAAAACTGGTCTGTCTCAGTTCTCCAGCTCTGCCCTCTTCTCCCCCCACTCCATCTGCCCCTATCCCATCTCTCCCACTCCTCCTCCCTGCCTCTCCCTGGCAATTCAGCATGAGCTTCTGCACATTGAGTCTCTGTCAGCAGTTTGAGAACGTAAACACTTTCTCCAATTGCCAAGGCCTGCCAAGACACCTGTCCCACTAACCATATGTTCTCATCCTGGCACAGGGGAAGAGGAACAGAAAGACGCACAACAGAGAGAGAAAGGGGAAAAGAGAAGTATACATTATTTTCACTGTGCCATTATGGGGCTTTCAAATATAGCATGCATATTAAATGTATCAGTGGCCTCTGCCAACATCATGCATACTGCACCGAGAGCCAAGTTGAAGGATAGCCAAAGAATGCATGCTCAGTGACTGAGCTGAACCCAAGGGGTTAGGGTCACAGGCAAGGCTCAAACGGGCTGGATGGGAAACAGACACTTACTTTAGTTTGCATGGCCCGATTCTGGCATGCATCTAATTCTTGGGTTCGAGTAATCTCTGAGATGAGATTAAGTTCAATTTACTCTATCATTTCTGACCCTAAAGACCGCTGATCTGTAGTAGGGAGGCCATGGTCAATGGAACTCTGATGCTTCATCTAGGCTACTATGTGCCTTCACAGTCAAAATGTGGGCCTGTGGCAGAGGAAAAACAGAATTGTAAAAAAAAAAAGAGGAATGTCAGCACTAGCAGAGACGCAATGAAAGCGTGTCAAGATAAGCTGCATTTTGCCTATTTTGCAAAACAACTTGCAGCACGTCCCAAGCTAAAATTGCAAAACAAGCAAGGCATAGCAGAGCAATATGAGATGGGCAACAAAAGGTTTGCAGAGTGGGAGACTTCTGAGAATTGGATCTTGTGAAATTAGGAGGAAAACGTGGAGGGATTAGGCTATTTTAGCTGCATTGTAGAGAGTAGAACATGTGCAAGTGTGCTGAAATACTGAATTTGAGGCACACTGTGGAAATAACAAGGAATTAATACATTTACAGATCCTCCTAACAAGTGCATTGTGCACCACAAAGTTTAGTCGACATGGGTGGTACGTTGGTCATTTTGTTCAGCAGTGCAGAGGCTGAGAGGCATTGAATGTGTGGTATAATTGAATATTGAGTAGAAGATGTCCTCGCCAATTACAATTTCATTGTGAATGTTGGAATGGAATGGGAACAAATATGTCAAATAAGCTTAAGTGTCCATAATATCATGGTCTAACCACTCCAGCAGAAAGCTAGAAATTTTTTTAGTGGCGAACTAAATTCAACCTGCAATTCTCCAAGTACTGTTGATCTGTTAAGGCTAATGAACCTGTCCTGACTATTCTCATGTTTTTAATCATTTGCATCAGCTAAATAGATATGCACCATTATCACTTGCGAACCCCAGTAATACTCACTTCACTTTAAGAAAAAAACCATTTACACAAGATGTGATAGCCTACTCTATTCCAAATGGGCCATCTCTTTAACCTTACCGGCACGCCAACCACTTACATCGGCTGTTCATATCGCCATTCAGTCTCCATTCTGTATAGTCCCTTTGGGGAAAGAAAAATTGAATGACCAGAGAAACTGATAGCCGAAGTGCCTTAACGAGACTGCAGCACAATGACAAGAAGAACAGGCCTAATTAAAAAATGGCTACAAAATTAGCAGGGGAAATCAGGCTTTGCATATTTGCTGGGCATAGCCTAATAAGAACCTAAAAATACTTCCCTATTGCTTAAAGACATCATGCAGAGAAGTCAAATCCTTCCGTTGAATTCAGAAATGAACCTCAACCTACCTAGGCTTAGCATTTTTAGCTTGCTTCAGTCCCAATCTCCTCATACAATTTCAAGCATCCCTTAAATCATTCTTGGAGTAGCCAACTCACCACTGAGATGTGAAACAGTGTTATCATATTGTGTTGAAGGAACACAAAGGACCATGCAGGACTATTGCTGTTTTCTTCCAAAACCTCTATCTATATGTCAGCTTGACCTTGTATTGCTCAATCAACACTGATGGCGGAGGGAGGCTCAAACCAATACAATTTTACAGCTTATCCTGAAGAGAACCATGACTATAAAAATGCAGGGTTTAACGGGTGCAAAGCCATAATGCCTACTCATGCACAACTCTTAATTGGTTTGGCTCCGTCTGTTCTGACAAGCCCTGTAGCTAGTGAAAATATTCTGAGTGGTTGAGCGGGACGTGTCTGGCTCAGATAATACAGTAGTCAAAAAGGCTGTATGGTCCAGGATGTATTTATGTATCTATCTTCCCTAGTTTCATTCGATGAAATGCAGCTGTTTGCTGTGATGCATTTCACTTCATGTTCAGGTGTGTGTGACCAAGTCAAAACCATTGTCACTGGAGTAGTCAAAGGCTGACCCTCCACTCTGACCTCTCTGTATATGCGCATGTGTAGATAGACTAAGCCCTGTGTGTGTGTGTGTGTGTGTGTGTGTGTGTGTGTGTGTGTGTGTGTGTGTGTCTAGGGGGCTATGCAAAGCTTAGGCCTACCCTGTGTAAGTGGACAAATGAAGTGATCTTTATTTTCTCATTTAAAAGGCACTGTGTTGCAATACAGTGCTTTGGGTGCCCTGAGATTCAAAGAGAACCCAGGTGCACCTGACGACCCTAGATGGCACTGCACTTTGTACTGCCATGCCATTACATCATGTGTGTTTACTACATTCAACACAACGACAGTACAGTGAGTATAGCTCACCTTTTATCAAGGTCAGATTCCTCACATGAAGTTGACTTCCCCAAAAAACCTAAACGCCATACTTGGATGCAATCCATCAACACATTTTGACTGTCAGCTAAGGAATTTGACACAAAAGTGTTCTTCCACAAAATACAAACATTCAGTGAACACTGATTTTGCATGCTGTCATGTCTACATAAAAGCCTCTTTATGGATTGCCTGGGAGGCTAGATAACGTTTTCTATCCAACGTTAGCTACCGTAGCTAAGTTGAACAGACTATTAACATAAAACAAAGTTAGCTAGACAGCCTAGTGCTAGATAGAAGTATAAAGGGAGAACGTTTCAAAGCTATCAGTTGGCTTAAGTTAGCTAGCGAGATATATTCCCAATGTATCCAGACGAGCAAGCTTGAAAGCTGACAAATTCTGACGATCTGCGAAAAGGTTTCGCTACACCCTTAGCTTGGTTAGCATAACTTGCTAGCTTAGCTACTACGATAGCTGGGACACGGACAGTGCCGCCTGCCAGTATACCAGGGTGGGTAGTCGATTAATACTAGCGTAGCTATCTAAATCATAAAAACGTTTCAATACTAGCTAACGTTAGCGTTATTTATATAACGATATCTAGTGGGCGTGACATTACAAACATTGATTATAGAAATCATCGTTAGCCGGCTACATACACCGTCACCAAATGACTTGCAAGCCAACTTGGAAAAGCCTCGTTTTACACTAGGCAAATTCCCCTAAATTAGCTAGGCGTGTATGCTAGCCAGCAAGCAAGCTAACGTGCTTGCAAGAATGCAACCTTTTTGCCCTATTGACACATGCGACAATAATGTACAGTTATGCACGTACGCTTAAAATGGGTTTCCAAATCAATATTACGTCTGTCAAGCTCACCTTTTCCCGATCAAACGTAGTCCATTCCCCCCAGTAGCTCGCTTTCACTACGGCCTGGCCTCCCCCCCTCTCCAGCTGTGTCAGTTGCTGCTGCAATTTTTTTTCATCAACAGGAAGTGTGTCTGTTCCTTTCATTGGTCGGTTCTGATTGTGGGTCTGTCTCATCTATTGGTCTCATATCATAAGACATAAGTGTGTGTGTTACCAGATGATCAATAACTATTGAAATTGGTTCCACATAATCGATGTTATGTGGATCCATAACACATGTTATGGATTTACCACAGAATAGCATGCTGTGTACTGCATCAAATCATCTGCATAACCTGCAGTATGCACTACAATAGACTATGTTACAAAATAGTCTAAATTGGGTACACACCCACAATTCATATAGAATATTCCTATTTTGTAGCATAGCCTATTATGTTTTGAAGCTTTATTTCATTTCTTTTTGAGGTACCCTTAGGTCAAGTTTTAAGTTTCAAATTAAGTTATTTTGTCATATGTACTGGGATACAGCTAATGGAGTGTTTCACAGTACATAGGTTAACCTTGACAGGGCAGTACTGATCATAGTGGTTTCTGTCCACACCTTTGGAAATGCATATGTTTCCCCCTGTAAACACTGTCTTGTAGACCAAAATAGGTTTTAGGTTTTTGTTTTGGCATAATGTAGCATTCTTTCTGTATTGCTTGTTGGTTGAGATTTATCCCTTTGGGCAATGGTATGGCCTTCCCATGTCACACAATAGGCTATAGGTCTAGGCTTGATTGTTATATTCTAATGTTCAAAACAAAGAACATTTCGTAATCATAGGATTATTGAAAGGACCAGCTCTATCTTGGTTTGTCTAGGTGGATGATTGATGTAAATTGAACATGAGATGCAGTTTGTAAGTGGGGGTCAGAGGTTGCACTGGGCTGAGGGAGAGGTACCCCTATGCAGGACATCTCCTGTGTCATACCTTTATCATGTATGCTTAGTATCTGCATATGTATCTGAATACTAGAATCTTGCAACCCCACTCCCCTTTTCAACCCTACCACAAATAGTACACGGCCATAGTTGCATGTTAGGTCATTGTTCGGTGAGTGTAGATATGACTCTTGCTAATCATCATATCATAACCATCATGACCTTAGGTCATTGTTCAGTGGAGATATAGATCTCTCGCTAATCATTATCATTTATAATCACAAACCCTTTATGCCAAGTTAACGTCCTTATTTCTCTTATTAATTATATCATAGACTTGTTTCTATAATGTTTACTCTGGAAGAATTGAAAGTTACTATAATGCCTTTTTAAAGTAGACCATCTCTGACCACCAGTCATAAAAGTTCTGCATGTAGTTATATAGTCTTACCAGCATGTGGTGCCACAGACTAAATAAAGTCAGGGCCACTAAAAAAATAACCTATGAGGTAATCTATCAGACACTGTACTGCACTATTTGTTTCAGGCAAAACAGGAATTTCATTCACCATTTACAAAATAAATAAAGAATGAACAACTGCTGCTTGTTCAACAATAAAATGTTTTGGATGAACTACCAGCAATAGGAATTTGGACATTAGCAATGTTGTGATAATTTCAGATTGACATTTACTGTAGGTTAACATATTTTAAATTAAAGTCACAACAGATGTATGTATGTGTGAATTATGTCATCATAATGACATAACATGCAATGTTTATAAGAACATTATATCATATGATTTTCAACAGTTGCACACTGCAGAGTGTGTCATTGAAACTACTAATAAAGAGTTCCCTTCTCTTTGGACTAAATTGAAACAAGCAACAGTAATGTGCAGTTTTATTTTCAAATAAATCTAAGTCTAGCCTCTTGGTTGTGATTAGGGTTACTACAGCATTGTGTTGCATATTTGCTTTAAGCTGTTATACAGGATCCTCCAGTCAAGGTGTACAGTATCAAATTACCTGTGTCACCTCAACCAAATGTATTTATACATTTGTACCATAATGCAATATAAGTGTGACCATTCATTCAAGAGAAAACAGAAGCTACATTAAGTTTCTCTTTGGATCTTGGATATGGACCAATGTATACAAAGAGTTGAGTTTGCAGATCCTGTGTATGTATGGAGCTATGTATACAAAATGTTTATTGGACAAAAATAAATATCACTATAAAAGCAAACTTTGAACATACACACGTTTGCTTCACAATGACACTATATCAAACAGTTTGTACATAAGACATTAATATGAGGTAGAAACGATTCATACCAGCTTATACTATCGCCTACGTCTTACATCTTTTAGAACTGTACGCTTGGTGTACTACACACCACACCATTGACTTATGGACTGATTAGATTGACAATTAGTGTGGCAACTAATTATTTTCCTAACAAAATGATGCTCATAAACCTATGACTATGATTAGTGTATTGATGTATTGTTACTTCAGCTTTATGCTCTTGGTTAAAGCAACGTTCTTGTAAAAGTTGTTGTATTTATGTCTCTCGTAGTCTATGCGCTTCTTTGCCTGTAGTATTTATGAAGTGGAATGAATGTGATCCTGTGTGTATTTTTTTCTCATTGTGTGTGAATGACAGCTTGGCAGCTCTAGTGAATATCTGACCTAATCTGGGTGCAGGTGGGTGATCGACATAAGGAGCAGAATCGCTTTGTCATTGCACGTGCTCCTTGTTAAACAAGTTGCTCCTCTATTCTCAACAGTAATTTGCTTTTTTCAAAAGATCGACACACAACTGAGAGTGCAGCCAAGGTATGGTGATTAGAAATGGTTTTGTTGACCTGGAGGGGTGATCATGGTATTGATAACATTTCAAACAGCCTCATAATCAAAGGGTTTCCTGTTGAAGTTGTAATCTTGCTTGAAACGGGGCTTTGTTAGTTGCAGTGCCGTTTACTTGACCAAGAATTCCTTGGCGGTAAGCTAATGGGACTGGTTTTGAGTGGTGCAGGAGCAGGGATCATGAGGGGGCTCCAGGTGGGTTGGCTTGGGGCTCTGAGGTGCCTCTGATTTTTTTTATTCCAGGTGACTTAGCAAATTCCCCAATGACCCCCCTCCTCTTAAGGCTATGGGGAGCAAAGGCGACTAGGTGATCTGCTCAAGGTCCAGTTTCAGGTATTAGACAGTATGAAGAAATAGCAAGTTCTACTGTTACAGATTAGAGACCATAAATTCACCAAAAAATAAAAATAAACAAATGAAATATGAAATTACTTCGGAGGGAAATGTATTAAAGCTATTTAGTCTGTAGTCATAGAGCTGACATGCTTATTGAAAGGTAATTGTATTGTAATTTCATGTATAATCTTTAATCCAATAGATGGTGAGGGACATTGTACAACTCTTGCCACAGCCAGACTATGCCATTGTAACATAATGCTGTCCCTATACTCTGGAGACTCCTTGTATGTGATATAACATTATCACAATCAAACAGAAGTGTTGCCTGTATTTTAAAAGGTGAAGCTGAATTCAGTGTTAAGAGCAGGCTTTTGTGAAATCAAAGCTTGTTAAAGGTGCAATCTGTAATTCAAACAACAACAAAGCGTCACCCACTTTTTTGGTAAGCGGTTGAGGGATGGGGGTGGAGAAATGTAACGACTCTCAGTTTCATAGACAGAGCTATGGATGCAAGGACTGACCTCAAAAGTATAGTTTTAACCATGTTTTGAAACTACAGTATAGAGTGTTAGTTTACAATTGCATTGTCTACAAATAATAGTAAAACAAGCTTATATTTTGAGTTCTGATGGGGTAACTAAGACAGTTGAACTAAGCGGAGGCATTTTTATGTCATATTCTTCAGGAATCAATGGTAATATATATAATTAATTTAAAAGTAAAACAATGGATGTACCGATTACAGATAGCACCTTTAATGCCTGACGCAAAACAGCCTTTCATTTGATGTAAAACAAAAGCCTTTATACCTTTGATTATGAAACCTTGAAGATACTGTAATTGCAGTTCCTACTATAAAGGTTAGAGCAACAAAAAGTGACACAAATATTATTCTTATATATATATATATATATATATATATATATATACTGTACAGAATATGAATTTCAGATGGAAACAAAGAAATCATATCAGTGTCACTTTCATTCCCAAAGTGAAACATTACTGCACAATAACACCTTGATGTGCAAGAAATTGTTGACAGTTCAATAACATTTAATAGCAATGGAGGACATTCTATTTGTTTCCTTATAAGTATAACATGAATAACACATTGTTCTCTATGTCCACCAGGAGTCCAGAAATACCTTGGCTGTCAGTGCTCTGAGAGAACAATGGCCTCCCAGTCCTCCAGCCCAGAGAGAAGCTATAGCTCACTGATGGAGAACATATTTCCCAATAGCAGGTGTTTGAGTCTGTCAGTGCCTGGTCCTCACCGTGACTGTCAATGAAAGGCCCAGCTCGTCCAGGTGTGGGAGCACCTCTCTGGCCCTCTCAGGTTACTCCTTGAAGGAGTTGAGGCTTTTGTGGGAGGATGTAGTTGATATCAGCAAGGAAAATATTGGCATTAGAAATAAAAAGGGATAGACTGGATACAGGTCCTCTATGGCTCAGTTGGTAGAGCAAGGTGCTAACAACGCTAAGGTTGTCGGTTTTAACCCTGCTGGGACCATATACAGTGTAATACAAATGTATACACTCACTTTACTGTAGGTTGCTTTGGATAAAAGCATCAGCTAAATGGCATATATTATAGCACATTTTCTCATTCAATGTCCAAGACCATATACTGTATATTCATAACAGAGATAAATGTTTCGATCATCTCACTGATCCATGATGAAACATTCTAAACAGCTTTGTTGCCTCAAATATTCAGGTGCTTTGGTGAAAATTCATAGTTTTAATAGTGTAGTAAATAGTTCAGCACAATATCTTAATTTTTAGCATGAATCTACTTGCTGCAATCTGAGATCTGAAAGAAATCGCAGCAGACTAATTTCCCATACAAATGATGAAAGCTATAAATGCTCTACCTTAAGATGTACTGTATCATATCGCATTTGCCTAAGAAATTAAGCCAAATTGTGGAAATAATGGCCTGGGCTTGAGGGAACACTGAGTAGCCTATGGGGATGAGTGATATCTGGCACACCATGAAAAGAAGGAGAGGTGTTCTGCCCGGTGCTTAGACCAAATGAAAGCCCTGCTTAGTGGAGCAGAGATCAAAATGACGGACCGATGGAGGCTTCAGCTGGGCCTTTGTTATTGATAAGTCTGTCATCCCTGCTGATATTGGAGCAGTAATGGCAGCTGATGATTAGGCCACTCCTGAGCTATTAACTACATTTCTTATCCTTTTACTCGAGCCCTGGAGAGCAGACTGCGGAGACAAAGGCATCCTTTATGAAGCTGAGGCTTTAAACGCCATCCACCTGACCTGAAAGGCACAACTGTTACGTCTTTCTGCCAGGCCAAAGAAGTCAGGGACGAGATACATGTCAAAGGTCGCAATGTGCCGCTATTTGAAATGAAGGGGTTCTGAGTGACTGGGCTGTTGAAAGAAGGCTGCGGCGAAATTACAGAAAATTGGCTGTTTTGTCAACATTTCATTGGTAGATTTACAGAAAACTGACCCCGACCCTCTCTCTCCCCCTCTTTCACAGAGCTCAGGGGATTGGGTCGGTCAGAATTGACTGACATACAAATCTCCCCTTTATTTCTCTCTCGCTTTCCCTCTCCCTCTCAAGAAGTGATATTTAATATGATCTCTTTTTAATGATCCTTAAGTGGCTGAAATTACATCTCCCTCAAAACATGCAGTAAAATGACAGGCTTCAGCTTTGTTACCAAAGACAAAGAAATGGACCCCTTAATTATGGTTAGTATGTTTTCAATAATGCTCTTTCACAACATAGAACATTTTCATTACAGCATACTTTGCTTTAGCCATGCATATCGTATACATAATATGCATTTCAAAATATTGCCATAGAATTAACGATTTTAGGTTAACATAGAGTTAGTTGTTTAAGTGAACATAGCTTAAACAAAGTTGGTTGACCCAACCTGTAAAAAGAAACACTTGATTAGCTGAAATTAAAATAGGGTTACATGATTGGGTGCCTACAACCACATCACTTTCCATGTTTTGCAGCCCGCTGTTTCCATGTTAAAACCAGAGACTTGTCCCTGACCTCCGGTCTGCCTCTGGTATTCCCTGACAAAGACCAGCAGGAATCTTGGGCTTGTTGGTTTAGCCCCCAGCGGCCGGAGGCAAAGCATCTTTCATTAAAGTCTAAAACCTCAGGAATAAGATACTGGCCTTGCGATAAGATCTGGTAATGCAGTAACATGGAATTATGGAAGAAGAAAATTGCCATTTTGTAAATAAGCACCTGTGATCTCTCATGAAAGCCCCCTGTTTATGGGCCGGGTGGATAGAGGGAGCGGGCCCTGGAACCCAACCCAGCCCACAGAGGAGGGATTTGCAGGCCAGCAGCCTGGGGCAGTAATATTGGAGCCATAGAAGGTCAGCACAGAGAGGACCAGACAGTGATCTCAGATGCCTGCCAGAGAAAATCATCTCCTTCTCACAGGGGAAAATAGTCTCCTGTACATGTTATCTTTCATAACCAACAGTAGGCCAAGATAACCTACAAACGACTTTCAGTTTTTTAATATGTTGTTGATAGTGATGTTAAAGCGTGTAAATGTTAGCACTGATGGAGGCATTGCAGGACATTCCATCCACTGTCCATAGTGTGTGAACCAGGCTGACCACTGCACTTTATTGCAGTGACCCCTGACCTTGGTGTGGAGGTGTTGCCATGTTATCCTAATGGAAGGGGGGGGGGGGGGGTGTGATAGATTATGGGAGTATGACCCCTCACTAGCCTGAAATCCTCTGAGCATGCCAGGAGAATAGAGTCTGTTTCTTAAAACCATATTCTATCGTATTACAGATACTGTACAGTACTGTATCCAGGCAGCATCTTACACCGTTGAATCAATACGTTATTGACATAAACCTTAACCACGTCATACACCTGGAGTCCAAATGCAGTGGGGGAAGTTTTCTAAAGTACACTTACATAATGACTAACTTTTCCTGTGCTGTGACCTGAGGACCCCAGGCTTTAGCTCAGTGGGCGTCTTGAGTCACTCAAGTTCAAAAGCCGTCAAAAGATAGGTCGATGGATAACAAATAACATACAGCACATGATTGATATCAGTGAAGGAAAAATACCTTAGCAATCACACTGTCATAATGTTTCTAAAATACTCCTATATGGTAAGGCTTTTAATGTGATGTTATAGCAAATGAGGACCCATAGTCAATACTGCACATTGCATCTACAAAAAACTGCTTGAATATTAGAACAGTGCATTGGTCATCTCTTCTCCCCATTGATATGTCCACAATACACAATGCTTGTGGAACTTTTAGACTGTGGGAGTGCTATCCATTTCAGTTGTTTCCTCTGTCACTCTTTCTCTTTCTTTGTAGAGAGGGTTGTAATGGCTTGTAATGAGCTAGAGATTGATCCTACAGAGGCGTGTCTGTTCTCCCCTGCCTCTCTCCCTCCCTCGATCCATCCCTCCTTCCCTCCTTGAGAGAGCACATCAGGTGCAATAGAGTTATGTGACATTCTGACAGTTTTGATGAAGGAGATACCATTTTGTACTTACACTCACCCCAAGTTCAGAACCATCAAAAGAGCCCACCAAGCACGCAGGTGTTCTGCTTGCAGCAAAAACCCTACAAGAAAATGTGTCTCCCGTCCACACTCCCCAGGCTTTCTCTCTCCTCGCAGCTATGGATGGTGCACAAGTAGAGTTATGGCTAACATTCTGAACATACTGATATCCATGATGCTGTATCTGACACTGTGGGTTGAAATCTTTGCCAAGAAATGTCTGCTTGTAGTTCACACCTCATAGAACCACAGGACTATCCATCGACAGCCATCCCTGAGGATTTGCTCTGTTTCACCTAATTATACGCAGCTTGCTTTGACAAATTCTTGATTTCCTTTCGTAAGTGGAGGCTTTGGCAGAATTTTACTCTGAATGGCCTATGGTATTTGCATTGCTATCAATTTACCCAGTCTTTCCATAAATATAATCCCTGCTGTTGGTTAAGTGGTCAGTGACTCATGACTGCATAACTCCCTGAACACAAGAACAGGTTAAAATGGCTGGCAATGAGTGCTATGGGGAAAGAGGGTCAACTAAAATGGAGAAGAAGGAAGGAAGGAAGAAAGAAAGAAAGAAAGAAAGAAAGAAAGAAAGACAGACAGAAAGAAAGAAAGAAAGAGAGAGAGAGAAAGAAAGAAAGAAAGAGAGAGAGAGAGAGAGAGAGAGAGAGAGAGAGAGAGAGAGAGAGAGAGAGAGAAGTCTTATTGTGCTAGAACTGATGTGTTTCTTGTCTCCTCTGGGTAGTTTCCTCATCACCTCTTTAAATGGTAAAGCATTTGGCACACAGCCCACAGCAGGTTCTCTTGAGGAAGCCAGCAAAGCAATGAGGGTCAACGGTGGCCATAAATTCTCCAGATTGGAATCAGACATGGACGTTCTAAAGGCATACAAACACATTTGCCATGGTCATATTATGGTCAAATTACCCCCTCAAAGAAAGAAATGTCAATTAAGATTTTCTACCATGAAAGACTATTGAGATATCTAAACTTAATCCAGTGTTTGAGGTGCCAGTCCCAAATAGGGTGTACTGGTTTGATCTTAAATGACACAGTGAAGTAAGTGTGAACTAATATAACATTTAATTAGTTCCCAAAAGATGTCTTATGAATGGACATGAAAGGCTGGAATTGTAACCCTTTGGCAAGCCTGATCAAGGAAAATTGGGGCATAGTTTAGGAGAACAAATGTAACTTATAAATTAATTTGGAATAGTGCTCCTTAAATCACAATTAAGTCCAATTAACTGTCCTGTCAAGGGATTGTGGGACCAGAAATGTAAGCCAGTGTGACTACAAACAGAAAATTCAACAAATAAGAAAACCCATAAACTGCTTTTGACCTGTAGAGCAAAATGTAGGCTATAACATGCTCCAAACTCCCCATAACTCTCGGCCATGGTGGAAGGGCTGGAGAGGGAGAAGGGTTGGCAGAAATGTTTTCGCACCTCATTCCAGAACGATGCAATAAGTGACATGACTTTGGCCTTAACCTAGGAATGAGGCTAACACTCAGAGACAAGCTTTTTTCCCCCACCAAACCCCTCTGTCCTCCCACTCCTAGATCATGCCTATAGATTACACTCTACAGATGTACTGTATGCCCTCATGAGTTCATCTTAATTGGAGACATATTGTTATGCCTTCCATGTTCCCAACATAGAATATTTTTAGGCCCAAACACAGCAGGTGTTCTGTACTGTATACCCAAGCACATATCCTACTGTGCACATGAAGGGGTTTCTTTTAGGATTTTCTTTCTCTAAAAATGTATGCGCACATAGTTTTCAACACCACAAGGGGGCTCTGTCAGAAATCAGAAGTCAGTGTCATAAAAATAACCCTATTTTGTTTTGAAACAATCTAACATGTGACTAAATAGTTCTGCTGCTGTGGTCTCCAGACTTTATGGTTATATATTAATAGATATCATCAACTAAAAAAAAACAAATAAAATCAACAAACAAAAAAGATTATTCACAGTTTTAACTTTGCTTCACCAAGTCAAAGGTACAATTGAGGTAAAACTAATTTCCACTGTGTATAATGTGAATAATCTGTGGTGACATTGAGGGAAGAAGTTCAAAACAATATTTACAAGCTAGGAGTGTGATTAAGATAGTAATTCAATTAGACAAGCATCCCCACCGGGTCTTTGGGTCAAAGTTAAGATCCATGTTCATCATGGGAGACCGGAGACATATGAGCTCTGCTGGTTTCCTTTTTGAGTTAGTCAGACTGCACTGACAGACATCGGCTCTGACCGCTCACCTCCAAAAATATCAAGGCGTTGCAAGCTAATGACGTAGAAATGTAGCAATGAAGAATTAGCATGCTACATCTTCTTCTGCACACAAAAGATAATTCATTGCATATAGAGTAAATGACAGCTCACCAAGAGACATATATAAATCAGTACATTGCAATGGCCCCTGTTCAATGTAGCTCTTACCTTGCTGGAAAGCACATGTACAGCATGTCCATCTGCTATTGATTCAACCCCAGGGAGACTGTGTCATGTCTTCCACATACTGTACATAGACACTGACTAACAGTATTAGGAAACGAAAAAGAAGGCCCAGCATACAACCTGAAACAGAGAAATCTACGGAACTAAGCATAAACCCACAATCACCCACCGTTGGATCACAGATACACAAGTTACAGATACAGTTGGAGGGAACACTTACAGTCGATTCATCATAACTGACAAGCTAATTGTGGAAATATAATACTAGGTGTATTAGCAGTATTCATTGATTTGAAATGCAATGTGATCATTAAACGATAGATAACTAACGGGGCACATAGCATATGAATCTGCTACTGTTTGTAAGCTACCATTTCAAATGCATCATAGGGAGACAGCAAGTCGCTTTAGTCTAGTTAGTTAGCACTTAGCCTCAAGCCATCCTCACTAAATCCGTTATGTTTTGACAGATGGTGTTCTGTCCTCTCTACTGGCCCGTTATTTCAATTCCCAGCGTAACAACTTCCCATTTAAGCCTTTGAAAACTTCCAAAGGCAACATGTACTTAAAGCCTTAATAAGAGCTGGGTCTTGATTTGATGCACATTGCACAGGAGGAGCCAATACACTGATATCTATCTCCAAGGGAACCTTAAATCTGGATATCCGTATCTAGCTGACTGTCTGAGGATTTGGTTGGCTGGCCTGTCTGAGAGATTGCATGATATTCGGCAAAATCCAACCACATTCCACTGGCTCTGTACCACACATCCCCTGTGTCTGTTTTCATGTTTTCATGGCCGCTTTTACTTCAGATAACTGAGTGGAAAAAGGCCCTCCTCCTCCTCTCTCAGCCAGAATACAGCCGTACTACTGGAAGGTGTCCGCTGCATCAGCTTATACGGCACACTCCTGGTGTTAAAGCTATACTGTCGCAGGTGGCACCTGTAGTATATGTAAAATACCTGTGTAAGCAAGTGGTCAGCATTACAGCTGATGATGATTCCTGATGGGCATCATGAACAGCCTCTACAAACATATATAGTCCTGCAGGAACTGGGGGCTGGAGGATTCCAATAGCACTCTCATATCAATCATGAAAACGACTCAGCTGGGACAAAGGGTAAAATCAATGGGAACAATAGTCCAAAATCAATAGGGATAGAGTTATCTGGATGTGCGACTAATCTAAGGTGGAGATAAGACCAGTATTGGCAGCTGACACTCTCTGACCACTGCAAGGCCTTTATGAATTATTAAACATCTGTTGTGTTAATCTTTTCAATGGCCACTTTACACTCCTGTAATCCCCCTCGCCCTCCAAGGCTCTATTAAGCATGACAAGACATAGTGAGGTTTTAGCTTAGTGAGGTTTTAGCTTGACAACAGACCCAGCATAAATAATCAACTCTCCTACTGAGACTTACTGTGATATTACTGTGGGTTAAAGACTTCTGTTGAAATAATATTTTTCAATTACAATATTCATCCTTCCATATGCAAGTAATGTTGTCTGTGTCCTTACTTAGGTTGTGACAGCATCCCACATTTCTGACATCCTTTCAGCATGAAATTTCTCTCATTTTAAGAACGCAAGAAGATGATAAATCTCATTCAAACCAATTGCATGGTCGCTTTTGTCTGTCATCTCTTGTCATGTAAGCATCTCAGGTGACCAATTTGTCACCTGCCACGTCTCCTGACTGAGGGTGTCTGGGTGCTGTGGGGAGAGAGAGGGTGGGGACAGACAGGGAGAGAGGGGAGACGGGCCAGAGCTGTCATCCTGAGTCTCAGATGAAGTGGGGGATTAGGGAGGAGGTGAAAGCATTCTGAGGACCATGGTGACAGCAGATGGAGAGAGATAGGATCAACTCTCCTGGAATTCATGAAGTAACGGTGAGAGGAGAGGGAGGTAGAAAATGAGAAGGGGAGAAGAAGAGGTAGAGAGAGAGGGTGGTGGTGGCGGCAGAGGACAGGACTGTATCCACATGTGTTGTTAAGACTGTTAAGACTAGATAACATTGAAATGTTAAGACTAGATTACAGTGAAAGTATTCTTATGATGATTGAGAAAATGAGATCCATTAATAACCTATTTTGACAAATATGACATCACAACTCTAACCTCTCATCCTCAAATTGGCAGTTATCAGCACCATGCAGCATCTCAACAGAGTTTCGGCCTCAAGATAACCTGAGACATTGCATGTTATGACATCAAGTAATGAAACCTGTCTGACAGAGAGGATGGTGTGTGTGTGTGTGTGTGTGTGTGTGTGTGTGTGTGTGTCCGGTGCGTGCGTGCGTGTGTGTGTCCTGCGGCTGTGCACTTGTTTAGGTATTTGTGTGTGTGGGTGTGTGTGTGTGTTTTCTCTGCGGGAGAGAGAGAGAGCAGACTGTTCCCCTGCTGTGTGTGGATGTGGTGGTACTGCAGCACCAGGCATTCCTCCTCCTGCAGACACGCTGACTAGGCGAGCGTTGGCTCAGGTATCTCCAGTAACCTCCTCTTTGTTCTGCTCTATAATAGCTCCTTTTGTCTGCTGGTTTCTGCAGGTCATTGTGAGGAGCGCTTCTTAGTGTCAGCTTTAATTCACACTGTAATCCTAGCCATGATGCCCCCCAACTATCCGTGCTGCCTGCCATTCAGCTGCTCCTGGGAGCGCTGCAGCTACATTACTCCAGAACTGCACCCAAGGGAGGACTTGTAAACTTTGTTGCTTAAATATTTAAATACCGCTTTAATTGACATCTGTCAGACCTCACCCAGAGCCACAGTTTTGATCCGTGGGGCGGACAGTCGTCTGGAAACTTCCTCAGATCCCAGTGAGGAAGATGGCCCCCAGGCTCTGTCTGCCTCGCTGTCCTCCGTAAAGAAAAGAAAAGCGAGTGAGAAGAAGACAGAGAATGTACATTAAAACAGCAAACATTAGAACCTGATATAGTAACTCTGCTGGAGTGAGCCAGTGACTGGGCCAGACTTTTGATACAGTGTCTGTACTTCTCTCAGAAATGATAAGATCCAGAGGGAGCAGTGTGTCCTTTTTTTTAGATACTGTAGCTAAAACAAAAAATACATTAAAAAATTGTTATGATAACAGTTCAGCTCCGACACCATTTGCTAAGATATACCCTTCTTATCAAAGTTCAATCATAACAGATATATTGTGATAACTACATTAAGTGGGAAGCTTTTCCTTTAGTAGATATGGACATTGGGTGGGACTATATTGATATTAGACATTCTTAAAAATTGGTGAAAGCCTGGGTGTTCCATATATATAGCATCATTAGCATTGATACTTGATTTTAATGTGCGTTCAACAAGTAGCCATAGGCCAGAGATTCC
Source organism: Argentina silus (assembly GCF_951799395.1). Lineage (NCBI taxonomy): Eukaryota > Metazoa > Chordata > Actinopteri > Argentiniformes > Argentinidae > Argentina > Argentina silus. The sequence goes on from NC_139661.1 coordinate 9,279,096, forward strand.
TACCGACAAGCAAGCGAAAACATGGTGGAGTTCAAACGGGCCTGTTGACTTGTGGAGTAGAGGGTTGTGGGAGCCGGTCTCGGCCCAGTTCCCCTGCTCGGCTCACATTCTCTGGGTGAACCCGTGTCCTGGGGCCAGCTGGGCGGCACTGTCTCATGTCTCAGGTCCTCACAGTTCAGTGAGCCCTTTAAAGTGAACACACCCACCAGGAGCACTCAGGCCCACAAACATTGGGGCGTCTCGGCTCTCATGTGAAACACACACACACACACACACACACACACAGACACACACACACACACACAGACACAGACACACACACACACACACACACACACACACACACACACACACACACACATACACACACACACACACACACACACATACACACACACACACAGAGACAGGCATCCTTTTATCTCACTCACTTTCCTTTGATTTAATTAAGACATTCTACACAAAAGAGAGAAAAAAAGAGGTTGGCAGCATGACTCTGCAATTGTACTGTTCAAAGACGAAGTCAGTTCCAAGCAATATTTAATAATTTTCAGATTTTTGTCTTTCAGTTTCAGAGGAGAGAGAGATGGATCCTGAGATGATAACGGGAGGGAAATGTCGGCGAGTGGATCAGTTTTCTGACATGGCACACTCCGGTGAACATACGCATGGAGATCAAAGGGACCCCCGTGCCTACCGCAGTGCATCCCCGACAGATCTGACAAAGTGCCCCCATTGTGCGACCCTGACCCGTTACTGATAATGAATCGCCGCCAGAACCGCCCCCTCGGAGGCAGAACCGGTCCCACACAGAGAGCCAGTCAGAGTGAAGAGTGGAGTAGCTTTCCCTCTTGGTGATTATACATGATAACGTGTCAACTCTGGTGCATTATGACAGCCTGCAGTGGAAGGGAACGTACATCGCTCTCTCTTGTCAGTGTTTTGCCTCATCTGATTCATGCCATTGTTAATGCATTCAAAGCGTCCTGTAGCAGCCATTTTGATCTAGAATCTCTCCCCTGCATGTCTGTTCGTTTACTGTAAAGTAGAAACGACTTGGAACATCAAAGCTCAGGAACAATTGCCAAAGGTTTGGTGAGTTCCTCAACTGAAACTGTTCTCTCCACTTGTTTGATAATTCTGCTGAACCAGCAATGCACAGGATTTGGTTTCCATCAGGCAGGAGCTGTTTCTTTTCCTCGCAAAAAAAAAAAAAAATCCACATCTGCCTCTAGTCTGTGTTTTAAAGTCTGCTCTACTGTGCTTCATCATGTAACTTGGTGGAATTAAAGTTTACTCATAACAGACACATTCCTTCAGTATTGGTGATACAGTAATTGTGTTGTTTGGTCTGCATAATGGTGGTCTGTATAATGTTCAGACAGTGAGTTGGTTATGTACATTGAGCTTTCCTTCCTCTTATAATCTGATAATCAGTGCCAGTCAATGTAAAAAATAAAGAAAAAGATACTGATGCTCAAGAGCTCACAGTGACCCACAGCACAATCCCCTGACCTACACACACAGTTCCCTGTCAGTTCCCTGCCCCAGGCTTATGAGTCTTTGAGTCCCTCCCATCTCAAAACAAGTTTGGATGATCAAGGCCAGTCGAAAAGTACACCAACTTTGACCTCGCCATGAACTCTCTTCTCTGACATACAATGGCTAGCATTATTGGCTCTCTGGTTATTTAAGAGAGCCATCTATGACAGGCTTCTGAATTAGCAATGGCATGAATGTGAAAGATAGACATGAAGGCCACTGGTGGCTCCGTCTCACCCAGACTGGCTCCCCTGTTGCAGAGACAGTGGGAGCGTGAGGGGGTCAAAAATGTGGAGTTATCAAATGATCCCCAAAAGCTCCCCCGTACCCCCCGCCTGGGCTTACAGAAACAGCCCAGACTCCCACAACGCACCCTGCCAGCCTGCCAGCCCTGAGGGCTCCTCCAGACGGCTCAGGAATTTAGGATGGGGATCCGACGAGGCCTACAGCTGAGAGGGGAATTTTGTCCCTCCTCTGTTTAAGTTTCTTATTGTCTGGGACAGGGATCCTGGTGTGATCTGTCTGCTTTTTTTTCTCTTAAACCAAATGTTTTGATACTATTTTTGTTTGGGTTACAGGTCATAAGTTGAATAGAATTACAGTGTATGTCACCACAATAATAAAGGTGTAAATTCAGACCACACTGAAACATTCCTGACACACAGGTTTAAATATGCTTATCTTTAGTTATCACATCAGAACTCTGGAGATGATCAATGACAACAATATATCCAACAGTGATTATTCACATAATTCAATTTGGAAATATTACTTGAAATCAATAAGACCATTAGCCTAGAAGTCAGAGCGTGTGAGAACCTTCAGGGATAATTTAAATGTTCTAGTTTTAGAATCAATTTTTTCCTCAATATGCGAGGTGTGGGGGGGGGGGGGATCTTGCAGGAATAATTGCATTATGATTAGAGAATGGAGTTCCCCAGATAGCATAGGATCACTAACCAAAAGATCAGAATTATGGTCAATTGTTATGTTTGGTAGGAGCCATCCATCATTTGCATAAGATTAGTTGGTTTATATCACACATTTAACAATCACAATCAAGCACCTATTGCTGATGTTTGCCACCTTTGTATGCAGTCTGTACCCGTGTTGAGGCAGTATCATCAAGACATTCTTTTCCTTAGACAAAATGCCCATCAAACACTTTGTTACAGGCTTGCGCATTTCCAATCGATCATGAATGCAGAATAATGCTTTTTGATTTTTATTTAGTGCAAACTATGGCTTCATAAAGGTTTAAACTAACATGTTTGAACTCTTCTTCCAATTCGACCTGTAGACTGAAGTATACCTTCCACTTCCACAGTATAATTTCCACTGTGAATGCAGTACTGTGGCCGGTTTCCAGGGGGCAATATTGAACTGGGAGAGATAAACAGAGGCACACTTCAGATTTACTACAGTAAAACATACAGACAAGACAGAACATAATTAAACACTTATCTACAGCCTAGATCACCACAAACTGAGTGTCATCAGTAACACCCATGTTGATCCTGATTTAGAGAACACAGGTTATCTTGGCCTTACTGTACAAGCCTGTTGCCACATTTTTTAACTGTAAAATTGATTATTCGCAAATGTCATATGCCTTTTGTTTTGAAACAACTACCTTGGGGCAACTTCAGTTGACTATGCTATATGAGTGTAGATGAGCCTTGTATATTATCATCATCAACATTTTGTAATGATACATTTCACTTTCTTCTTTAATATGATAATTGCCATTTTGACAAGCATGACCAGATCTCAAAGATCATTTTCAAAGTACTTTTCTTTTTTTTTCTTTTTTTTTTTTACAAAGAAATGTCTTTGACATGCTTTGGTATTTCATCTTCGATGGAGAGTAGATGGGTAACATGACAAACCCAGAAAACAAACAATCACCTATACTGTAGAAACTCTGTATCTACTCTGATGTTGTACAAGAAACATTTCTCCAATTTAAATAGAGAGGTAAAACCGTTGCAACGCTGTTGTTTCACTAAAAGGGTCTTAGAAATATGACCAAATCAATAAATGACATTGAATATAGATGCACTATTATTTATATAGCTGTAAGATTATATATATATGGTCTATATATATATATAATCAAGACATATATATATATATATATATATATATATATATATATATATATATATATATATATATATATATATATATATATATATATATATATATAATCTTACAGCTTAAAGATCCAAATATAAAGGTTAAAAAAGATCGCACAATGGGGACAGTTTCATCCAATGATCATTCTATTATCAACATGCTATACTGTGTTACTATGTTACATTAGCAATATTTTAGTCAAACAATCACCTCATGATTGTTTGGGGAAAAGTACATTGTTTTATGATATACTCTGTTATTAACAAATTGTATAACATTTAAACCAACACAGTAACTAAATACACTAATTAACAATACAAAACACCATATTAGCAAAAAATAAAAATAAATTCTTATGTTAAATTTGAAATAAACATATATGATATAGAGACAACAAATAAACAAAACCAAAAATACCCAGCTAACCATTTTCATGTTATACCATGCATTTTGTCTGAACCATATTGTTAATCCTGAAAAGCAGCCAGCACAACAGTGGTGAAAGGATGGATCACAGCTGAGGCCACAACACTCCAGTCTTGTACAAACCCAGCCGGTGTGATAGACAGATGAGATGGAAGGGGCAGATATTTGGTCGGGAGGAGGATATGGCTGGGATGCAGATGAGGCCTGGCAGAGAGGGGCAGCTCCAAGGAGAATAGACCAGCAGCAGCATGCAGGTGGTGGCTGGCTGGTGCTCCTCAGATGGGCCTGCCGCCAGCCTGGCCCGGGGCTGCTCTCTATTCAAGCCTTTGTGCTGCCTTGGGGAGGCCAGACAAATTCATGTCTCATCATACACTGTGATACCATACAATGATGCAGAGTAATGACTCAGCCTCAATATCCCCCCTGTCACCTGAATCAATAGCGATGATTGAATCATGCAATACTAACACTCTCACACACACACACACACACACACACACACACACACGCGCGCACGCACACACACACACACACACACACACACACACACACACACACACACACACACACACAGACACACACACACACACACACACACACACCAAGACAAGGGCTACAACACATTGAAAAGTACAGTTTAAAAAGTGGCCTCATTGACACTTAAACAGGCACAAAAATACACATTTCTTCACACTCTATTATTGTCCTATTATATATTCCTCTCATTTAGAGGAGGCTTTGCAGTAAATCCAATTTGGGTGCAATATCAAAGCTTCAAGTGTCGAGCATAAATGAAGTTAGGGATGCCATGAGAAAATAATCTAGGTGGACAGCTTTCTACTGCTTGTTTTCTTGAGCAGATATGAACATTTCAAAACAAGCAGGGAACGAGACCAAACCACAACTAGTTTTTCCATCTGTGGGTGCAAAGCCACAAATGAAAATGTTTTAATGTCCTCATATCTGTGTTGGTGTGATTTAATCAAAGTTTACCACTGCTTCCTTTGGTCAAAAAAATGAATGGATTCAACTGCCAAAGGTTGCAATAACAATCGATAGGATTAAATTCAAAAGAAGAGAGATCTGGTGAGATTATGTAATATGTTAGATACAGTTATATGTCCATTCCTTTATGAATTGTAGGTTTGATGATCATAATGGGCGAAGCGTGAGTGAGTTTGGTTGGATTGTGGTCAAGTGACTGGACAGGCCCTAATGAGAAGCAGGGCCTCAGAGGTGGGAGCTGGACTGGCCCTGGGGATGGGGTCACCCTGGGTTAACTATCAAAGATGAGAGCAAACCTATCCCTGTGGAAAACACACAGAAGAAAACATAACCCTGCACAAGCTAAGCCCTCCAAACTGGGAGTTCCCTTCTATAATTAATCCAAGACACTGGGACCTGATTTTTGTCACCTTACTAACTCCAGTAGTCCCAGCCTACTCAAGACTGGACATCGACACACTTAATTATCTTGAACAGTTTAGCCTGTGGAAACTAGACAGTCATCATTCAGCGACAGTATGCTATTTTAAGGATTGTGATGAATACATTACACACAACTGCCATATACAGTGGCTGTAATAAGTCATTTATTGTCAGCCTTTGTAGATTTTTGTCATATCAATTTCCGCAAATATCTTTTAGGGACAAGGATAGTTGTTACTGAATCTATTGCCAGAACTTAGCTTTTAAAATACTGACCATACGGAATTGATACGGAACTGTTTATTTCTTTGATTGTTTATAGAAAAATATATGTAGGAATGAACAAAGTATATATGGTTAACCATGGAGAAAATATGATAATACATTTATTATAGGAGTTGGAAATATTCGTGCAGGGATTTTGAGAAACACCCAGCAAATTTGGAAACCGCACTGTGATAGACAGTGAAAAACCATATGAAAATAAAGACAGATGTGGAAATCTAACATTTAGCTTGACAGAAACAGTGGCAACAATGAAGCCGTCTAGACGTCGAGAGTTTATTACATGAAAAGCTGGCTGCATGCATTCTGTTGATTAAAGCCAATTTTTTGCCTAATTTGTTAAACTAGGTCAAATTCAATGTAAATCTGAATGTACTGTATACCATGCTTTCATTGACACAAACTGTATTAAAAGTGGTGCTCACAAGTCCAAAATAAGCTTGTTTTGAAACACCATTGAATCAAGCCTACTGAAAAAGTTTACACATTAATGAACAATAAAGTTGTAATGATCATTTGATTGGCTGTCATCAGATGTCAGCGCTTGTCTTGATAGACATAATTTGAGTACTTCTGTTACATGTAACACAGATTATGACTACACCTTTAAATCAAGTAAAGTAAATCATTAAAGCGCATGATTTTGAAATCTATCAATTTTGTCAAACAGATTCATGAATAAATCTGTATCAATGTAGTTGTAAACAACATTGAGTAACAGGATTGAAGAAGTAACCAAATTGCCTGGTGGTATATTTGTGGTATATCTCCAGCTTCAGAAGGGTCTCTGAGGAGGTACTGTGGCTGTATTCCTCTCAACATGGGACCATGCACCTGCCTTACTGCCACTGGTCCTGATGCAGCAGGGGGGTCCGCCCCCTGCATAGCCCATGTCTAAGTCTATGGGAGTCATGCACACATACCAAATGGACAGGCCCTCCCCTTCCTTTTGTGATGATGATGGATGACTCTGACCCTACTGCCGACGAAATCCAGCTTCACTAGCAGGCTCACATGGACACACACACACACACACACACACACACACACACACACACACACACACACACACACACACACACACACACACACACACACACACACACACAGAGACAACGACTCTCCCTCATAACTTTGTCATCACCTGTACTTGACACTCCTTTCTAGAAGGCCTCTTACAGAGAATCCCTCTTTCATTATACAAACACATTAGTCTCCCTTTGCATGTCCAGACAGGGGTTCCAGTGTTAATGGGATTGTAATAATTGTCAAATGGGTTACAGGTCCTTGGGCATAGGCAATAAAGACATATCACTGGCTGACACCTCACTGCATGGTTCTAACTAGCCCTAACACCGAGCTTTACCCCACCTCATCAACCAAACCGAGAAAAAGAAAACCCAACACCCATTAAGACGTCGCTCAACACTTGCAGCCTATTGGGTCTTAACGCACCAGTAATGTCAGTTGTTTCTACATATCCAACAGTGATTAGTTTATTGTTTTAGACCAGGGCTTCTCCTGCTGAGATCATTAACAGCTTTAGATTGTTTTAGGCTGAACTCGTGCTGAAATCCCAGCTCCCAGACATCATTCATTAATTCACTTAGGCTACAATGACATCATTTGCTGGGGGAGCTTTGTCGTAAACACTAAAGATGGTTGACACTTGTCTACGGCGATACGGCAAAGCACTCGCACTGTCATCTATTTTGCATATTTAGGTCTTAATTGCATTAAGACCCGCTTGGTCTATTAATGTTGTTCTGTTCCAATTGCTGTTGAGACACAAATATGTTGTGTTTCCCATCATCCCCTCTGGTATGAGTCTAGTTATTTGTGGCATGCAGCCTCTGTTGTGATAATGCAAGGTAAAATTATGTTATTTTGCTTGTCAGGAGACCAAGAGCACTTGTTCAAAACAATGTTATCATCTAATGATTCTGTTTTTCTTTGTAAAGGTTGGAATAGTCAGGCTACACCTCACCTAACATTGTATGCGTGACCTAAAGCTATGAGACCTGTGGCGGGGTTAGCCAGGCAAAGGCACCAACACTTGCCAACAGTTTACGTGGGACTTGAAGGATTAATAAATTTGTATTTCCCTCCCCTGACATTGATACGGCTTATCTTTTGCATCTTCTTCCAGACAGTTTGAACACAAATTTAAGACAGAGCAGAGGGAACCAAATGTTCCCAGGGCAACTTGACAAGAAATGACACGTACCTTCAAAGGGCCAGCCACAGGCAAAGGTTTGTGGGTAGCCTTTCCCTGTGAGCTATCCAGGCAGCTCATTCCAGCCTGGCTCTAAACACTGCTCTCTGTCAGGGCTTGCTGCCTTCACCTGAGCCTCCTGCTCCCTACAGCCTGCAGCAGGTTGTTTACCTCTCTGAGCCAGGTCAGGTGATCCTGGAACATTGGGATTGACACCACGGTTTTGCATCTCAAGGAAGGGTTGGAAGTAAAATACATTGAAATGAGTTAGGTGTGCTTTTAATGCTTATGATTAATGAGCTTTATATGACTGTCTTTGGTGGTATGCTTGATATGAACCGATCGTAAAAGATCTCTGTAGTGCATAACTGAAAAGTGAGTAACTTGGAGTATTACTAATCTTTCTTCTGAAGACAGTATGTATCATTCTGTGTTCAATGACACAACAAAGAAATACTCAAGAATGAAAATCTCAAAATAAAAAAAACATCTCTTTCCTCTGACTCAATCAGGTTTCAGAAAAAGAAAAAAATGTGACCTCAAAATAAGGACTAAGTGTAGTTTAAACAGTGGGTTATTTATCCCTAATTCATGGCACTGCTTGGTGGTTAGCGCTCAACACCATGTAGCTTGTCAGTCCTGCCTTGTCAGCAGAGGAAGTCAACAGTGAGGTCTCAGTCAGGAGGGTACAGTCAATTTGATGACATACAGGGAGGTGGGGGAGAGAGCCATGTCAACTCATGTACCTCCACACCACCTTGGGAGAGAACCATTGAATGTCCGGGAGGAACAGATCCATCGCAACTTTTGAGTCTCCAAAGCCTGCTCAGCCGCACTGATGTGAGGGTCTGACTGCACCAACGATGCAAGGAGGAGGAGGAGCAGTGGGGATCAAACCCCACAAACGCACGCACGTACACACACACACACACACACACACACACACACACTCGCACGCACACACACACACACAAAAACACATCCTATGTGTCCGCAGCCGGATGAGTGGTTTGCAGCACACATCAACACACAAGGAAAATTGACACATAAAACCTGCTTACACAAGTTCCCAGGAAAAAGAACACAAGTTCCCGGAGCAGGGCAGTAGTGATGGGTGCAGGGGCAGGGGCAGGGTACAGGGTCTTGGGAAATAGCTGGGGCTGGGGTTGGGGCAGTGTTTTTCTCAAAGCCTCTCCAGTAAAATACTATGACTGTGTTCTGCTCTGGTAGGTCCATATAGGCTGCTGACTTGTAAGGTAATCAATATCAGCATGTACAGGTCACTTGGGGAGTGCGTGACCTTTGATGTCTGTGCTAAGTACTGGAGCTTATGGCTCTTACAAGGATATTATTCAATAGAAAACCTTGAGGTGCACTGTATTCTACTGCAACATTACAATGACAGCTAAACATAAGATTGAAGTTATACAGCGTGGTGTGAGTTCAGATGGAAGAAAATGTGAACTGTGATCTGTTCGTGGAGTATATGCTATAAGAGAGACTTGACAAACTGGATAAGAAGATCATAAGAGATCATCAGATTGTGTATCTTATATCATTTCCTGTGAATATTTTGTCTGTTGTTCTATTGGCTCTCATAACTAATTGTACCTCAGCAGCAGAACATTAAAGGTCATCCTGGCTGTCTTTACAGTATCACACCCACCAGTGAATCTCAAAATCCATCTTCATTAAACAGAGAAGAACAATCGCCTCCTCTGTAAACGCAACACTTAACCTCACTACTCCCAGAGATATTGTAAAAGTTACATTTCTCTTCAAAAAGGCTCCACAGTTAATTATTAAACCATGACATTTAGGAAAGGCACCAAAAAATCCATATGCTGAAATGTACTAACCTTTGAAAGAAAGTCTGTAGAGGCTGTCAATCTGAGGTTTATTTGGGCCATTTGAAAGCCTCATAATAAAGCTGTCAAAGGCAGACTAAGGCTGTCCAGCTGAGAACAATGGATGGTGGTCCTTTGGTATGATGCGGCTCCTGTTGGTCAGCTGAGAACAGAAGGCACAGGGACATAGCCAAGCCTCTGAGGAGGCCACAGCCAGGGACAGCCAGGGACAGGAGGAGAGACTTCTGCCCAGGCCCAGAGCTTGGAGTGAGGGCTGTCTTCTTCTGGGGCAAAGCCATAAGAGGGTTCCTCTGGGGAATTCTGCATATGCTCATTCCAACAAACGAGACGTTTGATAAATAATAATCACAAGATAAGATAATCGCCTTGATGACCAGACAAGAACTCTAGGGCCTTCATATTTAATGGGAGGTCAAGGGAGGACATGGAATTGACAGTGTTAGGGACCTCTCCCTTTGTTCCCTGAGAAAACACCCATTATCAGGTCAATAACAGAGGTCACATGAGGGGCATGACAAGGTTCAGGATCCAGCCTACTAGTCATTAGGTTTGTACTGTTAAAGAGCCATTTAATAGCTGTGTCACTGCAACTGAAGCTAAGCAGGATTTCACTGTGTGGTTTAATGAGGTCTTAAATAATTGAGAAGTCAGCGCATTGGATTTTTGTGGATTCATTGTTTTACATGGATTGTTTGTGTGCTGTTAATCCCTCTGACTGTCTTGCTTGAACATGGCCCAAAGGTCCTTACTAGCTCCCATCAGAACAGTATAAGACTCACATCTCAATGGAAGTGGTAAAGTGCAAAACAGAAGATCGCTCATCCCTGTCTGCATATTTGAAAGAAGTATCGCTCCTGCCCTCGTTTTGCAAATTGAATATTCATACAGACCTGAGGGCTGATATTCTAAAACGGCAAGAACGGTGGATTAATAAGCGTGATAAAAATGGAAATATTTCATTGTTTAGAAGGTTTTATTATATTTTCCTAGGTATATATTTTCATCTGTGTAAATCATTTGATAATGTATAAATAAAGCAAAAAGATGCTGCAAACACTTGACAAAAGTGTCACAGATCTGATATACATTTTCATGATTTAGAGAAACGTCAAGGACTTATCACAAGCATGCAGAGTATCTCTAGTTTTGCCCTTAGATTTACACTTTTGCAAAGATCTTTGACATGACCTGAAATTGAAGCTAATTTATGTAAACAAATATAGACCTTAAAAACAGACTTGTTTTTATAACTTCCTTCATAAAGAACAGAGGCAAGACCGTATTTTCAGCAATAGCCTCCAGGAAGCCAAGTAAAAGGGCTCTTATTGTAGGTATTAAGCGTATGTAATAAATAGAGAGTACATGACAGGATGTGTGCCAAATGCAGAATTCCTGCCAGTTTAGTTTACCAGTTATTGCCTGTTGACTTTTAGATTTACTGTCTACGACCAGTTCTATGCCTACAGTACCTGTGATTTATTAACCATTGGTTAGTTCTGTCAAAACATCCAGGGTTGAAATACAGCAAAGGGCCCAAACACCTTGTCCTGCACTTCATCCCAGGTAACTCTGAGGTCTTGTCTGCTTCCTAAAGGACCCTGCATACTGTTTGGAGGATCCCAGTGAGCAACCAACTAACTCTGCCTGCCCTGCCTGTGAGCCCCACATGAGCCAAGACAAGTTGTCTCCCTTTTCATTTTCAACTGTTCACGTGTGATAGGATCACAGAGTGCAGAAAGCATGCAGCTTTAACAGGCTATCGAATGAAGCTGATAATGTCTCTCTGTTACGTGCAGACATCTTCTGGATGGACAATGAGAGGAATAAAATGAGAGCTTAAATGAGAGCTTTATTTGACTTGCTTTGTAAACTGCCTGAGTAATACGAAACTGCAAGCTCACTCCCTTCCAGTCCTTGTGGATAACAGACTGAGTTTATCTAGAGAGAATATATGGTGACAGGTTTAATTCTGTGTTCAGTTTTGACAAATGCACATCCAATACATCCAAAACAGCATAGGTGAATGTTCATTTGTTAGAAGTTAGCTGAGTAAATGTCAGTGTCCTGCCTATTTGCCAAGAGGTCATGTAATAATGGTAAGCACACAGGTATCGGTTTACATTGCATTTCATGGTTATGAAAACATTATAGAAAAAGACCAAGCAATTTATTTACCCTGCATGCAAAGCTCCTACATTGCCATTGCAGTGTTCTCACCAAACTATAATTAAAGCTAATGCCACAAGCCTGATGTCAGGTTTTCTATTCAATATGTTTGTCCAGAGTATAGCCTAGGTTTTATAATAGGGTCATAGAGTCTGTAGGCTATGTCAGTTTAATCAGACACAGCAATGAAATACTCTTGTCTTGAGTATACTCTGTCTACAGTATATGTACCAATTTGACCAATCTTTTAATAAACGTGGGTAAATGTTCATCTTATATTTATGTTTGATATACTCTGAAAAGTTTGACGTCCCTTGTCAACAAAATGATCTACTTTGTGAGACATAAAATTCCCATGAGGGGGGAAAAAAATGTCTGAGGCAAAGCTGTATCCAGGATTTGGAGGGCAGCATTAAAGCTTGGTCTACTAGAGGTTAGGAGGGCTGGGTTGTGTTAGCCCCTGAGGTCATCACTACCACATCCAATGCCCCTGGCCTCACCATCCTCCTAAGACTTCAAACAGTCAGACTACATTCCAAGGCCGTGTACCAATAAGCACTAATAATGCTGAAAAATGAAAACCAAAACAGATGGTGTCCAATAGCATGGGAGGATTACGGGGGCTATCCAAGGCTATATCTACACCTCTGGGCACGGAGAGGTGAATCCCATTCCATCTCTTTCTCAGCAGATGAACACAGAGTTGGCTAACCTTGCACCACATGAATAGTGCTCCACGTTTGAGGGACCCAGTGTAGTGTTTTTGATTGGCAGACTGAACCTGAATGCTTCACTGAGGGGAGGAGCCTGGATGAGAGGCTGTGAGTGCTCTCTATGGTCACAACCACAGCACAGCCTGTCATCTGATTATGCACAAACCCTCAGAATGAGGGTTTAAAAGTGTCAGACATCGGTTACATGTTCCCCCCTGACAATTAACCACATGTGATGGAAAATGACCAACAAAAACACCAAGAAGCTCCCCTGCTCCCCACTCGGATTAGCTGTGAATTTATGACTATGAATGGAGATCCAGACGGTTCTAAACCCACGGAAGGGGTGGCTGATTGTCTTTGGACCAGCCTGTAATTAATTGGGCTTGGTCTGAAAATGTGGTCTTGGTCTGTTCTAATTGTTTGGTTGGGAAGGGAAGGGAAATAATGATAAAATACGCCTTAAAGGACTTCACTGAAGTATTAATTAAAATATGCTGTGAATATGAAAACAATAGTTATATAATAACAAGTGTATTGTGGGATGTTTTGATCAAACACAATGAACCATTATACTGTATGACTGGAGTGCCTCCTCTCATTTTAGCATTGAAGATGTGTTGTAAGGTCACTGGCACATACTGTCATGCTGTGGTCTTAAGAGGTTGCTGCTGAGAATTTATGTCCCCATTCATTTAATACTTTTGATAAACAAACAGGGCCATACATGTGCTTTTTCTTGGGGAGGAATGTGAGAAAAACGGTAAGGTGAAAAAATGAATTACAGGCCTGCAACTGTCTCTCAGATGGAAAATGCAGGATTTTGGTAATCTAATGAAAATATTGTCGCTGGGCTAATTTCCTATGTGGTGCCAGAGTGGCAGAGGAGAAAATGTGTGAGAAGTCTACAGAGACCAACGGTTATTAACAGAGTGGGAATGTGTGTGTGTGTGTGTGTGTGTGTGTGTGAGAGAGAGAGAGAGAGAGAGAGAGAGAGGGAGAGAAAGAGAGAGAGAGTGTGTGTGGCGGAGGCTGACTCAGGTTTCAGTGGAAGTGTTTTCATTCGCAGGCCACCCCACGTGTCCCTCTCTAGCCTAGCTTAGTCTTCTCTAGCCTAGCTTAGTCTCAGTACCTTTGAGTAAGCATCAACACAGGCGACCATTCACCCATCCCTTGCACTGTTTGGTCTCCATTAGCTCCGCTCTGCACCGAGAACCCCAATATCTGCATGGATGACATACTCATCACCTTGGGGTTCTACGGTGGGATAAGAACAAACATTCGAAATGACAATATGGGGATTGTTTTGAAATGGAAGAGGTTGAGAGCACCGTGAAAGAAATAGTGTGTTGCCACCCTACACTGTGGGCTCACCTGGCCTCACCTGGGGTAAGTGAGGTCTTCACCAATGCTCTCTTTGAAGTGCAAACACAGTGTGGGTGTGCCAGCTCCCTGCCTATTTACTGTAAATGATGCTCTTTTGTCATCCCTGTTTGCTGTGGCTTTCACTCTGTAATCCTCACACACAGCCCATCACCTAAACCTGCTTCCAAAGTGTACTCTTCATCAGTCCTATTCACTCAACAGACCCTATGTAAGCTGTATAAAGAGAGGCTCCTCCATGTTTCTTTGTGGCTTTGTCCCAGTCAACATATATCTCTGTCATGGTAAATTAATGGGAACCAAATACATCCAAATACATTTTAAAAAACAAAACATGTAGGGGTTAAGAAGCTGATTTTGGTGCTACCAATTTCCCCAAGACCAGGTGAACCAGTGGGGTGTGGAGCTGTGGTAGTGACGTCACTGCTGCTCCTGCTGCTTTAGGGAGTGATCATGGCAGAGTGACAGTTGAAGATGAACAGCCATACCTTCCAACACCTGTGATGTCAGATCGCAGGCTTGATAAGTAAGAGATATACTACACTACCAGAGGATTCCTTCAGAAGTTCACACTCCCCCCCTCCAAGCCGCTTTATCATTGCATCAGCGGTGTATCTTGCCTGCAGTGTTCTTTCTGTTGAGGAATACTTCCAAAGGTATGACCTGTGAAACTAGGAACTGAAACTCACACACACACTATCACATACAGTATATATTATACAAACGGTACACAAGCAAATATACAGCTACAAAAATTACAGGGCAGTTACTACACTATGATCATTAAAAGGAAAATGTACAATTACCAAGAGACTATTCTGGCCTAGACTCGGCATATGCCCGTGAAAACAATGCAACTTTCATCAAATATATTGTAGTGAACAAGAGCGAATGAGAGCCCACTCGTTTCACTGCTCTCCGACATAAGATGGCAAAGCTCTTGCGCTAATCGCATTCCTCTCTACAGTGTAACCTTTTCTGCCCTTCTCTGAAATGTCTTTGGTTTGGATTTGGATTTTTTACCTTGGATTTTCGCTCTGTCGCAACACGCTCTATTGTCTAGTCTGTTGCATCTCCATTTCTGAAAGTCCCTGGCAGCGTCGCCCTGCTCATTTTTTGTTATGACGTCATATCCCTGAGTCTCCCTTTAAAGGGTGAATGCACTATTTGCAGTATACAACCTATAGCTTCCATGGGTGACTGAGTATGAGGATGAGGACAGTCAAACTGGAGTGACAGACGTATCACCACAAAAAGGGCGGTGATGATAAGAGAGAGAGCTCAGATAACCGCTGTGATAAGAGGAGACAGTAGGCAGGGCTGGGTTCTGGGGGAAGTGTCAGCTTGCCTGACCGCATTGAGGAGCTGTCAGAGAGATGAAGGAGCACCCAGGTGGTAAATTCAAGCTGCCGCCACAGCCCCCCCAGGCTGGGGGTGTGACTGCTCTGCACTCGAGCCACGCTACAATATCCCTCTCTCCCTCCCTCCCCCCCCCCCCCCCCCCCTCTCTCTCTCTGTCAGACAGACAGACAGACAGACAGACAGACCGACCGACTGACAGTGGAGAGTTGGTGAGAGAGAGAGAGAGAGAGAGAGAGAGAGAGAGAGAGAGAGAGAGAGAGAGACAGACAGACAGACAGACAGACAGACAGACAGACAGACAGACAGACAGACAGACAGACAGACAGACAGGCAGACTGACTCTCTCTCTCTCTCACCAACTCTCCACAATTCCTTCTGGTAAACAAATTGTTGCACTCTCTATTGTGAGGTTCAAGTAAATGGTGGTCAAACTTTTGAGTTGTGGTCTTGTATGGTGTAATCATTTACAAGCATTAATCAGGAGAAAGAAATGTTGTTTATTCATTGAACCAATTGACTTTGGTAATTTAGCAAAATTTTTTCGCATCGAAAAATGCACATTTGACAAGGTCTCAAGTCTAACAAATAAATAGCACAATTGTACTCATTAACAGCTTGGCTGTAAAAAAGGTTATGTCTCATAATGAAATGGCATACAAATGAATTGTGATACTTTAATTGTGTACTTACTAATTACTTAACAAAATGTTCTCCGTTTTAAATAAAGCTTTTCAGTTTCATAAGTACCTTCAAGAGCATGTTATAGTTAAATAAATAGAATGTTTTCCATTTGAACATGCACAACCGATCTGCTTGGGAGACGTATTTACACATACTGTAACTGACACTATTAGAACTGTCAACCCTAATCTCTCCTTTCCCACATATCTTTTTATGTCTCTTTCTCTCTCACACACACACTCTGTGACACACACAAACACACACACACACACACACACACACACACACACACACACACACACACATTCACAACCTTTCTTGTGCACATGCTATTTACTATTAACACCATATCTTCTCTTAAGGGCTAAACCTATCAATGTGATCAAAACGCTGAACGCAGTGGAAAGAGAAAACATGGAGTCCAAACACCACATTTTGACATCTCAACAACTCACAGGATTCTCTTTTTTTTTGTATTTTTTTTTTTTTTCTTTGAAAGTTTTTTCAGTTTTATGGTCATACGATTAATGATGAGGTCATGCACTATGAGAACTCTGGCTGTAGTATTTGGTTTTTGATTTCTTAATCAGTGGCTTAGACATCTCTACTCGTTTTCTTTATGTGAACAAAGGAAGGAGCACTACTTCTGTGACAGTATACAAATATCCTACCAATAATCTCTATAAAAAACGGAAAGTCTTTTTGCCCTAGGGATCTTCATTGGGAAACAGTGTTTTTTTTTCTCTTTGAGTCCGTTGTCTGCACATTATCCAGGAGCCATAGGAAGAGGTTATTGCCTCTGTCTTGTCCATAGCAGTGAGGAAACTCCTTCTTGTGAGTCATACGTTGAGAAGCACAGTTCATGGATGATCTGATATTAACATCTTTTCTCTCCACGGTTGTTTCATGATGCAAAATAAGAGTTCTGCATGGAATATAGACGGTCGATGGGGTTTCCGACACGTGCCTGCATGGAGTTGACGTCTGATGCCATGAAGCAGTCACTGAGGCTGGTTAAAGACGTGTCGCTGTCGATGTCATGGAAAATGGAGTCATTACCTATAAAGAAGAGATATGAAAACATATAAGCATAGAAACATCACAACAACAAAATAAGATCATCCAAACACATTCTTAAGAATACTTTATGTGCCATTAATTGCAAACACAATATTGTAGGCCACTAACAACAAAAATCTGACATATTTATGACGATCTTGCAGAGTGATAATTGTTTGCTGTAATGGCCGCTTTGAGGGACTGTTATTACGTGCCATCGTAATTCAGAAAATGGTTTTGACAAACATCTCTCAGAGCAGGCTTTGTGCTGCCCTCTCTGGTACAGTTAGGGTCTGAGAGGAACATGTAAACAAGAGGCCTCTTCCTAAATGATCTGCTTAATAGCAAATGTTTACGCCTCTCATAATATCTCATCCTATTATTGTCCTTGTGGGGATTGTTAACTTTTATTACACTCTGGATCTTAATGATACTGTTACACAAGATGGTGACAGTGTGATGAGACATATCGTTTACTGCCGTGCCAATGTTATCCTTCCCTCTTTTTATCCCATAAAAACAGAGTGAGTGTGATGAGACTGGGGATTTGGGTTTTGCCATCGCAAGGAAGAAAATGGCATCTTTTAAAATGATATAAAGTTCAGGAAATGGTCCCTCTGGGGTTTTGCCAAAGACACAGCTCAGAATGTACTTCTACCAGTTTTATCCTGTGGGCCTATAGTTATCAAGATGAATACAATTACTGAAGTTTGCTAACAAATCTAAGAACATTTCAGACTTTCTGTAGCCAAATATCTCTGATTATCACGTTGTAATCACATCAGATGTCAATTTCCCATGCTGATACATTACTCCACTCATCATGGTAACTGTTGTTTTGATTATGATTTCCCACAAGCCCATTTGGATTATACTAAAGCTCTTCACGTAGTCAGCAATGAAAACTGTCATATAGAATAGCAGCACATCCCACCAAACCCCATGCACAGGCTAAGAGAACCTAGCGGATGATTGTAGGGTGGGAGGAGGGGGGTGCACAACATGTTGGATTGATTTTCAAATAAACTTCAAAATAAAGCAGTGGCCTGTGAGTATGCTTGTGTCATCTCGTGTGGGAGGGGGTGGGGGGGGGGGCTGCTTGTATTCTGTGCGAGCAGCCTAAACCAGGGGTCTATGGCCTAAACACATGTCCCACATTGGGGAGCATGTGAGGTTGAACAGGGCGAGTGGATGCTCACCATATGGGTTCATGTGGTCTCCAGGCATCTGTGGGGGGGTGAGGCCCTGCTGGAAGGGGTCCGTACTGTAGCCATTCTGATCCATGGCAACCAGCTGCTGCTGGGGCGGGGCCAGTGGCGTGAAGGAGTTCATCATCCCCTCCATCCGATTGGACATCACCTCTGCAAGACAGACAGCCAACCATATGAGGGGAAAGCCTTGACATGACCATCGTGAGACAGGTCTTTACATGATAAGCATATTTCAGCAATGAACCTGGGAAGGTGCTATCAAATCGAAATGTACAGTAACGCAGCAGGAAGACTATCTCCATGGAAACCCTGTCTGCTGTGGCAGAGGAGAATTCTCCCAGCATTCCCTTGTAGAGCACAGCTCTTGGCTCACTCAGTAGTGAGTGGGACACATAGTCCTTGTGGCTTCGTGACTGGAGCCCACCACCCTGCACTTTCCTTTACAGTGGTGAGCCCTTGTGAAAAGATGTCTGTCATTCATTTCTGTTGGGTTCCAGAAGTTTCCATCACATATGTGTAATGTGAAGCTCTCTTGTTTAGGTTCACTGTATTGAGTGGACATATCATATTTATTCCGTCATTGTAATTGTAAATACCTACTGTATGGGGATATGTAAGGGACTCCCCACTGTTGATCATTAACTACAAAGACTCCCCAAGCATAAACTCATACCTCCCGTTTCAATATCATATTATGTACAAAATGTGAAATCATTGTCTGTCCCTAGTTCATCTGTAGCAGTCAATGGAGGATGATTCAACTGGATTGCATGATGACTCATGCCTTGGGACTGCTTGCATAATGACTACGCACTTTCGGACAGCAGCACAAATGCCTTTTCCTGGACCTTTGAGGAAAGGCTCATAAATGTACACAACAAGAGGTCAGCCTGGTCCTTACAATAAAAGCATTATTACACTGAGTTTACAACAGAAAATGATTCAATGATCTTCAGCATTATGGCTTTCCAGGAGAAAGATTGCAGGTCTATTCAGTAATACAATGTCAATGTTGTGTAGGTCTTGGGATTTGTAAAGTGTAAAGGTCGGGACGCTTTTTGCTTGTACAACTATATTTCTCTACTGCAACATCTCTTAAATCATGAATCTTAGTTTATGTCTACATTTACTTTTTGTAGATAAGTCCTCTTGATTTGTTGATAGCTTAGATTCTAATCCTATTACCATATCTCTTGATAATAGGTGTGCCTTTCAAACAAATATCTATAAACACTTTTTAGGCTGTGCTGCTGGACAGACAGTATCTGTGACCAGATGTGTGTGACAACATTACAGGAGTCAGCATCTTGAGGGATAGCCTGACTACAGCATGCAGACAACACATGGGTGGGTCAATCAGTTAGTCTGCAAGGTTGCTAACAGGGTTCTGGTTGGTGGTTCTGAGTTGTAAATCTACACACCCACACAGAGCCAACACTGACTCCCTTCTACCAGGTCTGACTTGGACCACAAGCACGCACGCACACACGCGCACACACCCACCCAACCCACCCACCCACCTACCCACCCACACACACACACCAGTGGAAACTTAGGATAATATTAGGGAGGTCACACATGAGCAGAAGCCATTACGACCGTTCTACTCCCATGGTCCGCATGTTGACTCCATTAATGCAATGTTTCTGCGTGGTCACACAAAACTGTGGTCGACAGTATGTGATTATCATGATCCTCTGTGTTTCTTATTGAAGTTCCATACTGCACTATAAGCCAGCTGAAACATTATGTCATTATTTTCCTATCTGCTGTGTGATATTCTTACATACAATGTTAACACCATGTCAAATGCAAAATAATTATCCAAAGCTATGGTTATACTGTGGCTATATACAGTGATAGCAAATGATACTGAGACATTGATTGTTGTCGTATTTTCAGCCAATAGTGTAAGCTATGTACCTTGGCCAAGTCTTTGAGAATTCTGTTGTTCTTGCTGCTGCTGCTGTCTTCGTGCCAACTTCTTCATCTGAAAAAAGGAGACAGAGTTGTAAGTAACTCCCCAAACTAACATGTGCTCTTTTTAATTTGAAAATGATGCTCCTTGTTGCTCACCCCTAAGTGAACTACAGAAAACACGTATCTGACTGCACTTCATTCTCAAAGGCTTTTGAAGATAATATCAGAAAAGGAGGTGGGCGTAGACATCTCGCGTAAGTCCAAGGTAGATTTGCAAGCATTGCACTTCAATTTTTACGGAGTTGAAAGGAATGCAAGGAGAAGTTCCATTTAACACAGATAGCTGTGATGATTTGTTAGCAGCATTGTGATGATTTGTTAGCAGCATTATTAATTGCCCTTTCCTGCCAATCTAGGACATACTGCTCTTAGCAATGCTGTCTCTTGACTAGTAACAAATAATACCTAACATATCAGAGATGACATTAAAAATCCTAGCCTTTGATGTGGTTATGGTTTTACCTTGGCCCTCTGGTTTTGGAACCACACCTGCACCACACGAACACTAAGGCCTGTCTCAGCAGCCAGGGTCTCCCTCACCTTGAACAATAAACACAAAAGCATTTCAACTTCACACAAGAAAACAAAACACTTTTACTGCAGATTTAAATTGTATGTGCATTTTTCTTTTTTTTTTTTCTTTTCTTTTTTTCTCTTGGCATATACCCATGTGGGCACTTTGCCTCTTTATTTGCTTTGATTTCAATAAATGTTGAATTAATGTGGCGGTCTTTTTGGACCTCTTGGTTACTGCCTCTTCAAAGCTTTGGACCGGGTGCAATGAATGCTTTTAGGACCTACGCTATGGATGCTGTTCCCCTTCCTCAAAATGTCATTTGGCACAGGCGGGCTGCGTTACACCACTACCTCAGTTAACACAGACCAGAGTGCTCCTCGCCACTTCAAAGCACAGCTCTGAGGTGGTGCAGATTTTTTTGAATTTGAGAATTTTATTTGTAAAACTACTGTAGGGCCTCTTGGCATGTATTCAATTCTCCACATGTTCATTCAGGAGGATATCATGAAGTATTAATACATGGTGCTTATTTGCATTTACAATACTAATGCACCTCAATGGAATATGTTGTTGCTTTTCTCCTTACAAAACCCATGGATAAGTTCAGATGTACATGTACTAGTCATATGCAGACTCAATTTGTCCATGTCTGTTCATAAACTTGTGCCTCCTTCAATTTAGTGTTCAAACAGTTGCCAGCTGTCTTGTTCCTTCAGGTTGAACAGGGTGTTAGTTCAGGAGATAGGCACTGTGGGATTATGTGTGTGTGTAGTGAGTAGTGACTGTGGTGGTGACCTCAGGTGTGGCAGAGGATCTCACCTTTCTGCAGGGTTTGGAGGACACCTCAAAGGAGGCTTTGAAGGCTCGTCTCTGCTGAGTGGTGAGGATGGTGCGGGGTCGTTTGGGCCTCCGCGGGTCCTTCCCATCATCGCCCTTCCCCTGGCCTCCCGTGCCTTTCTCTGTCTTGATATCCACATCCTCATCATCGCTTTTCTCTGGAGATACATTTTTCAACAACATCAGCATGGGTTTGAGCTGACAACATCTCTGACAGGCTACTGATAAATAGATGTTCTTGTTCTTTTCAATTCCAAGAGATTCCGACTCCAAAAGTGTATCCATAATGAAAGGAGACACATGTGGTTTTAATACTTTGTTATCAATTTATTATAAAAAAGAATAGGCCACATGGACGATTAGACATTACAGAGGACTGTACTTCTTACTCACAAAGCACAGTGAAATATGCACATTTGTCATTGGACTGGACGTTGTGTCATTGATAATTCATTGCACTCAGCTTTGGCTGTTTTACACTAAATAAATCTTTGATAAGAATCCAACATAACAGATCTTTCCACAACATGAAAAGGCTGTAAGAGCACATATGGGAAATTAACTCAAGATATCATAGGAAAAGTGAAATATATATCAGAGCCACAAACTTAGAATGGGCAAAGCAGATCCTAGGAAAAAAGACTAAAGAGAAGCTACAGTATTTTCTTATGGACTAACATTTAGAATCTTGCTGTCTTGTTTAATGTGTCTTTATGTCTCTCTCTGTTGGCTCTCCTAATATGGCATCTTAACAAAATGACAACATGGCTTGATTATATCTGAGACATGAGGGAAGAAATAAGACTCAAGAAATATCAGTGTAATAGAATGACAATAAGGATTAAAACATAATAAAATAAACAAGCTAAACTTCATGAGTTTGCAGCTATTATGATCAAATCCCGTAACAATGTGCCAATGCATTACCTAATGACAGAATATAAGCCTCTGGTGACTCCAGCACTGTCAATTAAGCCTGCAAATTATGTGGGGTTCCAGTGATTATACTTGGAGATCCATACATGATGGTTCAGTTGTGTCCGCTGTCATCTGGTTTTGATCCGTCTCCACTGTAAACAGTGTGGTGCACACTGCATTTCTCCACTTAAACCCCACATTTCATCTGGCACATGCCGAGGTTAACCTCTGCTCATGTCAACGTTTTCTTGATGTTGAAATTTGGAGACTCACAAAAAAAATGCCCATGTGATGCACTGGGACACAATGAAGTGCGGAAGTAAAACAAATAGTCCTATATAAGTTGACAAAAGTTGACACAGGCACAGATGCATTTGACAAATTCTCTGCCTTTGTGTGCGTTTAAATCAGAGCCAGATGGGTCTGTACAGTGATGCTTGGCGAGATGCCTCATTGTGTGGAGGCGAGACCAGCGAGGCGAGGAACACAGCGGAGGAGCAGATAAGAGGCTAGGCGCTGCTCGCCCCTCTGCAGAAAGGCCCCAAATCCTCCTGTCACTCACCATCATACACTGATTTAATTCTTTCCAGCACAAGAGCCCGCCCACACACGGACCAGCCATTAATACATGGTGTCCTGCCTCCGCTTCCTACTGTACCCAATAAACTTCTGCTCCCAGCCCATAGTATACATCCTACACAGCATAAAAGGAATAGTTCTAAACTGTGGGTGTAACCCAAAGTAGGTTTTTCTACGTGCGAGAAAATCTGTCAGTGTGACCTATTCTATTTCTGTGTGTGCTGTATAGAGGGATATTTGGTCTTACCTGAGTCTGAGTCATCTGGGCTGACAGAACTGAGCAGGTCCTTCTCCTTCTCATAGTCACTCTTACACAGCAGCTGGCCCTCTTTCAGGACAAACTCGTCCCCTTTCCTCAGCTGTCGGTCGCACACGCAGCAGGAGAAGCAGTTGAGGTGGTAGACACACTCCAGAGCACGCATCACAAACTCTGTAGGCGAAATCTTCTCCAGGCACCCACTGCACTTGGTGGCAAACAATCTACAGGAGGTGAGAGACAAGATGGATACTGATCAGGGGCACTGAAACATGATTTCAAGTACAATCTTACAATTCGATTTCAAATAATTGAATCCCTCATTGGATTGTTGTGTTCTCTCTATGGCGTGGGTGGTTGGGTGGGAGTCTGTACTTAGTCCCCCTTGCTCAGCCTGTCCATCAGGGTTTTTGATTAAGAGGGTTAGAGGGCAGTGGGGGCGGTGGTGGGCTGATCCTGTGGGCAGCCAGTGAGTGATCCCTTTGACAGTAGCTCATCTGTTAAACTGCCCAGGGTGGCCCAAGCCCCAGTCCACTCCAGCAGAGCTCAGCCATGGGCACCCGAATGCCTCTAACACTCAGACAGCTGGCCAAGACTATGTTCACTCATTTATACAAGTCAAGTAACATCAGGGACCAATCGTCTGCCTACGATAGCCCCATGCTACTCTATCTTCTCTATAACATGGACTGTTGATAAATCTGCTATTGCTGGGATATCACACACTGGATTTATATCTTCATATTTTAAATATGCCTCTATGGTCCATTGCTGTGAACATCAACAGTGCCCCGACAACACCTCCATCTTCTCGTTTCAGGAAGATGTTTGCATTGTTTTATTGGTGGCTGGGAGTAGTTTTTTAATTCATTCGATGCTGTCGTTCAGAAGAAGCCACATTAAATGGAGCAAGAAGGCAGAGAGTGTGGTTGATCTTGTCCAGCCGTAAAGCTGGATTTATTAACACAGCTCTTTGTTGGTCTGGAATACAGCTGGTCGCCGCCTATCTATTTGTGGTGAACATCTATTTCATTGTGCAGGGAGGCAGAGAGGCAGAGAGGCAGAGAGGCAGAGAGGCAGAGAGGCAGAGAGCAGCAATTGACATCATCTGTTTCAGGACAGGGATGAGCGATAGTGATGAATATGTGTCAATACTGTATGAGTGGAGAGAAACCAAAGGGTGGTTTTGTCATGCTAATATTATCATAGGTGCTGATTGAGCACTGATAGGGAGTACGTCTGCCACACAGCTTGGGATAGCAGCTGTATGCACAGTTGAAACAAGATAGCACAGGTTTCATTGCTGTCTCTACATTATATCAGGTCCATCTTATACTGCCAATCAGACCCTTCTCATTAGGCTGGTCCTACACAGTCAATGTTGAATTTCACAGGCTAGCTCTGAGTATTATAATAATCACCATACTCATCAACATCACAACCATTCATATTAGAGTAAACATGAGATTTTGTGAATTTAGTGTTATCATATATCACGTCTAACAACAAAAGCATAGGAAAACCGGCTAACTGAAATAATTTACAACTTTTCTCACCATCAAGTAACAGCAAAGCAACAGAGATATCAGAATTGGCACATGTAGGCTTAATGAAATCCTTTAATCTTTCATTTATTACAATATGCTAAGAAGATTATTATTCAACTATGGAAAAACCTCAAGGATAATCCCTTACAAAAATGACTTTTGGCATGTTTTGCAAACAAGCTGAGATCTTGTGTGAGCAACATGCCAATTTTCATTTATCTGACCAACAATTCACACCAAAAAAATGTCCCATTGAAATAATCTTCAACATAACATTCAGAAACATAAAGGAATATTAACACAAAAGACATCTAAAGATAATAGCAAGGCAATATCATACATAACCATTCATGAAAAAAAGCCAATCCTGTAGTAATATTTGGTTATTGAAAAACTGCTAAGATGTAATGTATGTATTTACTCCAAAAGCATACCAGTATAACAAAATATACTGACGGTCCTTGTGGCTCTACCAGTTGCTATAAATATTGGCAGTGTTGTCGCAGTTTATAAAGATGGATCACTAAGAATTCATAATTTGAGGGGGCAGGATTAGACTGTTGCACGCTGGGATTGAAGGACATGGGGTGATGAATCTGTCAAGACTAGTCCACATGTCCAACTCTAATGTTTAACTAATGATTGGAGTGTTAGTCTGAGAGAAGAAAGGAAGAGGAAATTACTTGTTAGCATGGTTTTGATACGTCCTGGATCCTGCATTCACACCTACAACTGCTCTCTCAAAGCTTCTCATCCAGATGAAAACATTCTTATTCAGACCCCTCTTTTCTTCCTTCCTTTTCCTCCCTGATTCTAATCTTGTAAGCCATTATTTTTCTATTTCCCCTCTCTGTCACTTTGCATTATTTTTGGTGCTGTAATTCCTATTTGTCCCTTCTGGAATCTTCCTGTCCCGCTTTGTCCTCTGGTCTAATCCGGACTTTTTGCCTGTTGTCGGCCCCTGTTCCCCATTCTCAGTGGGGTTCAGATGGAATATCCATGCATGACGCCCCTTCTATGGCAACCACACCTCCACAGGAAGGCAACGGCGACTTTTCGGATGGGCAGAGAGGGCCTTTCAGAAGCTGGCAGCAGAAGTAAATCCTTCTCTAAGGAACAAGGGGAATTAGCAGGGAGCACTGGACTAGAGATTTAACCCTACCCCTCTCCTTTGAAAGGCACAGTCACTCCGACTCCCGCGGCTAGCCACAATCAAACAGAGGGGGGGTGGGGAGGTGGCGGCAGAGAGAGGAGAACACAGCACCCTGAATGACACAAGCGCTGGATTGTGGAGGAGCCTAATCCCGCTTTAATACCTTTCCAAGTTCAGCTCCTAAAGAATGCTCTTTAAAACAACACCACTGTGTGACCAGTGGAGGCTGACCAGGGGGAGGCTCGCCATTCAACCTCCCCAACATTACCTGATTAGTGGATTGAGGCCCAGGCCATTGGGCCAGCATGCCAACGGTAGACAGGGAATGAGGTGCAAATGATGATCACGCTAATATAAAACATACCATAATAAACACATCAACAACCAGAACCGTGCTGAGCCTAGACATAAAGTGAGGTGAGCCGGGACTGTTTGTGGTGTAAGCTCTGTGTAAAAGCCTACTGGGACGAGAGAGAAGACACTCAGCAGTTGGTGTAATGGTGGGCAAGCGTGGCTAGATTACATCATCCAAACTTTATTACTGTGATATTCTCTTCCAAAATTAGTCTATATATTAGTCTATATCTTATACTCTCCCCCAAGTGGGCAATGTGACTCTCAATGATGCAGGGGACTTTGGGCTTTGCCAGCTAAAAACATTCCAGTTGTTGTGTGATCAGCTTTTTTTGTATGTTTACTGAGGACAGAGATAGAGACGGGACCACCAAGAGGACCACCAGCATGAAATTCTGCCCCTGCTTTCATTTGCGGTGAGGATATGCGTTCCTCTCCTCCCACACCTGAGCGCACAGATCAAGCGATGAGACCCTGTGGATCAATGAGCGCATTTCAAGCAGCAAAGCACCAATATTGACTCAGGCCTTGGCTAGCACTGGACCTCATAAGTAGAAGAAGAGCTAATCTCAGCAGATACCTTTAAGAGGGATCCCAAGAGAATCATTATCTCCTTCAAATCCTTTGTTCACACAATCCCTTGTTCCATACGTCTCTTAGCCCTCTCTCTCTCTCTCTCTCTCTCTCTCTCTCTCTCAAAAAACCCAGGTAGAAAAGAAACACCTTTTTTCACAAGTTAGATAGAGACATTTCCAAAATTAATCCTTTGTCAAAGGCTAAACTGAGTCTAGCCTCAGCCTAGGGAGTCCAGGGTTTTCACTTCCTTGTTCGTCTCCTCTCTCCTCTCTTTCTCCTGCTAAGGCCCTTTCTGGAAGGGTATGCACTTTCCCTTTGAACAGATTATAGGCAACTTAAAGTGTGACAACATCTTAAGCTTTCACCACATGTTGCCAATGATTTCCCACTAAAGACATTACTTTCAATGCTTCTGCCGCAGTGATAAGGATCAGGATGACTGGAGGAGATAAAAGAGGAGCCTGGAGGAATGAGAGAGAGGTATGGAGGAGTTCAGGCCTTGATAATCATGCTACATTTAGCAACACATGCTCTCTTCTCACCTCCTACCCTCTGCTATTGAACACTCTGAGAAATACCATAACAATTTAAGGAAGAATAGCCTGGGCTATTATGTCACCGCATCCCCTTCAAAGAACGAAGGGGATCAGGATTAGCCTACGGAACAGCTGTAAACGATCACTTTGAAGATGGTCCCCCTTGTTTCACCAGGCAGGAAGCCTGTGGGCCTGTGAGGCTGGTTATGTCAATCATGCAGACGTGAGGGATGAGGTGTATGGGCCAGGGTCAGAGGAAGGCCTCTGGACATGGCAAAGGACCTGTGGAGCTATCGGTCAACACTGCATGGCTGGAAGCTCTCTGATTTACAGGCTACATCGCTTCCCTGACCTTTCTCTCCTGCTATCCATCTCCTCTCCAGTCCAACTACTGCCCAGGACGCCTGTCTCCTAGAGACCAGGGAGCAAGGGGCGGAGGGAGAGATTGAGTAGAGAGGGGTGGAGGGCGAGACCAAGGAGAGAGGGGTGGAAGGATACTCAAGGAGAGGGGCGGAAGGAGAGACCAGAGGAGAGAGAGGGGTGGAGGGAGAAATTCTAAGAGAGAGGGGTGGATGGAGAGACCAAGGAGAGAGGGGTGGTTGGAGAGACCAGAGGAGAGGTCAAGAGCAGGGCCAGGGATACTGTTTAACAGCAGCCTGGAGTCTAACAGTGTGGAGATGATGAGGTCTGAGGTAGCTGCAGTTGGAACAGCTTTACATGCAAACACATTTGACGCCCAGATGTTTTTCAGTGTACAGATGAATGAAGGCAATCCTTTTCAACTTCATTTCAACATTTTGAAAATTACTTTGTTATGTTGAGTTAATGGTTACTAGACACAGCACACTGCATGTAGACCACAGAGGCAAATTGTTCTAAACATAGAAGCCTCAACTGTGACCCGTACTTTGTCTAATTGCTTGCAGTGATACACACACAGAGGTAAAATCTACAGCTCAGCATAGGGAGGGTCATGGGACAGTATCGACTGGCACATTTTTAAGATATAGTAGGCCTGAATCAATTACATATTCAAATGAAATAATGTTTAGCAGAGAAATGATTGCATGACCATAAACGCTAATATTTTTTAATAATCTACAGCACAAGGATGTGGTTTCATAACTACATGGTATTAGCGTTGCTCTAACGTGTGTAAGATACCGTAAGTGTAATGAAGTGAAATAAAAAGTGCCATCCCTCTGGTCCCCAGGGCGAGCTCAAGTCAGCTTTAAGAGCTGCTTAATCACCATACCGCTCTTACTAAATTAGCATAGTAATGGGCTTTAAATTGAGGCTCTTTGTTTTTTAATTAAACTCCCAGCAGGTAAAAGTAAAACACATTAGAGGAAGATGTGCACTCCACTAATGGCCCAAAGGTGGCTGTTCCATCACAGCTTTCCTTCCTTGGGCTCTCTCTGCTCCCTACACTGGAGAGGAGCACTAGCAGAGAATTCGCCAGAGAGGAGTGAAACTGGCATTGGCTGAAAAGCTTTGTCAAAGCATATTTCTGTATAATAGCTGAGCTGCTTGTACTGTATGCACCTGCCCTACATTTCAATGAAAAACATAGGCCAGAGAGGTTTTTCATGGCAACACATGTTTTAAGAAACAGATTATTGTGTCTTGAGTCACAGTCTGGAGAGAAAAGGTCTTCTTATCATCAGACCCACACTGCCAATTTGGCTTACCTTAGCATAGCATTTCTATGACAACATGTCCTATGTGCTGGAATGTGGAGAAATAGTTCTATAGAAAAGCCTCTGGCTATAGACACATAGTCATATGTGTTTGGGCAACAACACTGTATTACGCAACTGCACACAACAATCGTATTCCTTCAGTCGTATTCAAATGAACAATTGTGCTTTTCACACAAAGTAGTCAACAGATGAAACAAGGTGAAACAAGTTTTGTCATGTCAGTCTGTATCGATACCAAATATCACTGAGCAGTCTTCAAAGATTTAACAGCTGTAGATTACAGAATGTTTACATATTCAAAATGAGCATTTATCATCCCCTTTGTAGGGGTAATTGTCCTTCACCACTGATTACAGTATGACAACAACAATAATATTTTCCTCTATCATATCCATCTGCAAGATGCCATCCTGGCCTTTTAAGTGTCTCGAGAGAAAAAGTCAAAGCAAAAATATTGTTTTCATTTCCTGTACTGTCATTGAATGGCCATTCCTATTCAGTACACAATGTCCCGGCAGCTGTGATTTACTTTAAGGTATATGATGGCCTTCCAGGCTCATCAGAAGCTGAGATACCCTGTCGCCATAGCCTGGCAGTCAGCGATGCGATGAGACAAGAGACTGGCAAGATAAGAGCCAAAGCACAGGTACTGTATAGGAAAAAGTAGAAGACTAAACCAAGGCCCAGACATGTTACCTCAACCTAACATAATGTTCTGTCACTCACAAATCATTGTACAGCTCAGTGCGTCTGTTCACAGAGCCAAGAGCAACAGCCGCATGCCCAGCTTTAATCAAACTGTCAATGATTTTCAAACTGATTTCTTCCATTGGATGATCCATACAGTATCTGCGTAGCCACTGCACTCTGGAGACCCATAGGCTACGGAGAGAGGGATTTTCTCTGCATACTATGGAAAGAGTTGTACTCCTGGCACACAGAGAGAACAATGCTAGTGTTGAGATGTGAAAGGACAGTGTGCTGGGCAGTACCGTGGATGAGGCTGAGTACACAGCTAAGCAGGGGAGTAAGCAGGCAGGTATACATGTGCTGTTTGGACAGCTGTACCTCCTGAGTGTGAACACTCCATGCAACATGGCATCCATGCCCCGGGTCCAAATAGACTATGCCATCAATCACTCTACATATACAAGTGGGTGAAAAAATTGCTAAAAATACAGTACATAGAGTAGAATTTCACATTATAACAGCCACATTTACATTTGGTAATAGCATACGATTATTAATTGAATTATCATGCAATGTTCCTTCATTCCCACTAGTTCGCATCAATTACTGTATGGACGTTTTGGCCTATTACATTGTACATTGTCTCTGTACTAGATCTTTATCTTGGATAGAAACAGCTGCGTTTATACCTCTACAAATGAGGCATAAGGCTGTGAATTACAAGCCTGGTATTATGAGGGCTCTGCTTCTTCTCACTGCCCCTGGCCGCAGTAACTAAAGCTGTTTGTATGGGCCATCTCCCTGGCCGCCCTGCTGGAGATGTGACATCTTTACAGCATGTGCTCTGCAAATGAGAGCAGCCGAGAACGGAGCGAGGGATAGATCCCATTTAAAGCCACTGTAAATTCCTCTGCACCCATTTTATATTTTTAATAACTCTATGGGTCTCAGGGTCTCTCTTTGTCTGCCCCTTCCAAGCTAATCAAGGTGAGGTGTAACAGACCCCCCATTAAGGGCTTGGCCCACTCATCGAGCCATCCTGGGTGATTGCTCCTTTGGTTGGAGAGAGAGCTGAGGATGGCTACAATGGGAGTAATAGCTATCAGATGTTGCTGAGTATACGGCTGCCTGTAACTGCCCACAGATACAGTAGGCTTTGATGACAGTGGACCTGAGGCCTACTCAGACCAGGTTAGGGCAGAGAGGGCTTATGTGCTCATTACCTGCACTACTGTACATCTGACGGCTGCCATCACCTGTTAAAGCATGGAGACATACTACAGTCAAGGTATACCGCATGTAAATCAAACCAAGACCTTTTTTTTCTGTTCCAAGTAACTGTGGAGGTCTTTCATCATGAAGAACCTCATACCCCATCAAGCACAAATTTAACAAACACTTGTTTGTATATACAGTGCACAATAGGTAATGTTTGAGGCACAATTACTATAGGAATAAAAATGTATGGTACGTGGCAGTTGTATTGTATGGAGAATACGAAAAATCGTATCATCTCACCATGCAGATTCATGTTATTAAGACCTGGAATATGTACTGGAATCAATATTAAGAATTACAATTTGGAAACAAAAATGACCTGAATTACTAGGTGGAAATAGGTGGAATACCAGCTTTCACACACAAGAGTGAAATGGTTAAAAAGCAACATTAGCAGTGGAGGGCTCCATAATTACTATTGACCCCGGAGGGTCTTGGACTAAGAAATAAAACAAACAGTAATATGAGGTGTTCTAAAGCGGAGGTCTGCAAATATGCAAAGACAGGGTCTGGTGGAGAACATCACGCGTTGGCTTCTTTTCTCCGCTCCTAATCTGTGGGCCTACACAATATTAAGACGGCTTTGGAGCCACTTGTGACCCAGCTGTTCACTAATGAAAAATTCCACAGCTCCGTGCAGAGGCCAATGGAGCCTGCCCCCCTCTGCCCCCGACCAAGCCCTGTCCATCTTGAGGAGTTTACTATGGCTGAAAAGATACTGGATTAATAGGTAGAGAAGGAGAAGCACACAATCTGGAAAGAAGCCCTTGTGTGTTCTCCCCCTCCTCTCTCGGCCATCTTTAGGATATTAGTATGAAGACGAGTGTTTACCAAGGTTTTAATGAGCAGAAATTACCCAGTGATTATTGTGATGGTAGCTAGCTGGGTGAGGGGCTCTGTTTATTTAACAGAGATTCTGTCTAAGCCTGGAATCAGTCTGGAGAGAAGAATCTGAGGCAATCAGGCTTAGCCGTAGTCCATGAGACCCGGACTCATCTGTTTGTGTTCCTGCTTTCTCACTCTCTCCATTGATTCCCTCTATTTCACCTGAGTAAACCTCTTAACTCAGAATGTTCTGATCTACTGGTGTGATATAATCCCTCCCTATTTCAGAAAAGCAACAACAATATTACATCTTTACATCGTTTGCATTCTGTAGTTATCACCATGAAGTCATCATATCCTGCTATGGTCTGAATTTACAAGTTGGCTACCATTTGGCTAAGGGTTCAGAAGCAATAGGCCTCCATTTACATAACTCTCAATATTTTTAAATTACACTCTAAAACATGGGGTCTTCATTCTGAGAAGGTTTTGACATGATATGGCCAGGCAGGTAATTTAGTAATCTTAGTAATAATGCTTTTAAAAAGATCTGGTTAAAGATTGTTTTGTGGAGAAGCGTGTTGCTATGGCAGCATTTGGCAGCCACTATAACATGATGAAATGTGGCTGTGCTGAAGGAGCAGGAGGGTCTCGGCATGAGGACACCAGACCAGACCCTACGCAGCCAGGAGACGGTGCACTTTAAAGGATATGTTCTAGGTAGGGAGCACACATTAACCAGGGAGATGTCTGGGAGGCTGCTGGGGGGAGGAGGAGGTTCACCCCAAATCCAACTTCTTATGGGACAGAGTTCACTGGAGGACTAATCATAAAAACAGATCATAAAAGACCCTTTCTTTAATAGGGATATCAAAATCCGAAATACAGAGGTTTGAAAGGCCATAGGCTTTTGAAGATGAGGACACAGATGATAATCATAATTGAAAAAAAGATAGAAAGCGATTGAGAGAGAGAGTGGGAGAGAATGAAAGAGAGAAAGCCAATGAAAAGCAAACACGCTTTTTCAATGACAGGATGTTTTAGGACCCAAAGGCCAGGGATTAACACTCAGATTAGCATGCAAAGAATATATTTGAATTTCTGATCAGCAGAACCCTTCAAAGGCCTAAATCCAAGATTAGCAGGTGTTATGCTAAAAAGCCTTTTGTGGTACATAGTTACACTAGCCAAACAAATATGTCTTTGAGTGTGAAGGGCTGGCATGAATGTATGGGTGTCGCCATAGAAACCAACTGGTAGCTGAGAGCCTTGGAGAGGGGGGTAGTCCTGGAATGTGTCAGACAGACAGAGGGGCGCGTACACACCACAGAGCAAACCAAAAACCTGCTGTTTCACTAAAAAGCATAATCTACTCCACTGTTCTGCTTACGGACCACCTATAAATACCAAGTATCTTTAGCCGAGGCAAATAAAAGTTCATTGTGAGATCTCAAAGCTTCTCAGTGCCTGGTTGTCTTATTGTCTCTAGACTCTAGAGAAAGGGGAGGGTTCAAGGGGAGGACCAACAGTATTTTTGATGATAAAGCATTGAAAATGTTTTTAATTTGACCAAATCCTTATCTTGTAGCAGGCACACAGTGCTGTATGTATCCACTAGCCTAGTGGATGGAGTTTGTGAGCATAAATACTGAAGTCAGGTGCTCTCCATTTTGTTGGCTAAGAATGGTCACTCATATACTATTCCGCCAATGACAGGGAGCTGGCGAGCTTTTAAAGAGAGTCCTCAGACTGCAGGATAAGATCAGATACAGCGATGGCCCAGGATTCTTCAGGAATGCTAGTGGAAGCAGGAAACTGGC
This sequence comes from Argentina silus, assembly GCF_951799395.1. Classification (NCBI taxonomy): domain Eukaryota; kingdom Metazoa; phylum Chordata; class Actinopteri; order Argentiniformes; family Argentinidae; genus Argentina; species Argentina silus. The sequence goes on from NC_139661.1 coordinate 9,313,143, forward strand.
TGAAACATGGTGGACCTTTCTCCTGAAACATGGTCAAGCAAAAGAGGACAGAGGACAGCTAAAACTAGCTCAGCTATATACTGTATGACCATGGAACAGAAACATAGGCAGACAGGCTCAGATAGGGTTCAGTCTGAACAAGGTTGCATGATGGTCATTCCTGATAGCTGTTGCATTTAACATCAATGGACACAGATACATAGTCACAGTGTCTGGTGTCACTCAAAATGTTAGTGATGGAGGAATATTCAACACACTGAAAAAACATATCAGCTCAATCAGGTTACATTGTTATGTAATTGGAGTACAGGGATCACACTCAGAGACAATGATATTGTGAATTTCCCTGAGATGCCATCATCAAACGAGAGGGCAATCATAAAATCGTTTAGAAAGGTCTGCAAACATTCATTAAGAGATGACTTACTGCAGGCGATGATAATTAGACTTTGGAGGGTTGGCAATTAATTCCTTGTTTGCAGAAACCTAGCTGAGTTATTTCAGCTGCTTTGCACTATTCATCATTGTTTCAAAAGTGAAAACAGATTCAAGTATAAAATCAGAAATGTTGGGTAAAAAGCAAATCAAGACACTCTAACCAGTACCAATCGACAATATGCCCTCCATGCGTAGTAAGTGTGCATTTATTTTGTACAAAAGAGACGTTTCTATAACAACAGCATGAAGACATGTACACCAGGAACAGACGTGGGAGTAACGTCATGTAATGTCTAGACACTGCACCACAAAGCAAGGGACAAATAACAACCGTAAAAGAACAATAAATGAATTGTTTGAGATCTCACTTACTTGCTGAAACTTGTATTGTTTATCTGAATTGAAGGTGTTTTTGTGTTTCATCTTGACAGGGATTTTTTCCCCACATGTTACCATCTAATGTTACCGTGAGGCTATTCTGTTCATGTCTTCAACTATTCAAGCATGCATTTTGCCCCAGGAAATCTGGCAAAGGAGTTGCCTGATGCCCTCTCTCTTTCCCACACACATACACACACACGCATGCATGTACGCATACACGCGCGTGCGCGCGCACGTGCACACACACACACACACAGACACACACACACACACACACACACACACACACACACACACACACACACACACACACTATTTAATGCGGTTGGCTGGGTGTATGTGCAAATTGCTCCAGCTGGAGGAGAACAGGTTCCACAAAATTCCCTTTTCTCCACGTGCAGCCTTAAAGGCACAGACTTAAACAGTGAAGCATGGCACAGCATGTCTCCTATCCCCACAACCTAGCCCATAGATCAACACCTGCATTCAGTACCCGCACTAACCCCCACTGGTCTAACCAGGGCTCCCTAAGGGAGGGTACACAACCAACTGACTGACCACCAAAAGAGATTTCAGAACCCCTCAGCTGCACTATGTGATGTGTTGCACCAGCTGTGTGTGACTGTGTATGAGGATATTCTCGTCAACGAATCACTATTCATTGTACAAATGGGCAGACTGATATGGATCTTTGAGGGGGACAATGTCTCCTCCTGCAGCGACAACCTTGGTCAGCCCTCTCAGAGAGAGAAAGGATTTGCATTCATGGGCCAATTTTACACTCTCTTTAGGCCCAGCCCCCTCATTGTGTACCCAGCAGCAGCCCATTCTCTGTCCCCGCCTGAAAAAAGCAGCTGTTTCTATAATGCAGTGGCAGCACTTTATGCTACAGGATGATAAATGAAGGGGAAGAGGCACTGCTTAAAGCCCTTGAAAAGCATCTGAAACACCCACACGCAGACATAAAGGAGGAAACACACATGCACGCACGCAGGCACACACACAAACACAGAAACACACACACACACACACACACACACACACACACACACACACACACACACACACACACACACACACACACACACACACACACCGGCACACACCCACCTACACACACAGTCGGTTGGGATCCGGGGGCACTGATATAGCTAGAGGTTATGAGGACATGTTGAGAGCCTAACAGGCCGACACGTCCCACCAGCCCGGGCCAGTCCCAGGAGGCTGAGGCTGAGGCTGGGGGGAGGGGTGGGAGGGGGTGGCCCCTGCCCCACCAGGATCTGTAGCTCTCCTGTCCTCAGGGCAGTCATCCTCCTCTCCATCTCAAACCTAATGACAGGGCCCTGAGGCCTCGTCACACCCCTCCACCCCGCCGCTCTCCACTGTCCTTCCCAGGTGCCTGTCAGAGGGGTGTCTGCTCCACGACTGGTGTCACCCGCCACATAAAGGCCCCCTGTGCTCTCCCCCCCATGGCCCCAGGCTCAGGCTTTCATTTGAAGTGGCCTGGCCCAGCTCAACCACAGCCTGAGCCCGCGGCCCGGGCCATTGTCTGGCCTCTGAGAAAGACCATTATTTCAACTGAATTTACTGTGAGTAAACACTGAGTGATGAGACCCTCCGCCCTATTCCTCTCTCTCTGTCTCTCTCACTCACACACACACACACACACACACACACACACACACACACACACACACACACACACACACACACACACACACACCCCTCTGTGATCCCTCTCACCCTGACTGTAATATACACATCTAACAAATCAATGCCCTTTTCCCATTTCTATCACTCGCTTTAGAGTGCAGCGCACTAATTCACTTTTCAACACAGAGCGTAGGACAAGCCCCATGTGCTTCTGAGTACCCTCTCATCACTGAGTGGGATTTAAAAGGCTGCTGGCCCTATGGTGCACTGTTATAAATATCCCACTCCTCCATGCCCACGTCCACAACACACTGTGACCATACTGTGACCACAATGATTCAAAACAAATATGCAACGGTCTAGAATCTAGCGATAAACCTCTAATATCCAAGAATCACTGCCAAGGTACGACCTCTGTCAATGTTTTGTCATCAGATAGAACAACCCTTTGTCATGAGTGAGTCCTACATGAGAGGAGAGAGGTTTCACACGTGAGCCGTACGATCTGCTCTGGAAAAACGTTAAAACAGCTCAGCTGACCCGGGAGTAAACACGACGGTGGCTTTTGTGTCCCAGAGACAATGGTCACAGTGAGGCTGACACACAGCTGCGGACTGAGACGTCGCGAGTGTGTGTGTCTAAAGTGGTAAAAACCGTCCCCAACAAAGTCAAAATGGAGAATGAGACTGACCTTTAACTGTCACTGATTGACATGTCTGTCAAACCATGAGGGGTACTGGATCCAGGGACAGATATCAAGCCTGGATCCAGGGACAGATATCAATTTAAACCACAGCATTTCTCCTGAATAAAGTGCTAAAAATGTGCTATAAATATTGTTGCTCACTAAAACAGCACCAGATTCCCAGTTAAGCCTTTCTATGGGAGAGACTACAGTATGTCTTAATTATGGGGAATTATCAGGCAGCTTTAAGTAGCGGTCGTTTGCACTGTCTCTGCCCAACGTTGGTAATATGATTATTTGGAGCCTCCTTTATCTTAGGCAGAAAGAGGCTGACACAGTAGCACAAACTAATGTGATAAAAGCTTCTGCTTTCACTGCTTGGTTCAAGGATTTTAAAGGTAACTGTTTATGACAAGGTAATAATGCTGCATGCAAAAGGCTGGCCTGTAAATTGGTTAGTTAAGGCATGATGGATGAGGGAGAGCCTAACCTTATTTCCAATAGAGCCGCTTGATTTCTAGAGCTGAGGATAATGAATTTGATTTAATTAGCCCAGTCCTTTATTTAATTAAGAGTTTAAGAAATTTGACCCTGCATGTAGTCACACAAAAAAAAAAACATTGTGGTGAAACAGAAATGTCTCAAACAAAGCCCAACACAATTTACATTTATACAATGAAAAGAGGAGTAAAAGTGGCATATTGCCGTTTATACTTTCCCCTGAACTTTTCAACAGTTCTGCATCAGTTGAGAAAGGAACATAAGTATATCCCTTTTTAATCCATCTCTTTGGGTATGGTATCAAACTGTGTGTACTAATGTCATGTACTGTAGGCTACTACAACTGTAGTACTACATCACCAAAAAAGATAATGCAAGAGCTGAAAGAGCAGAGCTGAGAGGAGGCAGGGGATCAGGCAGCAGCTATCACAGCCTAATTAAAGTAGTGATTCATCATCAGATTATTAATGAAGGTGGTGTGAGCCCTCTGCTCCACAGTAATGGGCTGCCCTATCTCCTGCTCCTGGGCCCTCTGGGTGGACCTGGTCCTCACAGTGCCGAGGTAATCTCTTTAAAGGGCAGGTAGAGCCAGGCTCTGGGCCCCAAAGGCACTACCATCGCCTTGCCTCTGAAATGTTCATGCTGTGTTAACCCATCCACGGGTCTCCATACCGCTCAGCACAGGCCTGACAAATCTCATTAGGCTCGAAACTTCTCAGTGTTTCACCTCTGAGAAAAACTCTCCCAAGTCCATCATTCTGACAGCTCCAGGTATGCATCAACCTTGCACTAATTGACCATGCATGCGAAAGCCAGGGGAAGAAAGCACAAAGAAACACAGAGCTGAGAACAAGCGATTGGTTCAGCCACTGCAACACAGGCACTCCCTCTCCGATACAGGGTCTGGTGTTTATACAAGTCTAGAGTTATTTACTGTATCTACAGCCAGCTTTAATTTGCTGTGGGCTAGTGTTAGGGTGAGGTCCATGGCCTGAGCCCTACAGTATGCTTCCTGGTTGAGGAAATCAACAGAAATCACCTGACTTGTAACCTGAACATTGCTGGTTTGAATCATGCTGGGGACACAATTGTTGTTGCTAATGTTGTTATGCTAATATTTGCTAATGCCTTCTCCTGACAACTTACCTTAACCATAACCAGTCGAAGTTAATGCCTAATACTGTATTAACTATGTCGCAAATCGGAAGACGCAAGTCATAATTCACATAACTCTTACACAACGTGTTTACGTTTTTGACATAGCTTACGTCAAAACAGGTGGTCAAATTCTGGTATAGCCAGATAATATGATCCCTCAGACCGTATTTCCTGTTCTGCAGAAACGATCACCAAGAACGTAATAATTTGGAGACTATGTTGGGAGAGACATACTTATCATTGACAGTCCATCTCCCTGCTCCCCTGGGTAAGCTCAGGAACAAGCACAACAATACACAGCCCGTTGATGCTTTACAGGGGTAGCTAGCCCAGCGCATTGCAGATCCAATTACCTGTAATACACACTTCAGTTTATCTCACTCCGAGTCATTATCTAAATTGGCGACATATCATTAGGCTACCTAGTTGAGGAGTTTGTGTGTGTTTTTCTCTGTCTCCTAATAGGGCCCAAAGGGACAGTGTTGTTTTGTAACCCTCTGTAGGCTATGAAGGCATGGGCTTATAACCATTTTCAAAAACGGAACGTAGGACCACAGAACACTTCACCATTATGCACCAAACACAAACGTATCTGTCATGAGACGGTGAGCTCTCTCTCTCTCTCTCTCTCTCTCTCTCTCTCTCGTGTCTCTCTCTCTCTCTCTCTCTCTCTCTCTCTCTCTCTCTCGCTCTCTCTCTCCCCAGATTGTAGAATCAGGAGATTAATTATGTGATAGTGGAGAAGGAGCCCAACCCTCAGTCAGACCAGACCAGTCGCTCATTACATTACCCAGGCCTCTAGAGGAACCCAATTGACTTCAGACCCACACAGCCTCCACTGCGGCAGAGGTGAGGGAGAGAAGCACTCACAGTAGATTTACACTGATTGAGAACTGTAACATCTATTAAGGGTTTATTTTCTGCTCCTCAAATAATGTTGCTGTGATTCCACAAGGTCAGAATTAAATTGCAAGAGGTTAAAAGACAGTGAAGGGGTGAACTGAGAATAATAAATGTACATTTCTTTAAGCGTGCAGTATGATGTGTTCTGAGGACTAAATTGCAGTGAAAGACTGTAATGATTACATTGGAGTGAGTCCTATATTGACACTGGCTTTAAGAGAAGGAATTGCAGGTTGTTTTATTGAAGCAAGCAATATAGTTGTGAAGAGAGCAGCATTCTATATAAATCCTTTACAGATTCTCTCTCAGTCAATTATCCTAAAAAAACATTCAAAGCAGTACAGTGCATTACTTTAGACCACCAGCATTCTTGAAAATCTAAAAAGATCAGGGATATGAGGAAGAAATTATGATCCTACTATGAGCCAGCCAGCAAAAATGTGATATCACGTCTAAAACACAGATAAAGGATTTTAAGACTGTCATAAATGTAAAACCACTATGCTTCGGCATTGAAATGTTCTTTTTTGAGGACTGTCAGCTTACCTTTTTTCCTTTGAGTAACAATATGTTCGTGCCATGCTGTAAGCCATACTACGTATGGCAATATCTCTGCCTGAACGAACATAGAGACGCAGACATTGAGACCGTCATTGCTCACTCCTCACATCTAAGTACCGGCGGCAGATAGCATCTCTTATCATTGTAAAGATATCCATGCAAGTGAGATGTATCTATGACACCAGCCTTCCCTCTGAGAGCCACAAGCCTACGCAATTACAGAAAAGGTGAAGCACAAAATGCCTCATCCATAGGGAGGTTCACAAGCAATAACATGCCATGTGACAGACAGACAGCTAGATTAGATAGAGAGACAGCTAGACAGGCAGAGATCAAGTCCAATCCCCCCTCCCGTCATCTGGCTATATGTTCACAGGTCAGGCTTAGCTAATTTAATTCCTGGGGTTTCCCACAAAAAAAGGCAAGTGCCAGTCAGGAGAAGTGGCAGGGAGAAAGAGGGGGCAAGAGTGGCTGTGGAGAGGGGGCTTGAATAATTATGAATCAGGGAGCTTAACCTTCTGGGGAAGTAATTTGAAGAGCGCTGGGGATAGGGGAGAGGGACTCTTTATTTCCCAGGGGTGCCTCTAATGCCATTGTGTGGGAATGGAGAGATCAGGACGCAGAGCAATATCGTGTCTGTTAGCGACCATATGACGAGCTGACCCCACCACCCATGCCTACAATCACACCTGCCGTCATCATGGCTAATTTGTTAAACATATCAATAGCTCTTATTGGCCTCTTCTCCTCCCACATTGGCCTATTGATGCAGCCACCATGCTGAGTGACAAGACCACCCCCCCCCCCCCCCCCCCCCACCCCCACCGCCCTAAATAAAAAATACAAATGAAATAAAAAAGAGAGGAAGGAACAGATATCCCCAGCCATCAATAGGTTGACTCACACCAATGTTCTCAAACTGAAACAGACCTACTATACAAATGCTTCATGGCTGAAAATGTTTTATGGGATAATGCAAAAGGCAAGCTCATCGATATAAAATCACATATAGTGCAACATTTGAATATTTACACTAAATGTCTCCCAGTCCATCATGCTCTATGTCAGTGAATTATACAGTATCGGCCTACTTATGTGATGGTTTTACCCCCACCGCCTAATCTTTTTACTCATCTCCTGTAGGCTGTGAGAGATACTGTCGGGAGACAGAGAGAAGGGAGAGAGCGGTGAGGGGAGGGAGGGGGGGGATACAGACACAAACCAAGGGTTAGATAAATCACAGCATGTGCCGAAATGATACTTTGCAGCCCTTGGCTTTGTGAGGGGCGCTAGCTGGAATTCTTTCATTTGGAGCGGGGCCCCCAGTCCCCAGCTCTCTCCGGGAGAGGCTCCTGTCATGTTTGCAGTGCGGAGGCTGAGGCTGAGAGATTGGATGTGCGGATGGCAGAAAGGCCCTGTTGTGTGGCTCTGGCAGCAGCCTGGGCCTGGGCCTATGGCAGCACGGCGCGGCGCGGGCCCTGACATCTGGATTGAGTTTGCTGGGAGCACAGTCAAACAGGGCTGCCTCTGCCAAGGGGAATCTCAGCCCTTTGATTCCTACTCCCATGGCTTGCTCTAATTGTCATCCCTCATTATTTAGTCAAAGGTGCAGGGATGAATCATAAACTATTATGTAGGGATGACATTTCCCTCTCCCAGAGAAATCCTCCTCTCCCTCTCTCCCCCTTCTCGCCTCGTCTGATAACAGCAGAGGGAGTTTTTTTATTGGAGGAAAGACTGGAGGATAAACATTGCTCATCTCAACTGGTGTTTTTTTCTGTGCTCAGTCACCCTGTTGAGATTTGGCTGAGAGGGGTTCTGAATTCTCCACTGGAGTTTCGTACCAAACCACAATCGACATGAGATGAGAGCAGTAGAAGTTCAAGATGATTTAATAAAACTCTTCAATTAGAGGGGACTTCATCTATTGTCAGGAATGCCTAAACACAATAGGAAGGGGCATATCCAAGCTAGCCTCTAACCAGTAGCAATTGCAGGAATTACTGAAAATAAAAACAATGTGTTTACTGTTTTATGAAGCATTGTATGGGATGCTCTAATAAAGAGATTAATATTTAGGGGTGGACACTTCGGATGAATCATCGGCAAACTTCATGGTCTCCAATAGGATTATAATATTCCAATAATTTATAGCTAATGGAGACAGAATTATTGTGGGGAGTTCAATGAGTAAAAAGGGGTGGGGGATGCTTTGGAGTGTTTCCACAGTATGTGTAAATAAATCAGAGAATTCTCTAAGATAGCTGTACTGTATATCTGTTTATGATCTCTCTCCTCTGAGCTGTAACTTTCACATTTCACAGTTATAGCCATGTAGTCCATATCTGCCCAGACAAATAAACCTTTGACATGTTCAAGAGATAATCTCCCCATAAAATTATTAAAAAATAAATAAACAATAAAAGAAAAAGAAAAACAACAGTATCGAAAAATGTGGTTGCTTTGTTGCAGAAAAGGAGGGGGAAATTAATAGAAGAGAACCCGGATGCAAATTCCATGCAAGGTATTGTCGTTTCACTTCCTACTTCACACATGATATACCAACATATTCAAAACGTGTCAGCATTTAATGAAATAACAGTTCATGGAGATCAATTCAAGACAGTGAAAATACAGTCATTTTTAACACCAAAATATCATACTAAGCATCTGTGATAATATTGTTGCTTCAAGTGGCCCTTACACACCCTTGGGTCATAGGCTCAGTGAGCTTAGATGGTGTTAAAGTCACACATAATAGCTAATTATAGTCATCCATTGCCATAATCCGCCCAGCGATGGCAGCTATGCGGCTGTGCAGTGCACCAGGTGAGAACAGGTTAAGTTGCACTAACGCCGAGCTTTGAACAGGGCGGGGCCCTCCTTTGATGTCTGTCATGTTTGTTTTGGAAACACAGTCATGCGTGAATCTGTGGCGTGTGTGTGACGTGCCCTGCTCATCACCCTAGAAGTGGTATGCTGCTGTCTGTCAATGACACTCAGATGGCTCTCCTGCCACACATTTTGCAGGGATAAGCTACAATGGTATGGTAACCTACAGTACATGTCTGACATCTAACCCTAACCCTGAGGCTAGATCAGTCAATTCTTGGAAAAATGGTTGATGTTCTTACTCAAAATACAACAACCGGTATTAAGTGGTGAGAAAGTGCAATAAGAGTCCTATGTAATGAGCCACCAAACATGGCTACTTTCCCATCCAGGACCGTGACAGTCTCAAAGACAAGTACCACTTGCATTAGCAGCCATATTGAATGGTTCAAAACGAGGCGGAAAGATGTGTATCAGCGCCTTCTCTTTTACACAGCTCTGACTGCTCTGTTGATACTGGCCATTACTCCTTCACCACTGGTTGGAGAGGGATATTTTTCCCTTTTGTTTGTCAAGCATACCATCAGATTAAGAAGGCTCTGATTTCAGCACTAATTGTGCTCGTCCACTTAAGAAGCTGACAGCTCCTCGAGTGAGGACGCGGGCCTCGGTGGCACGACACTCATCCATCATCGCCTAACCGATCACATCCCTGTGAAGGGCTACACGCTAACACCATTAGCTCTACTGCTGGGCATCTAACTAACACATCAGTCACAGAGCTACATGCTAACAGCATTAGCCCTAATGTCGAGCTTCTAACTAAGGCATTACTCTTAGAGCTACGAAGCTGAGCACAAACACTCTGGACCACAATGCAATGCTTGAAAAAAATCATCCAGATTATTTCGCCACAACACCCTTTGTGACTCTCAAGAGAAATGCTCTCATTTGTGTACAATGTTAGGGAAAGAAATGCTGGTTTGATTCCAGCCCGTTCTACCCACAAAATATCTACATTGTGTTGAATATACATGCCTCTGGCAGACCAACGGGAGCCACCATTCAAATCCTGTTATAATTTAATATTTCACATAGACAGTGAATCACCGAGATGATTTTTAATTAGAAACAGAATCAGTAAAAGGAAAATGGGGTAGAGACAATAAAAAACGGAATGTATTCATCCATGGAGGGATTCTCTGGCTTTATTTAAGATCTGTGCCAATGCGCTAACAGCATTAATGATGTTATAAAGAATTATGAGAGGAAATCAAATTTGCCTCGCCACTTGAGCGCCACTAAAATGCCAAACAATAAACTACCAGATTGCAAATTAGATCAGTAAAAATATCAAACACATTGCGGTGGAAGAAAATCTATAATTGCGTTTAGCGCCTGGACTCTCCTGGGAGACGAGACTCTAAAGATCATCAGCAGGCTACACGGGAGCTGCTATTGACAGAGCAGTAAAAATCGACAGGCTAACTAAATAAACACTCCAGGCTTCATTAAATATTCAACAGCTGAGATTTGACTAGCACGCCTGCATTTCCCCATCGCCTCCGATGGCTTCTCTCTGCAGCACATCTTCGTCAGTACCCCCCCCCCCCTCCCCACCGCCCACCCCCCACCCCCCACCACAACCGCTCCACAGCCCCACAGCCCCACAGCCCCGGCTCCCCCCTGACTCCTGACAGCAATAAATGATGCCGTGCCTGAGGGCCCTGCTCCAGTGGGAGGCCTGGGAGGACGAAGCAGGAGAGCAAAAGAAATAAAGAGGAGACAGCCTATGACCAATGCCCATTAACTAAAGGCTGAGGCTGGGCCCTATGACATTTAGTGACCCCCTTAGTCCTCATATACAGAGATGGAGAGGGTGTCACACACACCACACACACACACACACACACACACACACACACACACACACACACACACACACACACAGAAACTCTGCTGTGTACTACACTGAAACTTATTCTGACATAATTTCCATACAGAACACACACACACACACACACACACACACACACACACACACACACACACACACACAAATTGGGTCCCAAATCATACTGCATAACAATTCCATTGTACAAGCACAGAAACAATAGGAAGAAACAAAACAATAGTATTTGATTATAGTATTCAGATACTGAGATAGTAAAAACAAGCATTTATTGTGTTGCCCTGCTAACCTAACTGTGATCCAACATTTCATCACCCTCTCTCTATTTCAAAAAGGACTGGCAGCACAAAAGGACAGAAAATATATATTCATAAATAATCTAAACTCCTGAGGCTCTTGACAAGATCATATGCATTCATCTGCCCCAGTGACGGGAGCGGGGCTATGCAAATGAGTGATGACAGCGTTATTGTGTAAGGAATATCAATGGAGTAATTACTGTTACACGTTGGCCTGCCCCTCCACTGCTGCGCCCGACGGTCTTCATTTCTCAGCTGCGCTCTCGGGGGAGAGATGAGCAGCACGCTCTCGAGAGCAGAGCTAATAATGGCAGCTCAGATACGGGCAGGGCTTAGACGAGCCCTGGGGTCCTGAGCTGCAGACTGCTAAACGTGGCCTGGGTCTCAGGAGAGGCCCCAAGCACAGATAAAATGATTAAAAAAACGACCAAACCTGAGTGACAATCAGACCTGCCACCTAGAACTCTGTGTGTGGGGGTCAGACCAACAGCTTTCTCTTCAATTACAACAACGGGTGACCTTTTACCACATCAGCTGACTGCCTGACATTGACACCAGTGATTAGTGCTTATTAAAATAAAATAAAAAATTATTATTTGGCGAAAAAATGAATTACACAAATACAAACACATTAGGACATTGAGTGACATGAGCGTCACAATGCTACTGTTATAAAACATCAAAGTAGATGAAAAAATGTTATGCAAACATAAGGCATGATATTAATATGGAATAAGTAAATATTCTCTGTCATTAACATGTAAGCACTTTATTCCACTGTTGCTTTGTGTGCAAGACCAACGTGATCTAATTTGACTTATCTAAATATGTCTTGGCATCTGGCCAATGAGCAAACACTTTTGGCATGTATGTGTCTTCTAATTTAAAGCTCAAATTTGTCTAACGTGCGTAAAAAAACACTCCTCTTGTCATTAATCAATGTGCAACAGCAGCAACTGCCTGAAGAATTGTAACATGTCATCTTGATCATCTTTTACAGGTGAGGGATTGACTAATAAATAAAAAGGTAAAAGGGCAGAGTTGTCCACGGAGAGAGAGAGAGAGAGAGAGAGAGAGAGAGAGAGTGAGGGAGAACTTCAAAAGGAGGAGACAGGCTTGTGTAGGCCCTTGAGCTGTGAATGAACATACCAATGACCAGGAATGTTTCCCCCACATACCTTATCTGAGAGGGGAATAGAGAGGCCTATAGAGAAAATACATCTTACGCATGGATTGTATTACTGTATTAAATCGGATATAGACAACATTGGATGTACAATATTCAATGAGAAACAATTATGTTTAAGGAGAAACTAAGGATGCATGTGCCATTTTTTTTCTGCGTCAACAAATGATCTGGCGTATAGCTGTGTGGGTTGAGGAGAGAGGGGCAGGGGTTGCATGTGCACCCTCACACCATCCATTCCCTGATCAGGTGCACCTCTAGTGTCCAGACACCTCATATATCTCTTAGCCTATAGGACCGGGCTTATCTCCACTCTTATCTTACAAGTAATAAGTCCCACTTAAACCCGCAGGACTCTAACAGATGACCTGGGAGGGCAGGCCCACAGACCTGGGTGGTTCACAGATCCATCCCATAACACAGGTCCGACTGTGTCATCTCACCTCACCTCTCACACACAACACACACAGCACACCCAACACCATGCAGCCAAGAGATTTGTTCTTCGACTTGCCCCTGACAGTTGTCTGCTAGGATGTGTGAAACACTTTAAACAATTATGCACCAACTCTCTTTGAGACTGATCTGATGTCTGAGAGTAAAAGTAAACCCAGGTAGGTCATGCAAGATCATTTCTAATTTCAATCAAAAGTCCTCAAGAAACAACCTAGACTTGTGTGTCCTTTTTAAAAAAACAAAAAAAACAAAAAACAGGGTTTACTGTATTCATAGTGAAAGATCAGTTCAGCCATGGGCTTCAATCCCAGCTTGATGTAAGAAATAAAAGCATCAGTAAACATACACTGCTAAAACAGTCAGGTCAATTAGGCAAGCCTAGCCAACAAGCACCAGAGGTCTTAAGTATTTTAACGGGTGAGTAACAGAGCCAAGCCTTACACAAGGCTCTTGTCTGACACTAAAATGCTTTATTCACACAGTGTGCTGCTCAACGTTTCCTCGCAAACCCAGAAATACATTGAGAATAAAAAAAAAGCTGTCAAACATGATTTTCGTCCAATCAGTGTTCTGTTTCAATCCTAGTTTGAGAAACGAAAATATTACAGAGCAATAAACAAGAGCCAAAAAAACGGAATATATGTCTGTGGTGTGAAATTTCAAATGTTTTCTGTGACTTTTTCCCTTCGCCAATGTTTTTACTGCTATTGTTATAATGCCTAAGTGGTCTGGTTTTTATTTTCAGTATTCTTTTTTTTGCAGCAATAAAGAATAATATAGTACAAAAACTGGCCTCTCCCTGGTATGGTTTTCTCACCGTGGGATGAGTCGTAAATCTGATAGCATGATTAACTGTGCATGACAAAAATAAGGCCATTTTGTTTATTTTTTTCCTGTACCCTTGCCTAATGTCCTTTCAACAGGGCTTTGATCCTGGTAACCTTATGGATCTTCACCATAAACACTTACCTTCTGAAGACACTTTTAGTACCCTGAGGTTTGATGCCAGGCATCTGCACGGAAGTCCAGAAACAGATAAAATCACAAGCCGCAAGGACAAATAGTACAACAGCCTCTCCTGTTGAGACGTCCTTGGGTTATTGCATTACACTGACAGATACATGACATTCACTGACTATTCTTACTTATTGCATTTCTGATAACATTTTCACTGTCTTCTGAAGTGTTCTCTTATTGTGACATTGTGACAGTATATGTCATTCACACACAGAGGGACAGACAGATCTCTGATGGACAGATCTCTCTGTCAACCAAAATGCCACCTAGACACACTTCAGGAGGACTGCTTTATCTAGAGCTTTGATAAGAACTGCACAATTACCAACGCCCTGTGCCATGGGGGATCTTTACAGAATCAAAAGGACAGCTTAGACATGACTGCTGTTCAGAGGAATGTTACATCATGTCTCGTTAAGCCCCTGCTTTGATACTATCTACCAGACATTTATTGTGCACAATATGATGTGACCCATGACTTAAGCATAATTATGGAAAAACAATGTTATTCATACTGATGGTGGTAAATCGACTACTGGATATCAATGGTATATTCACACACACGCATGCATGCATGCACGCACGTGCACACACACACACACACACACACACACACACACACACACACACACACACACACACACACACACACACACACACACCACAACACACACAACAACCAAAAAGAAAGAGAAAGAACTCCTGATGGATTTCCAGAGAGCATGAGACCACAGGAATTGTTTATCAGAAAGAATCAGAGTGACTAATCAGAAGCAGGCTTTGACTTCTGAACCTGTGAGAGGTCCAGAAGTTTCTTTATCCCACACTGAGACGCGTGCCATGGCATGACCTGGCCTTCTCCTCCTCCTCCTCTCCGCCCTCCCGACCCATGTTGTAGTCCCAGCCACGGCTCCAGAGGGACACTCTGTGATGTTCCTCTCTTTCCCAGCAAGACTACAAACATGCAGCCCGGGGGCACGGGTAAACAGGGCACCGTGCCTTACTCAAGACAAATGTTCCCTTTCGCTTTGGTTTGTTTATCCGATCAATAATCTTAATAATTAGCAGATAATGCTTATTCTTTTCCCCTCCTCAGCCATGTGTTCATGCCCGTGTATATCAAAGACGCAAAAACGAATAATTACAGTAAATAAAAAAAGAAAAGCAACCAGAAACAGGGGGAACGAAATGTGATTGCTAGGGCAAAGTAAGAGTTTCCATTAGCAGTTGCCAAGGCGCCATTAAATGTTATGGGCACATCAGGGCCCACAGAGCATGTTGGTCAGCACAGTGGGAGAATGACATCTTACACTGTGCAGGGCTCCATTCTGGACCATGGAGCCGGCTTCAAAAGAACTAAACCATCAAGAAAAAAAGAGTTTCTGTAAGTCAACCATCCAGCCAAGCAGCCCTCACTTCAACTGTTGTTTTCGAATATTGCATTGAAGACATCGTTTTCAGGCTAAAGTCAAACGCAGCACCTATCAAGTCATTAGAAGAGTCAGTCCTAAAGCGTGTGTGATCTGCAATCTCTGTCGAATGAGTAAAATAGGCCCACGGCCGCCACACGGCAACGCTCCGTAGTCAGACGTTAGAAACGGAGATGGAGCACTGCTGCCCATGAGGGATGTCTCAGAGCCACTCCAACTCTTGTCAGTGCAGTTTATTACTTCCCTGAAATATCTGTAAAAGAGGAGCCATTGAGCAAAAGAAAACTGTTTTAAGGGTTTGGGGGTGTAAATCTCTTTTAATGTTGCTGATCCCTGCTTTAGTGCCGCTTTCCAGAAACCGCTCTCGCTGTTTCTCGCTCCCCACGGTTCCCTCATTACGCATCGTCTGGGAGAAAGGGCTACTTTTTCACTTCAGCTTCTCAAATATTGCAAACTATAAGCGGTTTTCAAAGTTCTAACTGCGGAGGAGGCCTCTGCCAAGAGTCTGTCGCTCTCTCTCTGTCTGTTTTCTTAGTTGTTGGTTAGAGAGGCCATGCCACTGAGCCAAAGTTGTGACATAAAAAAGGTTTCCTATTACCATACATTACAGCTCTGCCGCTGTATGTAAAAAAGAATACTCAGCATACCGAGTCAATATAGTCTACGAAATATGTGCATTTTGAATGATAAAATCACAGAGGTGCATCTGCCTCTGTCTCGGCAGTAGAAGGTGTGTATGGATCACTGCAAAATGTGAGGGGCAACCTCCCCCATCCATCACCTCCCCCCAGGTTAGTACAGGCTGGGATGTTTTTGTGTGGAGTGGCCTCCTCTCTCTCTCTTTTTCTCTCTCTCTCTCTTATCTTCCTGCCATCTCTCTGTGGGATGGCGGGACATGACTCCCTCTCTGGCTCCAAAACCACAGGCCTCCCTTGGACCCCAAACTGGTACACCAGTGTGTGTGTATGTATTCTTTGAAGTCATGGTGGGGGGTGGGGGGGAAGGATGAGGGGGCAGTGTGTTCGCGGTGAACATAGGGTGTGTGTGAATTTGTATTTGTAAGTGCCAGGATGTGGGCGGGAGGATGTCTTTGGGATGTTTGTGTGTGTGTGTATGTGTCAACTTGTATTTGTATATCAGTATCTATAAACAAACACACATTTATCTATCACACATCTAACACTACAGCACTCCACTAAGTACTCTGACACGGCAATTACTTCACTGAAGAATTCACTTACAATAATGATGATCCCTGTGCAAATATCAAACCACACCTATTTAACGAGATATCAAAAAATGAGCTGCTTAATCCACAGTGACATGTATGTGCTTTGTACATGTGAATCAATTACACACTAATTACATTAATAATCTCAATACTGCAGTCAACAGTCTCACAAATGAACATTAGATTCAATGTTATTAACCTTTAAAACACATTATACCAACTTTTAATGGGCACATTTGGGAAGCAGACAAAAAAGTTGGCATAAGCTTTGCAGTAAAGGACCATTAATGACTAAATCTAAATGAAAACAAACAATAAGATACAAATGTAGCCACATCACTGCCCTTGATATGTAAGTATACCCATGTAGAGTATTTGGGACAGGAGAGAGAGAGAGAGAGAGAGAGAGAGAGAGAGAGAGAGAAGGAAAGAGGATATCTTCCCTTTCCTTCCCCTAGCTGTGTTCATTCCCATCTTTGGAGTTGTGGTGAACTTAAAACCTATAATAAAATAATGAACAGCAGCGTGTGTGTAGATTATCTCTCTCCGAGAAATACTTGTGGGGAAAAAGAAAAACATATGCAGCATAGTGTGGCACCGAACCTATATTTCATGCATGACTTTGGAGAATGTTAATAAGGATTAGAACCATACGTCAGCTAATGTACTTTTCCGTTGCAAGGCCAACCATGTTTTTACTTGTGTCTCTGAAAAATATATGGTGTCTACCAAATAACACTAAATCCAAGTTAGGTTTTACAGTATGCGTAAAGTGTTCTTGGGTTAGAATATCAAAAAGAGATGATATTGCATAAATATAGAATATGATTAACATAATCGTAGTGGAATAGGTTACAAATAGCCTCTCTTTGTCATGCATTGCTTGATTCCTCATGTAGACAAACCTTCAGTAATATTTATTCAAGTACAGGTGACAAGTCAGAGAGCATGCTCTGACCCTGCTGACCCTGCTGACCCTCCAGTCCTGAGCATGGCTTCTGGTTAGTGTAACTGGGATCCAGCTGAAAGCTAAAATAGGGCTTCATGTGTATATGTTATGTTTCCAAGGAAAGATGGACCAATTAATCTGATTATGGTCACAAATCCTACAACATGTGTAAGCATATCTCTGAGCATGTGGGGTACAGATGTGTGTGTGTGTGTGTGTGTGTGTGTGTGTGTGTGTGTGTGTGTGTGTGTGTGTGTGTGTGTGTGTGTGTGTGTGTGTGTGTGTGTGTGTGTGCGTGTGTGTGTGCGTGTGTGTGTGTGTGTCTGCTCTATTCTAAGAGAGCTACTGTGACCTCCGTCTCCTTCTCTCTCTCTCTCACTCACTCACACACACACACACACAAAAAAAACACAAACGCACTACTAATACTGTACCCCTAGGCTAGATATGCTTACACAAAGTTAGTTTTGCATGCATTTTGAATCTATCAATCAATGGACAGATGTATACAGTATGTCCACTTTGAATAAGATGTTCCAACTGAACTGCAACTGTATGCAAATATAGGCTGTGGGTGAGTGCCTGTTCCTCGGATGTCAGAAAAGTAACGGCAAAATAGCCAGGAATGAAATACAGAGTGAAATTGTAAACCATCTGTCAAAGCCTTCTCGGTCTGTTTGAAAACACAACACCAGAGCACTTAAGGGTTTTAAACAGCCCCTTTTCACTGGCATGGCCATGAATATGCCTATTCTGAGGGCAAATCCTTTCATTTTCAGTTGAGAGATCTGACTCGGTCGGAGCTCTGTCTTCCGGAGGGGTGCGTACTGTGTGTTGTGCCACTATAGGCCGTGCTGAGGGGTGAGAGGAAGGGGAACGAGGAGCTGACAGCCAGGGCCTGATACTGCACCTCCACCGCAGGCGAATCCCCAGCTAACCCCTGTGCTGACAGCCAGGATGTAGCACTCATCCACAGGCCACAGCCCAGGGCCCGGGGCCCAGGAAGGGAGAGCAGGGGGAGAGGGGCAGCCTGCCGATGATGGAGGGGGGCGGTGGTTTGGGTGGCACGCACCGCTTACTGCCTCCAGAGCAGCGCAACTGGGAGGAGAAGCCACAGACTGTGTCGCCTGCCAACATCGTGTCCAAAGCCTGGCAGTGGGACAGATCGACTACACACACGCACACACACACACGCACACACACACACACACACGCACACACACACACACACACACACACACACACACACACACGCACACACACACACACACACACACACAGACACAGACACAAACACGCACAGTCATATGGACACATTCACTCACTTATGGACTACACGAACACAGACATGCACATACACACGCACACACACGCATACACAACGTAGCCATGCTTAGCTTTTTCCCCCATTTGCTTTCAACATAAAAGGATCAATTATAGAGACATACTGTGACAAGCCAAAATGTTTTCTTATAATATTTTGAACACTACACTGTATATTGCACTGGAATTGGAAATAATATCCACTTTCATCGATGAAAATATATTTTACTATATTCAAAACATAAGCATTTACCTGTCAATTATTTGACAATTGTGTTGGATGTAACTGTGGCTATTGGCTATCCAAGGAGAACAATTAAGATTCCCTTCAACAAATTTGTGAACTCACAATCTGTGTAGAAGAGAGGACTCTCTAGACCAGAGGAGTGACTGGACGATGGGGTGTAGGAGACACTGTGTTGAGGGGGAGAGGCCACTCATGACCCTGGCTCCACACTGCGAGAGGGCCCCGCTCAGAGCCAGCGCTGTCTCTCCAGCTGGGATCTCAACGCTAGACTGAGGCTTGGGTTTCAGAGCAGGACCCCGGCCTAGGGGTGGGATGGCTCTCCCCTGTGTCTGCAGGGCCAGAGGCAGAGCTGCAGGGCAGAGGAGAGGCTGCGGGGCTGACATCAGACAGACGCCCACCCCAGGGGGCTGGGCCCGCTCACCCGCCCGCTCTCAGGAGGAGGCAGCGACAAGCAGAGGGGCCCAAGACAGATTGGGGCTGCTAGAGACCACAAGTTTGCCTTTAAACTGCTGAGTTTGTATTTGTATCCCACCACAACCTAGCTAGCTGCATTTGTGGGGTTTTCCACCTCACTGACAATCTGAATAAGGCACCAACATAAAACGGACGTAAAAAGCCACACGGTTGACTCTTATATTATATATAAGACTATATAACATAAGATATGAAGGACGTATCATAAAAGTTTAGATGAATTGATAGATATGAGTAGATATAGCAGTAACTGAGCAAACAAAACAGCATGTACTAAGTAGATCAAATCATCCAAAAGTCATAGAAACTGAGTGTAGTGTTCTATATATATTTGTTCAAAATGGGCACTGTTTTACTAGTTCAGTCATCCAGTGCTTAGGAGTCATTACGAGTGCTCAGCTGTTCCATTATAAATCGATAGAATACTGTATTCATGACAGAACTGGTTCAATGATTCATCAAGCATACTGTACAACTGAATGGAGACACATGTATCTTCATTAATGCTGCACAGCAAAGTATAACAGAATCAATGTTTTATCTCGTTTTGGAAATCTCCCATATTTCATCCCTTTATCCAGGCCTTTTCCGAGGTGCAGGATCGTTTTGCACCGCTCACGAGCTCTGGAATTTCCCGGGAAGATGTATTGTGGCTGTTTTCTTGGAAATATTAAGATCCAGCCAGCAGAGGCAAGGTGGGGGAAGGGAGAGGAGGGGGACACAGACGATCAGTATCACCGTCTCTGATGATGACATACCTTTTAAAACCCAGCTTTCTCTTTATCCCTCTCCCTCTCTTTCTCATTCACCCCCTTCACTCTCTGTCTGTCTCTCACTTGACGCCCCGCTTTTCATACTAAACATGGCGCCTGTGTCCAGGGTAGGCAGCCCACACAGTACACTACACTGTATACTGTGTGAACCTAATGAGCACTCTCCCCTGGCATCACCGCAACACTGCAGACCCTCCACATCTGCATTGTCTTACACTGGTCATCAGCTGTACTCTACTAGTCTCCCCTCCCCTCCCCCCCTCCTCTGTCCCTCTCCTCCACTCCCCCATCTAGATCATCCAAATATTTCCCCTCGCCGCTTTTTGAAGCTTCCATGGGTCACGGGACCTCAAGCACAAATCATTCTAGCTGGTTGTGGGGGGGCTGGTCAAAGAGGTTGAGAGAGACACATCGAAACCCAATCTGCACTGTTTTCACTTGGGGCTTATTTTTCTTACCGAGACAGCCATCGCCAATCAGCAGCCGTCCCCAAACAGAGGGGAGGTTTAGGGAGCACTCACTGGCCTAAATGTTGTCCTGGCAGTTTACTTAAACCCCTCTCCCCTCCTGCCCCAGGGGGAGAAGGCATATTTAGAGTTCTTGACAGCCTGCTGTGCCTGGGTTCAGGACTTACACGGCCCTGGCTCTACTTTGATAGATGGAGAACACAATACATCTCCTGGTTTCCAATAAAACAGAGCTGTTGGTTTTTACAGTGTGACACCTCACTTGCAGTCCTTGTTGTTCCTGAATTATAGCTCATAGAGCAGGCGAGCCAGAAAAATAAAGCATGTCTGAGAGACCCTCCAACTCTGTGAGGAGAACAGCTAACCACAGAAACCGTTTAAGGCCAATGATTCTATCAGAGTGATACTTGTCTAAATACTGTCTACTTTCCAGCCTGTATTCCTACTGGAAATCTCCTCCTCCTCCTGCCAGAGTATTGGCCAGCTGATAGGCAGGACAGTGAGGGAGGAGAGCCAGTTCAGATACCGTGCCCAACTGAGGCCTCCACCAGCTCTCAGTGAGGGTGGAGGCTGGGCAGGAATCTGCGGTGCTGGTTAAAGTAATCCGATTGGTCTCAGTGCATCTGATCTGCAGTCTAACAGACTTCCAAACAGTTGAATGAGTAAATAAAGTGCCCCAGGGGGACTCCTGCTGGAGACGGATTACCGTAAGGGTGCACACAAAGGAGTCTAAGCCCCACCGCACTCAGGCAACTGCGGACAAAAGCCAAAGTTGGGCTTATACCAGGGAACCGGCAAAGTTTATTAATCTCATCCTGGGCTGCACCTCCTGCTATTGCAAGCCATGCAATCCCATGCATGCTAACACACACACACACACACACACACACATGCTCAGGTGCACCCAAACCCACCCACCCATCCACCACAACACCCCACAACCAGTTTTCATAACTCTGTGAGTAACTTAACAGCATGAGTTGGCGTGTGTGTGTCTGTGTGTGTGTGTGTGTGTGTGTGTGTGTGTGTGCGTGTGTATGTGTGTGTCTGTGTGTGTGTCCGTGTGTGTGTGTGTCCGTGTGTGTGAGTGTGTGTGTCTGTGTGTGTGAGTGTGTGTGTCTGTGTGTGTGTGTGTGAGAGTGTGTGTGTGTGTGTGTGTGTGTGTGTGTGTGTGTGTGTGTGTGTGTGTGTGTGTGTGGGTATGTGCGTAGGCCTCATAAGATCAGTCTCATGCTCACTTGGCTGTGGAAGAGGGCTTAGGGGGAAGTATGGGCCATGGCATTCGGGAGCCCCATCCCATCCTGCCCCATTCTTCCCCCTTTCTGGGTCTGACACAAATAAAGGGATTAGGAGCCCCTGTTTCCGTCAGGCCCTCCATTCAGGACAAAGCGGGCCACAGCTTAGTGTCACAGTCTATGATAAAAGTGCAGATCTCTGTCAGTCAGCTTGGGCAGAAATACCAGTGTTTGGAAGCTAATCTCATTTGGAGATGAAGAAAAAGGGTGGCAGAGACAAAAACATCGGAAAAGACTAAAGTGTGTTTGATGACATTCGCCAAAGTACTAACGTTATCACCTTCATACGTCAGGAATGTCAAAGTAAACACACCTCTCCGTTGCGTCCGACTGTAAAAGTTGCTGCCGTTGCGGAAAATAATTCAATTCAATTCAATTCAATAATTGCAATGGATGTAGGCTGTACCCTCAGTGAGTGTACTCATTTGGACAATTCTGACTGTGTGTAACTGCACCATCTAAACAGTCTGAATACGACGGCACAGAGGGAATGAGAGAGAGAGAAAGAGAGAGAGAAAGAGAGAGAGAAAGAGAGAGGTATACGGGAGCTAAAAGCCCTGGGTGATGGTAAAACGTACTTGCTATGCCCAGATCCCCATGTGGAGGTAGAATGTGTGATGTGAGTGTGAGGGGGAGCCACGGACACACAGCAGTCCGCCTGCAGCACTTGCCACCCTGATGCCACCCCTTTCTTGTGTATCTGTGAAAAGCCTACGCATTGGAAAAACATTCCAGAGTGGGATCACGTATACAGACTGGGGGGCCAGCTCTGAAATCCGGAGCCAGCGGAGGCCATGTCTCAATTCCACACGCACATTCGACTGAGCCGTTTGGAGAACACACGGAAAGATTACGTGCTGATGCCATTTTGCAGGTAGATTCAAGTGGACGTTATTCTAGAAAGGGCATCGTCATTTATTCATACATCTTTTAATCTAATTGTCAACATAGATCAGTGAAATGGATTGAAAAGGATATTATCATTTTTGTTCCACCATAATCTGATCATTAATTGTATTATCTGTCTTACTCTTCTCTCTCTTTTGATCAAGTCAACAGAATAAAGAACAAAATGTCAAAAAACGTTACTCCATGTGTACATTTCTTGTTTGCTTTCACTAGATTGTGCAACTTCGTACGTAATTAATATGTATATTGTATTTAATATTTTGTGGTTCTCTTCATTTATGTTATGAATAGTTAACATACTGTGCAAATAAACCTGATCCGCTGAGCAGATAAAGCTGTTGATGAAAATCACTGTGTTCCCATTTCCAAGGCTTTCTCTCTACCATTGGTGATTAGCATTCCTGCCTGACTGACATGTCCCACTGGCTGCCTAACAGCCGGCTTTAGGAGATGAGGTTAAATTGTGGCTACCAACAAATTGCATGCTTGAGTTGCTCTGCTCCCCTTTGCTATCATTCTGTGTAATGTGAGCACACCAGGCAGATCCCAGTTCAGATCCGTGTCCTCCTCTGCACAACAGCTCCCCCACATAAAGCCACAGAGGCGTAGTCCCACATCCCTACCCACCAGTCTGGCCTCTTAAGTGGTGATGGGCATTAAGATGGCTGAGCCTCTGTGGCTTGCCAAAGTGTCCTGCGAGCTCGTCACTTTCAGCTCCTATCCTACACATACACACACACACACACACACACACACACACACACACACACACACACACACACAGGCGCAAAACCCACATAAGCGTGCAGTCACACACAGAGAAGAGTTAGCAGTGACCTGTGTCTCCTTGCCTGACTGTGAGGTCAGTTGAGAGTCATTTTATGTAAATGTCTCCAAAACTATCAATAACATACAGTAACAGCTTCAAAAAGTATAGATATTATGAAAATCTAAATCATGTCTATTTTCTAGATTCTAGATCAACTCCTAATGCTAGTTTCTGAGTAACAGTGCAATATCTAAGATAACAAATTCTGACCAGAAGAAACTGTTTCAAACTGTATCTGTTAAACACGCCAGAGAGCCACAGTCACTGAAAATGATGTTCATGTGTTAAGTGTTCATTTAAGAATATAGCCTACAATAACTGTGGTATGGAGCTTGTTTGTTATGACCTGTTTAATGAAATATTAATGATTCACTGTGGCTGTGACAGAGCATCTTATAAATGGAAACTGAATTCACCACCAGAACACACTAAGACAAAGGGAATACAAAATACAGACGGCATTGCAAATAAACACCTCCCTAAAATGCCGCCAACGGGTCAAAATGTGTTGGGGAAAATGGTAAGCAAGTCAAGAGATGACAGATGATTGCATCATACTATGCTGCTGGGACAGGCCAGGCAATGTTGACATAGAACCCAATACTTCCTTACAGAGGAACACGGCTAGCTCCAGCCAGCTCCTCACCGTGCTGTAAGAAGCCAGGCAAGCTGAAGCAATATTATCCAGCTTACGGCAGCTAACATTAGATTTGTCTTTCTGCAGGGGCCCTCCACTTCTTCACCAGCACAAGCCACAGCCACTATTTCATCCTCTTCTTTTTCTTTTGGTGAAATTAGAGAACAAAGAACACTACCTTTTTTCGCAAAATAAGACTCACTGTTTCTGACCTAGCTAGTTTGCATGCCAACATCAAAACAGCATGGCATAGCTATGCATACAAGAAGCTTTGTCCGCTCCCCCACATAGCCTAGCA
>NC_139661.1:9342986-9362986 GCF_951799395.1 Argentina silus
ATATAGCAATGCATATGAGCCATGAGGACACGTCAAATATACACAGATAACGCTGAAGGGCGCACTGGCGTTTGAGCTTTCAGAATCTAGCCTTAGTTTATTTCTTACAACTTTCGATGTGTTGTGTGCATCAGTAGGCTACTCTTTCGAGACTCTTTCGAGATTACAATACTACTAGGCTGAGATGCAGATAACAGACTGGGACTCACCAAGCATGACTCCAAGGGTAGCTTGCCCAGACCGTAAGGGATGATCTTCAATTTTAATACCGTCCAACATCCTTGAGTACTTGGATTGATTTCTCGTCGAGAAACAGCGTTCCAGTGACTCGGGACCTGTTGCAATATCCATAACAATGTACTGTCAGACTTTTCTTCTCCTTAAATCTTAAGCCCACAATATTTGCTGAGACTACGTGCACATACACACATATAGGCTATTCAAAAACAATGTGTGTTCCGAGATTGCTCCCTCTGAAAAAAATAATATGAATGTCGGCGTCGCACCGGTTAAAACCGACACTTGTGTCTGTCCTAAACGGAATCTGAGTATGTCACAGAGCAAGATGCGACAATAAACCTGACAAATACTCTCAGTCACCTGTTAATTTAGACTGAATACGTCTAGGCTATTATCCTCTTGTTTGCACCCGCGTGGTCAAATCGAATCTTATGGTGAATCCTTGTTTGCGTATGTTTGTATCTATCAAGAAAAACAACAACAAATCCCAAAAATATCAGTGAAATGTTCCAATAGTAACTCTTCAAATAGTTTGCCCCTCGGATCCCTGCAGTTTGAAAATTCTGAGACCGAGATTGAAGCGAATGGATCCTCCCACCCCTCCGTCGTCGCGTCACTTTTTTTGACTATTCACTGACATTGGGATGCTATTGGTGCACAGTGTAGTGCACTCTACAGAGTAAAACTATGAATTCCGCCCTATTTAGAGTCAAGCTATAATGACGATAGAAAGAAAGAAAGTTATTATTATTAATAATGAAAATAGTCATGATAATAATAATAATAATAATAATAATAATAATAATAATATAGCCTAGTTGTAGCAGTAGCCTAGTATTATTATTATTATTATTATTATTATTATTATTATTATTGTTAGTAGTAGTAGTAGTAGTAGTAGTAGTCATAGTAGGCCTAGTAGTAGTAGTAGTAGTATTAGTAGTAGTAGTAGTAGTAGTAGTAGTAGTAGCAGCCTAGTAGGCTATAGCCTATTAGTAGCCAATGCTGATATTGTGATATTGTCATGGCTGCAAGATTTGTGTCCATAATGATAAACGGACTGTAGGATTCTTTAAGAGTTGTCTGATTGAATGGATGTTGTGCCTGAAAAACTAGAATTTCCATTTCTTTGCCTTCTATTTTCTCTCTATCTCATCGTTCACATAGGTTGGAAAAGCTTTGAAATCAGGTATTGGACCATCACGCTTTAGACGTTCACAAGCTTTGTGGTATTGTGTCCACTACTACAAAGACTCGAACCTACTGACCCCTACCACCCATGCACCTGGCGATGGGTGGCGATAACTGAGCACCGTGCGGCTTTGCTGACGGTGAGAGAGGCCTACTCTCGACTAACATCCCCGAGACACGCGAATCTATAGATATATCGGCATACAGACATAATGATAGCATTCCTCCATTCCGCTAGAGTGACAGAACGAAACGCACATTTAACTTCAGTTTCCATCCGAGTGCAACAATTCACAGAAAAATAGCAATGAAAAAGTAGGCCTACAGGACTGACGTTGTTGACCAATTAATTTTGCCTATACCTTTCGTAGACCTATGTTATAGTGATATAATTAGCCTATATTATAGCCTCTAAAAATAATTTAACATCGGTAGGCTAACCTAGATGAGAAATGGGATTTCTAAGCGCCTACTGTGCTTTTGCCAACACCTAAATCCATGGAACAAATGTAGCGTTTAATGCATAGTCTACATGCAGGTCAAGTTGCATTGCCTTTGATACCATTCATCTAAATATTAGATTGTGATACAATTTGCCCAAGAACATAAACAATTGTGAATCAAACTCAGATATGGGCCTACGCAATTTAAAATCAATTACTTTGCCCTCACATGTCACATTGATACAATTATGCTATGTTGTGACTTATCATTACAATCACAGTCGGCCATTCCTTTCATCTATGTTTTTTTTAATGAATTGCACGTGTCCTCAGTTGTGACAGATCCACAGGACTTGAAACCAGGTTTCTTTGGGACATGGTGGCATGGAAAAGCAATCATTGGAATCAGTAGCTTAATGATATTCGAGAATAGGGCTAATCCACCAGAACAACTATTTTCTAAATTATTGCATCTCAAACAAAGACGCAATAGATGCACTTCCAAACAAGAATACGTTCAACATTTGTAGCCTATAATGAGTTAGTTAATACACCAATATGGCGTGCGGTTGTACAGCATTTTGCACACAAAACACCCTAAATGTTTGATATTTTCAGTTGCCTGCTAAGGTGAGGAATGTAAGACCGAGAATCGCCCGTAGCTGAAATCACCGGGCGCTATAATTCGTCATGCCTCCCCTTCAGCTTCACTCCAGAGATGCCGTGTCTCGGAGGCATTTGAACATTCAAGCGGCCATGAGAGATAGCCTACCTGTTCTCAATCTAACACCCATGTTGTCTTTTTTTTTCTACAGCACACCACAAATTTAGTATGGATTAATATTGTTCCAGACACGAACACATTATTTTATTGCAAGGAAAACGGCACGTATATTTAGACATTTGGGTGTTACATGGTGTAGGAATTAGAGAGCCCTCAACTTGATGGTGCTATCATCAAGCACAACACCATGTATATGAGAGGGAAAGACATGGGTTGGAAAAGACGCCCTCTGCTTAAGTTAATTACTCAAATCGGCTATTATTTATCGCCCCGTGTCTAAATCCGAAGGATAGCTTAATGTCAGTGAAGTCAAATAAATCCTTCATCAAACTCAAACCGACTTGTCAGCGAATGGAATGAGACGCCTATATTGTGTACATTGTTTAGCTTAAAATAGTTATATCAGGTGTTAGGCCTAATAGTTTATTGCATTTAACCAACATTTTCCAAAGCAGTATTCCAAAGCATAAGTTGGGAAAGACCTACATATAGCAAAAGGCCTATACTATAAAATGACATATGGTCTATGTTTGGATTATAAATCGATATGTATAGGCATGTATATTGTATGTTAGACTGACGCATGGTGTCAATTGTGCAGCTGCATTTCGACCGGTAATAGGCAACCGGACGATAAAAGTTCACTTTCACATCAACAATGTAACAACAACAACAACAACAACAACAACAACAACAACAACAACAACAATAATAATAATAATAATAATAATAATAATAATAATACGAATACAATAATAATAGTACACATGAGAATAACAATAATAATATAATAATAGTCATCATCATCATAAAAACATAATAATAATAATAATAATAATAATAAGAGGAAGAAGAAAGCAATTAGCCCTACAATGTGACTCAGGAAGAATGACATCGAATTTAAACGTGCTTAAAATAATGCAGGCTATACTTTGACAATAAATGAAAGCCACATTATTGAACAAAATAAGAAATTATTACGTAACTAATATAGACTTGTATTGCATACATGTTCAGCTATATTAATAAAGGAAAATAACTTGGCCTATGTAAATGTTTAAAAGCTTATCCCATATGTTACCTCGTATCCATACGTGTTCTTGATATCCTTCGTGGACCATGGAGGAGGTGAACTGTAGCCTACTTTGCAACGCTCTTCCTTGAAAGACACACAATTGATCCTTGATTTGTTAACGATGCCCTCTGGCGTTCAAAAGACTAACTGCTGATGTGTATATCTGTTGAAAAGAGCAATTGTCATCCCCTTCAAAGTATTACGGATTACCGTATACGATATTCAAGCATATTGAATTTGGGCTGTCGGCCTATAGCCGTGAGTTTACGTGTCGGTTCTCTTAAATAAACTAATGCACCACGGCTCCCATTTTGTTGAATGTCTCTTTTGGCGGGTTTTACCGGACCTAGATTAAGCCTAGAGTCCTAGACTAAAAAGCATCTTCAATGGAAATGTTTCCATTGAAAGTCTGATTTAGTCCAGCACTAGGCTTAATCTAGGTCCGGGAAACTGTCCCTTTACATTTAAAGGTATCAGGCAAAGGTATGCGGTCATATTTAGTAAAACATTTGAGATAATATATTATGGCCAATAGAAATAGAATTAGAGTTACGATCAATATAGACAGCATGGCCCTGAAGGATTGGCCAGTGGAGCAGTGGGTTATATGAAAGTGTTTTAGAGAGAATAACATACAGAATAGTATATACACGCATAGCCTATAAGTATAGCATCAAAGTATAAACGAGCTGCCATTTGGATCTTATAAGAACAATTTACTTGAAAATGTAAGCATATTGAACAAACTATTAACAGTTATGAAACAGAATGCTACTTACATATATAGGTCAAATGCAATATCAGGAAGTCAATTGCTATCTCAGTCAATGCAGTAAAGGTATGGGTAGAAACTGTCGAATAGTAATAAAACAAATGCTTGGCTTTTGCCTGAAGCGTTTAATGGGCCTCTACATGAGGACCCTTCCCCCTGCCCTCTAAGAAACTTAACGCAGCAGGTGTGTTGCATGTGCACCTTGGGGAAAACTCCCAATAAGTATGTTTAGAAGCCTGTGTTCATTATAACAACCCATTTCTATTGCATCCATCGAAAAGGTAAGAGCTTATTGTTAGAATGCAATGCATGCAAGCTCAAGTTCAATTCGTCACTGGCATGTAACGAACAGCATACAGTAAGCCTATTTCGTTGTTGACCTGTAACGTGCGCCACGTTTAATCAATATAACGAAATACATATCCCCAAAATTATTTTCGATTTTTGATGCTAATTTTCACAATATAAAACATAGTTGTAAGCTTATTGCCCCAAAAGTGGCAATTTATGCAATTTGTATCGTTCCTCGATACCTCGATGAATGTATATTATTTATTCTGAATTAATCGTTATTCTGTTATGTAAATAAAACAAATTGATTTCAGACTTTAAAAAAAAAGGAACAAAACAGAACAATATAGACTTAATCACAAATAATTAGCTATGGGTATTTCTTAGTCGTCACATAATCAAAGTTTAACATTAAATTGACGAGGAAATACAATTCTACATTCTATCATTAGGCTACAATATGTATTTTTTCAATGGGGCACATTTTTGTTATTTATTTAAATGCCAGTGGACGGAGTGTGAAATTTGCATTCGGTCACAGGATTTCGGGGTCAGGACATCTTTCATATTAGCTCTGAGAACCTTTGTAATTTCATCGTCCAGAAAAACCCACATAGCCTACCATACATTTTTAAGAATAAAACATTAACACAACTTTATGGGTTGTATATAACTTTCGTATGACTTTATGCCTTAATGTAACTGTATGCCTATATATGTTATAACATACGCTGTTAACAAGCGTATTCTAATGAGTAGTTGAATTTACATAGGGAATACGATGTTTTGAGGTTACTGATTTGCTGTTCTTATTGTTATATTTTATTATAATTATTACTTTTATCATTGCTGTTGTTATTAGTAACAGTTGAACACCTCAATGTGATTATCAATGCTATCTAATGAGGTTTAACTTTAAATACACATTCTAACTTGGAGAAGCATTGCCATTTATTTACTGATAACGTACACGTTAACGCACCTATCTTTTGCGTTATACTAGTGGAATAACCATGTAACAGGACCATACATGCATTGTTTGTATTTTCTTGGAGAAATAACAGTGGTATTTAACTATCTGTACATATCTGGTTCAAGGTATTTTTTGCAGGGGTTATTCTTTAGTAGTTACTCTGTATTGCTAGCTATGTAATATAACATATTACCAACAACTACAATAAAGGTGTGCAGTAACAAGTGTGAAGTCTATTATATATTTACATCTTCAATAACTAGCTGCTACACCAGCCTGTATATGACCAGTCTTGAATCTTTTAACTGACTATGTATGCTACGGTAACTAATTGAATTGTGGGAGTTTTTTTAAATGATGTAGCAGGTTACCTAGTACCACAGAATGTATGTGGCTGCCCTTACCAAATGACCTGTATTCATGATTACCAGGTTACTACCAGGAGACTAGCACTTGTTGAGATATTCAGCAACAGTATCAGTGCTGGATTGTTGCGTTTAGAATGATAAAACTGTCAAAATAAATGTCAAGCTTTTGAACATGGTTGTGTCCTGCTTAATGTGAATGTGTACACATGGAATGTGTGCATGTTGAACATGCAGATATCCTTCTTGGGTAAAAACAATATGAAATGCACTGCACTTCACAAAGAGATGCATAACAATATTAATTTGCCTGCACACAAGATCATCCTCTACCAAAATATAATTTTGAATGCATTGTGAGATTATACAATATCTCAGCAAAAGCACAGCTTATTTTCCTCTTACAAAACATGACACAATGTAGTAAGATTACCAGTTTTGCCAAATATTCCTTTTCCACTGTGGTGCTAAAGTTAATCTAATGACAATAGTGCAATATTGTTACATTTGTTAGCACAAACAAAATGATTCTACTGTCTGTATATATATAATTCTAAGGTACTGTATTGTAAATATCAAATATGTTTTTCTGGGTTTTAAATACCAAGGCAACAAACTACTGCCTCCAACCACCTACAGCTGATCTAAAACACTGTAGTGTTTGTAGTATAATGTAGTATAACTTATAGGATTATAGGAGCAACCATTTATTCTACAATACACTAACTATATTTGAAATACATGTAAATCCAGGAAATAGTATTACAAAACATTGACAATTGCTTAAATGTTCACATAAAATATACATAATGAACTCATCCTAGTGAAAAAGCTAACCCCTTAAATAATAGCTTACAACAGAGACATACAGTAAATTGCAATGGAGGACTTTGATGGTTTAACTCACTTTGATCTTTTAATGAGTGTTTCTCAAAACCTTTTGCTCTCCATGATGCTTCTTTGAAAGCAAGGATAAAAGCTCTCTTGCAGTCTTGTTTGCTCTGCACAAGATATGGTTTAACATCTTAAACCGCTGCTAACAACCAAAAGTAGTCTGAGGTACAGAGCACTTGACTTAGGAAATATCATACAAAAATGTCTACAAGGTATTTGATTAGGTGTTTGTTTTTCTCAACTCTCCCCTCCTGACTTCTGAAGCCCACACCTGGAGCGTCAGACAGATTAGTATCCTGCAAGGGTAGCGGTTACCCTGCAATTCAAGCATGAGCTGTTTGATACACAAACATCCCAAACTTCAAAGTACATCATTTACTTAATTAATCATACATTAAGTTTGGCAATAAGTAGTCAAATAAAGCACAGAGACATTCATTGTCATAAAAGTCTAATGAAAAGTTACTTTAAGTTAAGTTACATTCATATGGCAAGGATGGGTCATTAGATGTGTATGAGTGTCTCTCAGTATAGAAACTGTATGCAGCACAGACAAACAAAGAACAGTGTGATGTAATGATCAAATCCACCACACCAGACCCTTTATCTAAGAGAGAGAGAGAGAGAGAGAGAGAGAGAGAGAGAGAGAGAGAGAGAGAGAGAGAGAGAGAGAGAGAGAGAGAGAGAGAGAGAGAGAGAGAGACATCTGTAGCTCAGAGGCTCACTATCAGAACTACAATGATGCCCCCTGCTGGAAAATAAAATCCTTACACAGGAGACCCCAGAACAGCATTGAGCTGGAGTTAGAAACTTTTCAAACCATTTCTAATTCCAAGTGGTAGATCCACATTTTTAAAATGACATATCTTCATTTCATCTGCAATGTCTCAACAGAGCACTAAACCGATCATCTAAATGCGCTGTTTACAACATTACTGTGAATAATCTTTCTTATGGATTGAACAAGTTGTAGTGATAGGACTATTTCTTAGGAATCATCATTAAACTTGACATCTGTTATTAGAACATCACTTAATGCCATGCAATCTGGCATATTATTGCCATACTTTGGAAGTATAAGGACAGTTGGATTGCCAGTAAATGATTATCCTCCTATTCTGCCATAACTGCCGTTTCATCAAAACACACAGAAAATGTGTTTTGGAAATGCCTATTCAATATATCAAACAAGTTTTTTTCCAACAAGTTTTTTTCCCCGAAGTCCTCTTCCAAACGATATATCTAATATAGTAGAAAGCAGATCAAAGATGGCAAAAGATGAAACATGCTGTCAAACCCAGCAATCTCAAACGCTTTGTATTCAGGGAAATGGGGATCTCCTTCTCTCCTCTGCTTTATGTCACATACACAGGGCATTGTAAAACAAGACTGCATCCAGACAACAACTGCACAAACACATGGAGAACACTCAAAAAGTACCAGACAGTTTTGCACTGTAACAAAACTACATTTCTTTTTAGGCGTTCTGCATGCAGTATACGACTTTACCTAACTGGTATTGACCATTGTCTAGAAACCATCGTTGTGGCATGGAGGTATCCATCTGGCATGTGGATATTACTTTAACCAAGAAACATTTAGCATCTGAGGTAACTGCTGAACATAACTGCATAAAGAACCAACATCTGGAGAAGTTAATAGGCCACATAGACAGGGGAGTTGTGTCTGTGAGTGGGAGATGATAGAAAGGGCAGAGCAGAGACTACTTCAGCTGAAACAATAGAGAACATATATGTTCAAGCTCCATTTAAATACATGTACCCAAAATGGACGTCAATAGTCTAAAGAAACACGTGAAAACTGAATGTAAAAAGTTGGATTCAGATGTTTTTTCAGCTTCACTTCTCTGGCAGTGGCTAAAGGCTCTCAAATCAAACAGGATTTACAATGCCATACAATGCCTTTCATCGGATGGCTGTGTTGTTCGTACAATTCGTCTCCAGAAAAAGAATGTATCCCTTGACAAAAAGCAAGGCTGCAGGAGGTTTGTAGCATGATTTTAGGATATGTGCCATTTACAACAGCCGTATACAGATTTTCTCATGTGGGATGCATAAATTCTCTGTGCGCTCTAAATTACACGTGCCTACAGACCTTGTGGCTAGAGCACTGAAAGCAATTCTAAATAGATCTACAGACTCCTAGCTGTGTCATATACTGCCATGTAGCTTAAGGACTCCTGAAAGCTGATGATAAACACCAATGGAGAATCCATTAGAGAGCTTCTTGGAAAAAAAAACTGACGTTAATTACACACACACACACACACACACACAGTATCACATGCAATCGTTTCACACACAAGTTATGACCTTAACGATTGCACTAGTCCGAGTAAGATGAGAAGTAGTAGTAGTAGTAGTAGTAGTAGTAGTAGTAGTAGTAGAAGTAGTAGTAGTAGTAGTAGTAGTAGTAGTAGTAGTAGTAGTAGTTTTGTGCATATACAGTATGACACCTTTTCTGTCATTATCTGAGGAACAGGATAATCAACAGAAGTACTTACTACTTCATTCCCCCTAGAAACAAGCTAATTATGTTTTTTTTTTTATACCAATAATAGGCTTAAGTAATACGTTTGGTGCCATTCAGACGTGCATAAAATACATACACAGCCACACCTCACGATTCTTGTGCAGACCACGGGTGTACCACAGAGTGCGTGTGTGTGTGTGTGTAGGCTATGAGTACTGTATGTGTGTGTGTGTGTGTGTGTGTGTGTGTGTGTGTGTGTGTGTGTGTGTGTGTGTGTGCGTGTGTCATTACAAGGCTGCACTTCAGAGAAGAGGTAGAAATCCACCAGATGTTTTTCAGCTGGGTGGATCTGGTAGTGAAGATCTAGACAGCATCTGTCACATGTGAGCATTTCCAATCTGTCCTGAACATTAGGCAGAGTACACTAAAAACCCCTCTCCATAACTAGACGTACGTGCTGCTCCGTGTGTGCCGACCACAACCTCTGCATACTGTAGACTTCGCAGAAAGAAAGAGAAAACTCAGAACATTTGCCTTTCAAATTGTAACAGGCCTATTGTACAAACTTAAAAAGAAAACTGCCACAATACATTAACAATACAATGTTTAACAAAGCAGATGAAAACATACCATACCTGACCAACCTTGCAAGACTTTTCACCATTTCTCTCCCTACAATGCCTATGTTAAACTATGAGTAAACCTAGTCTTTATATAGCACACTAATGTTGCATATCAAATTAAATTAGACTTGAATACCTCATGCATGATGAAAGAAGATAGAAATAACTGTACTATACTACACTTTCACCACTGTCACTGTATCACTAAATGAAGTGTGTGACAGAGGAAGCATCAGTGTGTATCCTAGGCAGACCTCTATTTATCACACTCAGAATAAGGCTGTTACCGCTTTCATGGGGTTTGTCAACCTGGACAATATGGACTGTACATAAACATGGGTGTCCTCCTGTGTCTTCTATGATAGTCAGATGATGGATGAAGATCTACATGTATGTGGGGTACGGTCTGGAAGAGTGATTTCTGAGAGAGAGAGAGAGAAAGAGAGAGAGAGAGAGAGAGAGAAAGACGGGGGGGGGGGGGGGGGGGGGCAGGCACTCTGGTGTTTGTCAAGATGAGAAAGCCAGAACACAGAACCGTAAAGTATAATGAATATATTAGTGGATGCTTTTTTCCCCTTACAGGAAAGGCTAATGGGCTAAATGAAGTTATTAGAGCACCCCACCTGGGGCTAAAGACCAGGGCTTTGAACCAGTCGTCCAGTGGTACTCAGGGAGGTCACACACCAAGCAAAGCAACCATCTGTAGACATACATCACACAGCCTCTTGGTCATTAGTTAAATATCAATATGTCACATTTTAGTATAGAGTTCATCTGTTTTCATGGTTATGAATGTACAGTTAAATGATAGTAAAATTGTGTTGTTTTTATGTCACAAACAAATGTGGAAAGCTAATTAAAAGGAAAGTGGAACACACACTGGACAAGTCTGCCTGAATATCCAGTGTAGGTAACCAGCTCTCACAATATGCATGGGAGTAACTGAGAGGAGCATTGTTGATCTCTCCAGTCTGCAGGAATTTCTCTCTGGAAGTTCATGTGCCTAGTTACCACTCTGGCAACCTCCTGGCCTATGAACTGACCCTGTCCTCCCTCTGGGCTTGGCAGGGAAAAGAAACCAAGCCTCCTGGGAGCGTTACAACTAACAAGAAAACTGCTAGGCCAAATCTCGCAGTACAGCCCTGTGTTTTCCCTCTGGACCACTTTCAGCTTAATAAACATCTTAACTGGGCAGCCGTCCCACGGGAGCTGCTGGGAAATCCTATGGGCGGCCGGAGCTCAGGAGCTGGCCCTTTATTGCATCCAGGTGGCGGCGTTAAAAAAAAACGCTGGCCAGCCATAAATGTCCAATAAAATGCATGTGGCACCTCCAGGGGTGTACGGGGTCAGTGCACCTGTCTGTGGAGTAAGTCTCTCCTCTCTCCCCAGGTCCGACCAGCCCGCTGTCCTCCTCCCACTCTCACACACCTCCATCCCCTGGACTGCCGGTCATCTGGTGGCATTAAGTCTCCCGGTGTGACGGTACTGTACCACAGAACATCTCCTCTTCTTCCCTCTCTCTTATCTAAACGGAGGAGTGCTCCATAAGCTCTCACCCTGTGACATAAGGGCCCGACACTCACTCGGTCTCATTCAGAGGTGATAGAGTATGCAGTGTTATCCTGATTATCGTTGTTAAACAGATACAGTATCCGATGATCAGCGTAAATGTGGTACTGTAAAGAGTCCAAATACACAGAACGAGTCTGGCAGTTTTGGTGGTTGGGTTTGTTTGCTAACATCAGTCCGAGCCAATCACATCACCCTTGTTTACGACCGAGTCACACATATGAGGCACATGGCAGCAGCCTCCCTGTATGTGTCCAATCAGAACAGCATCCTATAGGCCAGGGTTAATTAGGCCGCAGGTTCTGGAGAGGTCTGGACACGGCGCGTTGCCCCTTTGATCTCACTTGAAAGGAGTTAATTGATCTCTGTGTTGCAGGCACTTTATGTTGTACTCTCCCAGGAGGACAAAAAAAAGATTCTGACTGGTCATCTCACATATGGAGAAATATCAGAGAGAGGGAGAGAGGGAGAGGGAGAGGGAGAGAGAGAGAGAGAGAGAGAGAGAGAGAGAGAGAGAGAGAGAGAGATCACCTCACGCCCCGCTCCATCCTTACTCAATTACAGTAATGTGGCTCACATGGCCCAGCCGCCGAGGCAGAGTGGAGAGCCGTGGGGGGAGAGGATAGCCCCTGCTCCCTCCGTGAGATCACTCATCCAACCGCTCGCTGAAGTCACACAAGATGGTTTTGATATCCCTCTCCCCCGAGTCCTGTTGGGGCTTGTTAAGGAAGAGACGCGGCGAGGACCACACGTTCAACCGCCCCCCTAAAAGGCTCAGTGGGACATTCCACTACCCGACAACATTCACCACACAAAAAAGACACCAGAGGCCTCCAGGTCAACTGCAAACAATACTAAACATAGTGCAATATCACCTCCCTCTACCATGCATGGTCCTATTAAAATGCACAACTCTACTCCTAATTATAGCAATCTAAATTGCTGTACAGTGTTGTGTGTAACCGCATTTTAAAACAATAACTCATTGTTTTGAAGATAACAAAATCTGTGATCCACAGTTGCCATATACACAGAAGCTATGATAAAAGAAAAACTATTTTGGTGTGTGTGTGTGTGTGTGTGTGTGTGTGTGTATGCTGGTGCTACTGATCAGGCCCTTTGTGCCAGTGGGAGGGGGACATGGTCTCTGCAGAACATCAAATGGAGAAGCAGCCCCATTTGCTCTTAAAGGTACCTTGTTCACATTGGAGGCAGACTTTATCAGTGGACTGCTGGATCACGGTAGACTGGCCTGCCTGTCGTCCCTGCCTACCTTAGCCCTGCTCCTAGCTGCTTCAGACAGGCCTCCAGACATCACTCCCTGTCCCTCGCTCTCCCTGGTCACCACTGGGGAAGCAGGCCTGTCAGAGGGAGAGTGCGAGGCTAAGCCAGTCTTAACACAGCACCTCAAACCACCTCATAAATACTGGCTTCCTCTTCCAATTTCCATCCGGCAGATCCACCTCTGTCTACATGCTTACATACTGCCGCTCCGTGTCACAGTGCCCGGGTGTGAGGTTAAAAATGACCATGCAACATCTGGCCAACTCTCAGAGGGTGGAGCTTTGAAGTGCTGCTCCACAGTTCAACTAAACTTCAGCAAGTCAAGTCTCGCATGTAATGTACTAGTGTCTAAAGAGTTTGCAGTAGGCCTACCGCCAAGACCAGCCAAGTGACAGGGCTAGCAGAGAAGTTACAAATAGAGGCCTTAAAAATAGATCCATAATATGTGTTATGCTTAGATACACAACAGGCCAAAACGCCTTGGCTAAATGCACATGTGCAAGGCTCTTATCCTTTTAACTACGCCAGGGTTCACACAAAACAGGGCTGGAATGAAGGCCTTTTGCTTTTTCATTTTACCGTGCGGTCTCTGAATATCATTATTATTTTCTATATCATAAAGTGGAGCAGAGGGAAAAGTGAAACCATGTGAGTTCGCTTTTTGATGGGCGGTGCTGGGCATGGCTTGTGAAGGAGTTGTAGTTCTCAGAGCCCATCTGGTGGGTTTGGCTACACTCCCTAACTCACCAGCCACACGCCCCCACAAAACTGCCCAAGCGACATGGGCCACAGCTTGGAGGATACAAAGTCTGACCTGTTCAATCTCAGTGGTTATTACTGGATGTTTACCTGAAAACCAATCATCATAAACAAAACAAAATAAATCACTATATACATGTAAGATAATCTACAGTCTTATACCGCACAGTTGTTGCAGCGCGAGCCGTCAAACTCTGGGTTCCCTTGTGATGGATCAGAGGGAGAGAGAGAGAAAGAGAGAGAGAGGGAGAGAGAGAGAGAGGGAGAGGGAGAGAGAGAAAATAGGTGGAAGGGGGACTCACTGTGAACCAAGAGTAACACGGATGAATTAACTCGGGAGTCAGGAGTCAAGTGTTTTCTTGTATACAGTACATGTGTTTGTGCATAATTGTGCATTGGTGCATATGTGTGTGGGTGTGTGTTTAGTTCCTGTGAGGGCTGTCTCAGACTGTCTCAGGCTGTCACTGTGCTTTAGGGCTTCACTGACATGGGTGTCACCTTCATGAATGAGCGTGGAAAAAAAGAACAAACTTTCTCACCAGAGGATTCCTGAAACACCACTGTCGCTCTGATCTAAAAGGCAGAACAGAAGACAGCCGAAATACTCTCTGTTGTGTTGTCATCTATTGCACACATCGCTAAACACCTGTGAATAGCAGAAGCCATTAGGAATTTGGGTGAAATCAAATCAACACTGCCTACGGAATTCACAAATTCACAGAATTAGCAAGCGAGTCTAATTGAGCAGAGGCAAATCATTACATTAATGTGATTCCAGAGACTAATTAAATCGGCAGAGATGAGCAAATAGGTTCTGATATCTCCATTAGTTCAGAATGACACATTTGAGCAGTTGTTCAAGATACAGAGCGAGGTATGAACTGAACTGAGTGGCAGGCCCTCGGGGAGGTGGATCCATCCCTGACGTCAGAGTGGACGGTGGAATGGAGGTGTCCAGTCATGGTCAAAGAGCATGAGTATAGTTAGCCATACTGTGTATGAGTGGGAGGCACGGAGGATTTCATTTGT
The DNA here is from genome assembly GCF_951799395.1 of Argentina silus. Classification (NCBI taxonomy): domain Eukaryota; kingdom Metazoa; phylum Chordata; class Actinopteri; order Argentiniformes; family Argentinidae; genus Argentina; species Argentina silus. Next base: position 9,357,772 of record NC_139661.1, read on the forward strand.
GATCACTTCTGTGACTGGGGGCAAGAGAGAGTACAGTCTGTGGTCCTGTATTTGAGTGAGTGGGAGGAGGGTCTGAAGTAGTGGCGCTCATGTCCTGAAGCTCTGCTCATTCTTGCTGCACCACTCATGATGGACTATGTGATGGATGTCGGTGCTTGATGGAACAAGTGTTCACCACCTTCAAAGGGGACTACCTGACTGGGGCTGTCAGAGTGAGCAGCAAGACAGCCTCCCATTCCCCTCTCAATCACTGCTACTGAGAAAAGGCATAGGTGAAAATACCCTCTGTTATGCTTACCACAGAAATATACAGGTAGAGTATGAGTTAATTGGTGGCTCTTCAAACAAATATTAAATGAATTCAAAGGGCAAAAAAATTAATGTTTGTAATATGTATGCTTTTAACATATTTTATTATTAAAATCATAAAACTGATACATGTACTGTACAAATTACTTTGCAACATTTTTATTACAGTACCTCCATTGCCCCTATATCATAATAGTAAAATCATTTTGGTAATCGCACATTAGTATCTATATAATATCATATTCATTGCAAAATTGCCACTGAATACATCTGACACAATTATTGATCTAAGGGGGTTTAAAGCAACATTGGAGACATCATTCCTGAAAGTGCTTTGGTATTGTAGAATGGAAAACATTTCCAAATGTGATTTTCTTGTTTGGCACCTTGTCCTTGGTGAGTGTTGCTGTCTCTGCTGGCTCTGGGAAGGACGTGGGGGCAGGTACCTTGTCCTTGGTGAGTGTTGCTGTCTCCATGGCTGTGTCAGGGCTGGCTCTGGGAGGGACGTGGGGGCAGGTACAGGGCCACGCTGTGCTCCGTGCTGAAGTTGTACTCAAACTGCAACAGGAGAGATGGACACTGGTAAGAATACCTGGACACACCACGGTGAACAAGGATAGGCTACTTTATCTTTATCTGTTACAAGACATAGACTGTTTCAAACATCTAATGGCAACATGAAACATTTTTAAGATGTCAATTTAAAATATACAGAAGCACAAAATCCAAACATCATATTAAAATATTGCCTATAATAATATAAACTGTACTGCACAATGCACATAGGAAAAAGCAGTGCAGGAAAACAGGGTAACTAAATACTAGTTGTCACATTCAAAAACCTTACGGGAGGGGGAGGGCCCATGGGTAGAACTGAAAGAACAAATGTGTGCAAACACTGCCCCCCAGTGGAATTACATGGCCATGGAAAACACACCAAAAAGGTAAGGAAAGCCATTCTTACTTCAAGGACAAGACTTGAATCTACTTGACACTGCAAACCTTCCAATACATTACATTTTTAAGGTTTTCTCAATGGGAAATAAAGAACATGCTCTATCTTTTCAGTCTATGGCCAGATAAGAGTCCATAATTACAAGCAATTATCACTGATATTTCATTAAAGCCAGCAAGCAGTGAAACTAAAAAGGTGATTCCCCCCCCCCCCCCCCCCCTTCTTTATTGTCTCTTCCGAGCTGGGGGATGGACTTCTATCATACTTAAATACCCTCCTAAACTGCAATGTTGAGTCACATCACTAGGTGCTGCTGCAAGATCACTAAAACAAGTTTCAATTCCGTATCTAAATTCAAACAGACCACAATGGATGGAATTGGGGTTGCTACCCAACCAACACCACCTTTATCTTTTATCTACCTGAAGGAAGCTGCAAGTTACACAAATGTGTCACATGTCATAAGATGGTAAGTTATAATGAAATTCAGCCACGACACCTGGCAAAATAAATAAATAAACAAATGCCTGTATGTCTATGTGTGTGTGTGCGTGTATGTGTGCGTGTATGTGTATGTGTATGTGTGTGTGTGTGTGTGTGTGTGTGTGTGTGTGTATGTGTGTGTGTGTGTGTGTGTGTGTGTGTGTGTGTGTGTGTGTGTGTGGATGATGGATGGGGGAATGGGGTGTTATCAGGGAGAGCATGTATCACTGTCTGCCACTTTTACATGCGGGCTGACAGGACAGTGACACACAAGAACATGGGCGGCAGTCACCCAGATGAGCAGAGCTTCATTTCCTGTCCCTGCTCCAGCGCCAAAAATATGTGACATGTTGTCTTCATTAATTCCACCTCTATTTGGAGCTCTCTCTCTCTCTCTCTCTGTCTTTTCAGACACACAATTTCACTCACACTAACATACACACTCACATGCATGCATGCACACACACACACACACACACACACACACACACACACACACACACACACATACACACACACGTGGCGAAAACACACCTGCATAGGTGCTAATGAAAAAAATAAAAATCATATACCCACACAAGCACACACACTCTCACAAACACTCTCACACACTAACTTTGAAAATCATTAGCCAGCCGCCAACAACAACATTTTTCAGCAGTGCAAACTACATAAAGACGTCAGCTCAAATCGCTTACTAATTAACACTTAAAAAGACACAAATTAGATATGCGTGGCTAAAAGCAATTATAATCTCCACAAGTTTTGCGAGTCATTTGGGAAATGAAAAGAATGCCTAATTGCTGGAACCAATATCATCTGAGAAATAGCTTAAGTGACGCCTGTTAGGAAATGTTCTTATCTGTAACACTGGATGTGATTACAACAGTTTTCCTCAATTACATGTGCATATGTTAAACACCACAAAGTATTGTACATCTCTTTTATGTATGCATCTTTAATGGAATTAGAAATCAGTCAATTAGTGTGTGCATAAAGGCCTTCTATTTCCCCCAAAAAAGAAAAAAAGAACTTCAGCAACAGTACACTGACAGTGACAGCTGGACAACTGAACTCTACTCACACTTACTAAACAACAGTGGTCTGTTGGTGTGCTTTCATATAGGAAAGGGCTCCACTGAATACTGCACTAATTGTTTACCTATACTGTTTACAACTACAGTTGACCTCACTAGTTATGGTGCAATGATACACTGAACACAAGTATACTGTACGGTGTCTAAAACACCACAAACACTGCTGAGGACACTTGCTTGGAGCATTGTAACTTCATGTGATAAAGTCTGCCACAATGGCATTATCATTATGATACAACATAAAACAAACCAATATGTACATGTCAGGAACATACAGACAGGACACCATCAGCAATACAATATCAAAAAAATAAAAAAAATAAGATTTTAGATGTATCTATGATACATAGAATATATGTGTTGCAGAAATGTACAATCTAAATGAAAGAACCTGAACTGCCTTTTCACAAGTCAGGACATACAGTACAGTCGTGAGATAATATAATAAGAGGAGAAAAGTAAAAATAACACAATGGTGAGGGATGTTTCCAGCTGGAAACTAATTATCAAGCTAAGCTGTGACTTCATCCCCATCAGCCTGGCCCCACCATTAATCTTGTGCTGTCGTCCACTTCACTAAATCCTGCGCGTTACACTATCTCACATTTACTTCATCAGCTCCAGCACGGCGGTAATTAATGATTCCTCGCACCCTTCCCTTCCCTTCCCCAGCTCAGCTTGCCATGTGTCCTGCTGCTAATCACACTCTCTGAGAGGAGAGGAGAGCGAGCCTGCGGGACGAGCTGCCAGGCTGTCTCCATCAGCAGACCACAGTGGCCACACACACACACGCACGCACACACACGCACACACACACACCTACAAACACATGAACAGACACAGACACAGACACACACATACACACACACACGCAACACACACACACACACACACACACACACACTCACCTACAAACACATGAACAGACAGACACAGACACAGACACAGACACAGACACAGACACACACGCACACACACACACACACACACACACACACACACACACACACACACACACACACACACACACAGTTTTTACTACCTGAGCTGACAATGATGCTCCATTCTGGGTCACCAAATGACAAGATGGCGACTCTGTGTGATTTCTATACCATGTGACAGAAGACAGAGCCAGAGTGCAGAACAGACACCCAGTTTGATGAGGGAGTGTTTGCTCTGTAACACATCTCAAACCCAACAGCACCTGTTCTTTTACAGTGGTCTGTCACTTCCTGGCAGTTCTGATACCAAGATATTGTGCTAATGAGAGAGAGGGGGATGTCACTCTCTTTAATGCACACACACACACACATCACACACACACACACACACACACACACACACACACACACACACACACACACACACACACACACACACACACACACACACACACACAGACACACACTCTTCTTATAGTTCTATATGCTCAAAGACATGTCGCTTCATTTCTATAGAGCAGGTACACTGATTCTCTTTTTTCTTGCTATGAATGCCTGTAGGCTGCTTGCTCTGTACCAGTGTGCTGTCTATATTTGCTCTGTGTGAACTTATATCTCGTTTGCAGATATGCTGCCTATAGCAAGCAGGAAGAAAGATCAGGTAAGGCTAATTGCAACCAGAAACAATCTGTGTGTGCATTATTCTGATAATCAGTTTCTATATAGAGAGAATTTCCCCTAATCTTTTAATATTTTAGATACAAAGCAGTTTACTGATAGAGAAGGACAGATACATTTAATAATGTTTTCTAAACAGGAGGCAATGGCCTCTCTTGGCTCTCCCCCAGTGAGAGTTCTCAGAGAGAATCGTAACCCAGCCCAGCCCAGCCCAGCCCAGCCCAGCCCAGCCCAGCCCAGCCCAGCCCAGCCCAGCCCAGCCCAGCCTAGCCTCTGTTGTGCTTTAATTCAATCTGGGCTTAGTGGAGCCGAAAGGGCCCTGCCCGTCTCACACACTTAATTACAACCCCCAAGAACGTTTGCTTTGCATTCTGGGCCGACGGCGTCAGTGGCAGCCGAGCGTTGCAGCCCCTACTCACTTCCTCCTCGATCTCTGCCAAGGATTTGATCGTAATGCCCATTAAATTGACTCGCTGCATCTGAAATCAAAAGCAGAGAAAAAAAGAAAAGAAAAAAAACAAGAAACATGGCGGTTAGACACATGGCTAAGTAAGCATGCTTAAAATCTTTAATCCTCTCCCTCTCTGTGTCAATACAAACGGGGCTATAGTGACAGCCGCCGCCAGCCAGCCAAATGGACTGCATTGAGCCAGCTCTGCCTGGTTGCACGCATTCATCAGCCCGTCTGAACGGGTGGAGAGAGGAGAGGAGAAGAGTGGAGTGGAGAGGTGAGAAGAGGAGAAGAGTGGAGA